>NW_027279835.1:0-334185 GCF_046629955.1 Centroberyx affinis | reverse complement strand
TCGACTTCTATTTATAAGCAGAGAAAAACAGTTAGAAATGTTTGCTAAATTGCCACTACATGGGGTGCTTTGAGCTCACTGACACTGACTGTAGGTAATGAAAGTTTGGCTGTCCCATGTTGGGCTGCAGCTGGCCACTGCTGACACTGTCTAGGCGAGTACAGATGAGGCTTCTGTTTTTAATTAAAATGCTTGCACTCCTTCCAATTTGTGAAATAGGGTACTAGACCACAGATCTTAAAATCTCTCTGTTAATTCCTATTTTGTGAATGTTAACTATCACAGTCTGTTTCTAATAGGTTTGTAGCCAAATTTAGATTATGTCCTCAAAACATAGGTGTACAGAGAATGCCTTCGCTGCAGTAATAAAGTGTTGTGTCGGTGAAAGGCCTTGTTGAAAACCCTGCTTTACAGTCTGTAGTTAGCCTCAATTAGTGATCAATGAATTATTCAATTGTTAATGGTGTTAGGTTATAAGCCAAGTAAGTAAGCCAAGGCCTACCTCATCTCTTGATACACAACCTGAAAATTGTTAGAGCAAATTTAGCTTCTGTGGATCTGAAGAGTATCAAATGAATTGATTTTATCCCACAACAGCATCTCGTTCCAATGTTTTTTACTTACCATAATGAAAAATGCTGTCAACCTCTGATAATATAATCTGCAATCTGTTATTATTTCACATTTGCATTGGTTTCATAGTTGCAATTGGGATTTTTTTTTGATGCATCATATTGTATCATTATCAAAAGCAATACCTTCATACTTTGAGTTGTCATTGAAGGATACTGGCACTAGCACTATCCTCTCTTTACCTGAAGCTGCTGTTGTACTTCAAACAAGTTGTAAATAAGAGGTGCTAATAATGCAGTGGCCAACAGGAGGTGCCATATAAACAATCAGGAGCAGCAGCAACAGCTATGCTATGTGTCGCCATGAGAGAGAGAGGCTGATGTATCGCTGCTGTGGGGCGGGGGGTCTGTTCCTCAGCCAACTGCACTGTGCCGTGGCTTATCTCCGGCTGTGTCTTCAGCTGATGGATGACTGGAGCAGGCCTCCGACAGCGCCGAGGTGGGAGGGAGGAAGAAGAGGGAGAGGAGAGCAGTGGCCCCCCAGTGGTGGAACACAAGCCCTCAGACCTGAGACACACTGCCCACCCAAAAACGCCACAGGCAGATGAAACACACCGTGCCTCCCAGCCTCTCGCCTGGGTACACACACACAGTATCTCCTGTTGGAAGCCGCTGATTATTTTAAAGTTAGCTGAGACGCTTTACCTCAGCGGTCCCCGTCTGTAGAGGGAGCTCTCACGGCTACAACTAGGGTTTAGTGTCGACAGTGTGTTTTATCACCGTTATGGTACAGTGCCAGCAATGCTTTTTAGGGTTGTTAAGTAACTAAATAGCAGGCAGGATGGGTGTGTGCTGGAATTTCCTGTCACCTTTTGTATCAGTGTAAGCCAAAGGAAACAGAGGATGTTACTTTGCTTGCCAAAGGTTGGCAGGATATCTTCATGTTACATTGTTGAGTAAATAAAAAAAAACACAGATTTTATTGTCTGATATTATAAGGTTTTTGGCCACTGAAAAATATTTTGCTTTCCTAACTGAAGGGCAAATCTACTTTAACATATACTTAAGTATATCTAAGCAAAGATTGTAATTTCTGTGAATTGTGTCACAGCAGAGAGGATGTGGGGAGTGTCATGTCTGTCAATGTGGTCTTTTTTCCCCCATCTCCAAGCATGTTGTGATTTCCTTTCTGCGCGCCGTGGCCAATCTCATTACGAGCTGATATTTCATATCAGACGGCAGTGTTTTCTCCCTTTGGTTTTGGAGAGCTGACTGATTGTCCATGGGCCCTTGGGGTTTATACACACTAGGCTTGGAAAGGTCAGCTTTTAACAACGAGTCAAGTATAATGACTCCATATTGGGTGAAAGTGGCTTTGTTTGCTGTTGGACAGCGTAAGGGTCTGAATGTTGTACTTGCGTCAGTGTTTTCATGGAATGACATTTAGAAGGAATTATGTTCCATGTGCGAGCCTGCCTGTCGTTATCATAATGATACCATCTTTGTGCATATGCCTGCATGATCTTAACCAGTTTTACAACTTTCAACAATCAACTCTCAAGCAGGAAGTGCGCACACAAAACAATGACCTTTTGAGCCATTTGCTCTCGCTCTCCTCCTCCCTTTATATTTCTCCTCTCCAGCTTCACAATAGTGCACTGTTAGGCACTGAGGGAAAGAGAGGGGAAACTCGGGGGGGAAAAGAGCCAGCTCTCTGGAACACTCTCCGACAGAGAGAAGCCTGTTGTTTCTGCACAGCGGCTGGCCATTTGGTAGCGCTTCCACCCTGCCTCCTCCCCCTCCTCTCCCTCTCTCTCTCTCTCGCTCTGGCTCTTTCAGCCCCTCCTCCGCCGCTGTGTTGCCTAGCAACGGAGGGCTGGAGCAATCGGAGCAGGGGCAGAGCGATTCAGGGAGCAGATTGGCGGATGATTTATTAGCTGGGCTGGAGAGCAGTGAGCCCAGGCAGCTGAAATGGAGCCTTAAACTGGAGCCGACATGTAGAGAGGGAGGAGGCAGCCAGCGAGAGAAAGAAAACGAGAGGGAGGGGGCAGAGGAGGAGAGAGGGAGCGTGCGTACAGCTCCTCAGTGCAGACGGATGGACAGGTTGTGTAAATAGTACAGTAGGGGAACATAATTAAGGTGACATAATTAGGACAGAGACATGGGCTGCTGCGACAGGTTTAATTGATTTTTGTAATAGTAGGTGCACAGCCCAGGCCCCAGGTAATGAAGCAGCACTCTCACCTTACGGCTGCTAAACAGGCATTAAGCACATCATGGAAAATTACACCGCCTCATCCGTAGGACTCACTCTGTTTGAGGATCAGTCACATAGTCCTCAAACAGAGTCCTCAGGCAATTTTGCACAAAATCTTTCTCACAAATATTTTAAGCCAATATTTCAGATGAATATCTACCTAATTTAGTTGTCATCTGTCAAGCAAGCTCTATACTATTTTTTCTTTGAATCTTTGCAGTGGTATTCCTCTGGTTATGTGGAGCTCTTTGGAGGTTTTGACTGACAGTCTTAAGGTAGTCTGCTCTTAACCCCTTGAGTGGGGTGGAGATGGGTGTCACATGCGGGAGCGCTTGTGTTGGAGACGGCTCCATCTACTGGCTAATCAACCACTACACCTTCAGCCTGATTAATGCAAATGAGCTCCTGTCTCTTGTCACAGATAGTATGGCCTTTTTATTTAGCTGTCAGCGAGCACGATTCTCTCCATCTGGCTTTTGATTAGGCCTCTGCTTGTTTAGTCTGGTATGACTTGGGGGTTATATTTTTATACTTTGTTATTCACAATTACTCTGTGTTGGTGTTATTGTTTTGTAAAAAGTTAGGCTATTGAGTTTGTTTGCGTAGTGGAGATAAATATAGAAATCCGTTCCGCTTGTTGAGATAGGTTTCTCTTTGTCGTCTGTAATTTTTCTTGTTTAAAGGTGGTTGTATTTTACAGCTGCCTGTATGCTGCGTTACTTCTGTAAAATTGCCCTTCATTCCCCACCAAAGCTGGGTATGTAAACAATCTGTGGTTACATAACGTACTGTACATGGCATGGAAAATGGACTCCGGAAACAGAGCAGCTCCATGTCTGGTTTTCCTGCTCGCTTGTCTCCTTTCACCGTGTCCAAGACCTTTCTCCACACAAATTGTATCAGCCTGCCTCCCCTCTCACACTCGCTGCTAGTGGAGTTTGTGCCTCTGTGTGTGCTCACCCCAAGCTCTGAATGCATATAAAGGAATGCTGTAGTTTTCCTTGCAAGGAAATGGGCAGCTTTGGTGTAGTTTTAAGAAAAAGCAGTGGTTTGGTTTTCCTGTGTGGGGGCAGAGACATAAAGCCTGCTTGGGAAACGTTAGAGGCGCCAGGACAGGCTGAAATGAGCGCTCCGCCTGGCACAAGCGTGAAGCACAGGACTCCACTCCGGGTTTTCCAGCCTGCTGCGAACCAGAGGCTCTCTAGCAGAAAGATCACATGTAAAGCCTTCCCCTTTGTAGTGGAAGAGCAGAGAGTGACAAGCTATTTCTTGCTTGTAAAAAAGCGATGTACCGTCGGAGACATTGTGGATTTGCCCCCTAATTTTTCCTTTACCTGTGGCTGGACGTAGAGATTTGTGCCGTGCTCCCTGAGGACTTTTCCCTGCTTTTTGCCGGAGTTACTTGGTGGAAACGGCTGGCTGAGATCACTGAGGAACGGGGCTCGCCTCTGGAACAAGAAAGTAAATCTGTTGGTTGTCTGCTTCGCTGGTTATGAATGTTTTCAGCCTCCGCTTTTTATGGCTCACAGTCTGTGGCTCTTAAAGGAGAAGAAATGCATTTTGGTTATTGAGCTTTCTGGTATTTATTCTTTTCTCATTTTGTTCTTGTGTTTTTTGATGGCTGGATGTTGCGTTCTCATTCAGTTTTCATGTCAGATTAAATCAGAGTATGTTATGAAGTAGTAATTTCTGTCATCGTGCTGTAGTTCATGTCCTTTGGATTCACTCTTGTCAGGATACATTTGTACATTTTAGCTTTCGACATGTTTTCCATGAACTCTGAAATTCAAATGTTTGCTTTTATAAATGCCAATTTTACAGATAAAAATAGTGCTGTATTTTGAAAGACTATCCAACATGCAGAGTGCGACATGTTTTGCTTTTGAATTCTCAAGTTTAGGTTTTGACTTTGAACTTTTTACTTGCATGATTAACAACATATTCATCAGCAGGTCTAGTCTGTATGTTTTTATATAAAATCAGGTTTGCCTAACTGTTATTTTCTCCCCACATGAAAAAGCGAGCATAATCTCAGCGTCTCTCGCTACCTTACTTGTCATTTCCTTTCTCGTTTTGCCCTGACATGGCTGTGTTTGCTCCGGAGTTTAAACGGAGGCTACAGAGGTTTCTAGATACACATCAAACCTCTCCAACCACAGACTAGAGAGGAAAACACCGTTTTTTGTCGTGGTGCTAGCCTGTAACTTTATGTGGTCGCAATTTAGCTGACTTCACAGGTACTGACTGATTTTTTTTTTTCTGTCTTTTCCTCTGTGAAAATTTACAGAAGCGCTTCATTAAAGGGCTGAGACAGTTCGGCAAGAACTTCTTCAGGATCCGGAAAGAGCTGCTACCCAACAAAGAAACGGTAAGATTATTTATTATTTATTTCTCTATATATTTTAGAATCTTGTTCAGTGTGTGTGGCAAAGTTATTATTAGTTTGTAGAATTGATAATGATATGTAACACACAAAATGACGTACATGTGGTTACGTATCACTTGTAACTAATGGAAAGGTTTCAACAGTAAAACGTTTTAATGTGATATTTTTAGGGTGACTGGTTTTTAACCTGAGGCCTTATTGAAATGCAGTATGTGCTGCCTGCCAACCACTATACTGCAGTATTATCAGATCTGTCTTTAGCTCTCTGAAAAACACTTGTTATACTTGAGAGAAAAGAGGAAAGGCCAAAATGTACTTTGCAGACAACTACTGAAACCTTACAAGTTCACATGTTGAACATTAATTAGCACCCTTAGTTTGCAAGTAGTAAACAAGTCGTGCAAATGTGGTGTGAATCACTGTGTGCCTACCATATCTCAGCTCTGAAAAGTAGCACGCTTCATCTCATTTTTGCACTTGAATATTCACAAGACTTATTTGTGAAATATGCCAAAAGGTTTAGTAGCACTTAAGAAATTCCTAGCCACTAAGGTTAGCAAAACTGCACCCAAACTACTATAGTGTTTGTAAAACAGGTAGGTAAAATGTTAATTACTGTTTTTACATTTTCACAAACTTTTGGAATAATAAACTCAAAAGCATGGCATAATGGCTTTTATAAGAATCGGTTTGCAAAACAGCTTATGACCTTTTTAACAAGAAACATGTAGCCTCTAACAGTTTTGCTTTTAAAGGAAACTTTGAATTATGTTTAGCAGCTGATAGTGGCTAATTTTAGCAGCAATTTTAACAGAAATTATCGTCCTTGTTTCACGGACAGGCACAACAGTGATAATGATCACCATACATTATTAATTATTATTATTATTTAGAATTGTTATTATTAGTAATATTGTGGTTATTATTATTGTTATTATTATGATCATTATTATTGTTATTGTTGTTGTACTCTTAAGTTTTATTACCCTTGTAACATTGTTGACTTAGGCGAGGCAGATAGATAGATAAGAGCTGCACATAACTTCTATCTCACCGCAGTCCAGTAATGTTTACATATTTCCTCTCCTCTGAAGCGCTTCTAATGCCAACCTTTTAAGCATCTGTAACACTAGTCCGAATTGATGACTAAAATTAACCTCACAAATCAATGGAGTCATTCTTCTGATTCCTTTTGATGTGGCATCTTGGTAGCTTTAAGGTTTGCCAGTCACTGATATGCTTCCAATTGTAGGAGACAGGGCAAGTTAATATCTGTCACGCTCAAAGGAGCTCTTGTAATTGTTTTGTTTATGTGCCTTGGCAGTGGGATGTTCCTCTGTCAGAGTTTCCCTCCTCTTTCTCCAGTGTGTGTGTGCATGTGCGTCAATGTGTTAATCATCGCTGAGCAACTGCGTGACCTGTTACATGGTGCAAATGGGTCAAATCCAGGCCTAACAATGATTAACCCAGAACAGCTTACCTTATTAAAGGTGATCATTCTGTTGAAAAGAAAACATGGCCACCACACAGACTATGGGGTTGACTCCAAGTGTTTCCTTTACTATACACCTCTTTTTCTCCTGAAACTGCATGAGGAAAGCCCTTAGAGCTTGATGAGTCTTTGATTTTTGATTTGGCTGTAAAGGGGACATGTTGTACATGGCTGCAAAGTCCTCCATGCCTTTGCCTTAGCAGGTAAATTATTCATAGATATGTATTTTGTTTTATACAGCAGTGCAGACCTTGCTGTTTGAGCGAGGCTGCTCCTACTGGAAGTGTGCAGATACAGTGTTGACACAGACATCAAAGGAAAATCAAAGGTGTTTGTCATACTTTTCACTGCTTCATTTCCTTGTCCGCTGTGAGCTGAGGATATGTCAGCCTTGCTTCTCAAACATCCCTATATATCATGTAATATTTTTACTCAGAACTGTTTAGTGTCACCTCCTTTGTGTGTGTGTGAGAGAGGGAGAGAAAGGGAATTTTTATTCCTCAAAACCAATTTGAACCTCTTGAATAAGAGATTAAAGTGTGTGAATACAGTTTCCTCACAGAGGTTTCCTCAATTATTTTTACTGGTTTTGAAATATATGACTAGTCCGGTTGATTGGCTATAAAGGAGGTATTAATGCAATTCAACCTGGAGGGGGAGTCTACTTGGCAGGAGAGGTAATAGACCTCCTCCAGGATCTAGGCCTGCCACCACCACAGAGCAGGGAAAGATTAATTTTCCCCCTGCAAATGGAAAATAAACTGCCCTTTAAACATATGAAAAGAGGAGAAAATGACTGGGAGAGCAAGGGGAGGGTAGCAGCGACCGGAGGAGAAGGGTAAGGTGGGGGTTAGCTCAATATAGACACTGAAAAGCTGGGGTTGTCACACAGCAAAAAAAAACCCCTGTTTGCTTATGATTGAACTTGCTTTTGTGTTGTAAGCCTGATCTGAGCTAGTGCCAGTCAATACCCTGAGGAAAGCTCCATTTATTTTCCTAACGGCAATCTCTCTCCCTGCTCACTCCCACACTGTATCTCTGGAACATGGAGCATAACAATCTCTCAAGATTTTGTAGGTCTGGGAAACGAGAGAGATTTTCCCCCTATCTCTCGGCACAGACATATATTTCTATAATTCCACTTGCATGCCAAGCCATCCACGAAGAAGTGGCTTGCACAAATGCGGGTGTTCCTGCAACATGTCCTGCCCTGGGCCCAGACCAGACCGCTGTGCTGAGCCAGAGTATAGACTATAAAGCCCTTGGGCTGATAGCCAGGACTTCAGAGGCCAGTACAGTGTTCCTGCCTCTCACTGTTCCTGCCGCTAGCCCCTATTAGCTGGGCCGCTCCTGAAGCACCAGCGCGGCTCGAACAGGCAGTGCCAAGGGTAAGCACCCAGCGCTGTGTAAACACACCAGGCCTGACTAGCGCTCAGGAATGCTTTATATAAAGTCACATAAAGGCCCGGAGGGGGAAGTGGGTGTGTCGTCTGACCGTCTGCAACTGGCTATGCTGCCACCATTTCCTTCACTCCAGAGAGGACGTCATGGAACATGAG
The DNA here is from genome assembly GCF_046629955.1 of Centroberyx affinis. Classification (NCBI taxonomy): domain Eukaryota; kingdom Metazoa; phylum Chordata; class Actinopteri; order Beryciformes; family Berycidae; genus Centroberyx; species Centroberyx affinis. Next base: position 325,919 of record NW_027279835.1, on the reverse strand, counting down.
ATTGCTGCTCCCAGTGTTCAAACAACTAAATATGCTGAAATGGCAGATCACAGATAACTCTTTGCCTGATATTTCCACTGGAAGGTTTTTCATGAAAATGTGGTTTTAGGGGATATCAGTGGACCGCCCCTCATTGCTAAACAGAATTGTATTGACTATAGCTCCGTTTGCTATGCACTTGAAAGAAATTGACAGTTGAAAATTAGATCAAATTAGCTTAAGTTGTGGTTTATTTTTGTATAAGACTGTTCACTTATTTTGTTGGTGGAAAGAAGAACAGCGCTAACACACTTGTGTTTTAGCTAGTAGCATGTTAAATGTCTACTTGCAAATTAAGTTTAGTACAGATATGATATATTATATATCATAACCAGACCTGGAATTTTACCATTTTTGGGGCAAGGCTATTTTCAGTATTCAGCATCACTCAAATTTTTAAGGCTGTTGAGTATAGTAAAATGTGGAGCCATGAGTAAAGAACTAACTTTACTGCAGAGTTGACTCATGCTTGAACTTGTACTCCCCAAATGGGTAAAATATAATTAACGCAGTACAGCTTGTCTTTGTGTTCTATGAGAGAGAGCGTATACAAAAATACACATACAAAAAATATAACAAAATTTCATTTTCGATGTCAGGAACTTACAGTAGGACACAGTGTCCCTTGTCAAAATACATTTAATTTGTCAGGCAATCCACAATAGAATAATCATAATCATAACAATCGCAATGAGGCAATTTACAAGCACAGAACAAAATCTTGGTGTTTGTCTGTGGGTGTGTGTGTGTTTATATCAGTACTTCGTTTTTCCCTTGAGACTCTCTTTCCGTTGTGTGTTGTTTCTTCCCCCTAACTTGATCTGACTTACTATTAAGTATTAAGATATATTTATTGGTACAGTGCTGTCAATATCACTGACATGAATGAACAATTGTGGCTTAGTGATACTTATACATTTCTGAGTAAACTTTTATCTGTAATAAAAAAAGTTTATTCATATTTTAGTAAGACAGTAAGCTACTACTTGCATTGCCAAACATCAGCCACATTAGTTATAAGACAGAGAGGGGGAGAAAAAAAATGAAAAAAGCATCGAGCTGATTCATGCAGACATTTTATGCTGCTGCTGCTTCCTCTCTTGTTTTTGCATGATTGTGGGAAAGGCAGAAAAGTGTAGTGCTGGTGTGTTAGAAAGCTAACAAGGGAGAAGCCACATTATCTAGATGGCTAATGTTCACTACCTCACTAAACAAATGTGCTGAGATAGGAAATAGGTAGGTAGGTGGTGGCTGATTCTGACAGTTGGAAATATGCTAGCGATAATCATTTGAACCATATAATTTAATAGTCAAGTCACTGCTTGTTTACATTCAGAGTAATCCTTGCGTCTAGTCTCAGCAGCACATGAACTAAAACTGAATTGGTTTTACCTGAGTAGGGTCAGTTTCCAACTCCGACAAGAATACAAATGACAGAACAGTGAGAATCCACTTATGATTGCTATTTATTGTTAACATTTTGACTGTGGCAGGTGACTGTTGCAGTATAGGGCACAAAAGCCATTTTGGCTGTAGGGCATGCAATCATCTTCAGGATACATGGCCAGATTGATGGCAATGGTGACCTGGGCTGTATGTGAAATATTGTTAAATATTAAAATAACATTGTTTGTATAGACATTCAGATCCAGATCAACCTGGCGATGATGTGCTGAGCCGTTCGTACTGCAGCATCCTTGTTCCATAGGAGAAAAGAGAGCGCGCAGCCCCCCAGGCCCTGTCATTTACAGGATGGCCAACAGGAGAGCAGTGTTCTCAACGCAACCTCACAGCAGATGTTTGCCCCGGTACAATCTGTACAAACGTCAAATTGAATTCATTGCCATGTCCTTAGCTCAGCAGCTAGAGCCTTGGGGATGAGTGTGATTATAAATACTTTGGTTCAAGCACTAATTAAACCAGTTACAAACTAGGGGGCCTGGTCCAGTTCGCAACAGCTGTCAGGAGTGTGACAGAATAGCTTCCGTGTTTTGGTAAATGATATACCTTGTTTATGCCGGGGAAACGCTGTCGGCCGGCAGAAGCTCGACCAGTATGTATTGATGTTCTTTTAGCAGACCACAGGCAATTTAGCATGCCTGAGTGTAGGCAAAATCTTTTTCAGCCTAATAGATGGAGCACGGAGAGGGGGAGCTCCCTGTGTAATTGAGTTCTTTGGTAGGCTTCATGTTGTGGTTTTTGGGGACTAGCTTATCAGCAGAACACGCAGGAATCGACCCTCCAGCAAAAAGGCACTGTTGCCGTCCAATCTGCTTTCATTGGCAAAAGCGCTTACAGCAGGAAAAACACGAGTGCTGATTCTTCAGCATGTGCATCCCTGACCTGTGAAAGCAGAGCTTATTCAGTCATTCTCCGGCAGAAAGGCTCTGCGCAGCAGGGAACGGCTGTCTATTTAACCGCCTTTCACATATACTCTGCTCCACCAGCCAAGGCCCTTTCACTGTTCATTCTCCCTCGTCTGTCCGTGGGCTTGGAGGCATCACTGTGCTGTAGGTCTATTTTTGAATTGGCTACATGCGGCTGGTACTTTGAATTTTTGACCTTCTTTGAACCACATTTCACAAAAAGTCCTCGGTGAATTGTGCATCTGTGGCAATTTCAGGAGTATAAGATGAAATATAAAACTTAATTTGATATTTTCTTTCGGTGTCAGAAACTGTCATGGTGAATTTATGAAAATATACTGTCCTTCACTGTAAAAAGCAAAATGTAATCACATTTAGCAATTCTATAAAACGAACACCATAACAGGGATACCGTAACATTTCACATTTTATTCTGGAATTTCACCTGGTATTTCTCATGTTGCAACAAAAATGTTTTTATAATTGCATTTATGTTGTCTATGTAACTAGTGCCCATTATTATATTTTTTTATTGGAAGTCAGATGGTAGCTGCTAGCAGCAAACTAACTGGTTATCTGCATTTTATGTGACAAATGCCTGATGAAGTGAAGTAATAGACAATTTTATCTGTATTCCTTAATGCATTCATCTAGATACTTTCTACTAGGACTGCCATTGAAAGAATTTAGGTAAATAAACATCCATTTTTATCACCTAATTAACTGTTAATTTGCCCTGTAGGCATCGCAATTATGCTCCTAGTAGGCTTGGCCATATATGCTTTTACAAATTTACCCCCTACAGTAAGCCTTAGGGTGAAAGAAAAGTACTTCTCACTGAAAGCATATACTATACAACGTGCCATGCTTAGTGAGGAATTAAAAAGTACATTGGTAGATTAGATACATCATTAAACCTTGGTTTGATTTTGCTCAAAGAAATAGATTCCCCTCCACCTTACTGAAATGAGTCAGGCAGCACTCCTCCTTCCTAAGGCTGCAGATTGTGGAGGAAGCAGGAGGAGCACAGCCTGGCTGCACTAATGGATGTTTACACAACTCAGTATCAGCCACCAGAACCCAGAAATCACATGCTCCCCTTGCTCTCTGCTCTCCTGGTTCCTGCTAAGTCGTCTGAAATTTTTAGGAGAGAGATTTTTAGTTGCTGAGAGATTTTTTTTAGGAAGGGTTGTGGTTAGATTCAAGGTTGATTGTCCATTGTTATCCTCCGTTGGCTCTTTATTCCTCCCTCTCGGCTCTCCTCCACACTTGGCCCTCCCCCTCCCCTGCTCTCCCCTGTTCTCTCCTCCTTCCCCTGCTCTTGCCAGTAACGGCCTTAACCGTTTGGCTTCATGTCAAAGCAGGGGCCTTTTGTGGCTCTGTCACAAATCTGCCAGGAAAAACAGAAACCATCTGTTCAGGCCTGGGCCTGAGAGGGGATGAGTGTGTAAATACATGAGTTTAGCCCTCGCCCTCAGCCCTGCCCGCGCACACAGGACCACCGAGCCCAGTGAAGGATCCTGCACTCCCACTCAGTCTCAGCCTGCACTCCCACCCAGCCTTTATAGTGGATATAATGGTTTCAGAATAAATCCTATCAAGTCTAAATCTTACAGGCAGGGAAATAAGATGACATGAGACAATTTAACAAAGCGACAGAGTAGAAAACTGGCTCAATCAGTTTATGAATTATAACACTGATAATATAAAATTGCTAGTATTTAGAGACTGAGTACATTTTCCTCCACTTGTATTCTATCAAAATGTCAATGCACAATATGTATGTTTGAGGTGCACTTGCCCTTTAAAAATAAACAACTATTACTAGTGGAAGTCAAGATCATAAATAATTTTAGAAACAGTGTAGTATGTTTTTTGAATAATGTGGTTTTAATTCTGTTCAAATAAGTCCAAACAAGTTGAATAGAAGCTGGCTAAAAAGAGTTGTAGTGGCTTGCTTCTCAATTATGAAATTTTCCTTAAAAAGCATTGTGTCAAAGGTTTTATCAAGAGGCCAAGAAATGCCCGTTTCCTCTCATGTTAAGCTCATTGCTGACTAGTGCAAGTGAAATCTCAGAAGAGGCAACACTATGCATCTCTGTGCCAACACTTTCCCCCTTTTCAGGGCAAACACTGTAATGATAGTTATCCCTCAAATTTCCCTCTAATGCTCTAGACACAGCTTGGGTTATTTTACATGTAGTTTCTGCAAATTGCAATGCATCGACTTTCAGAAAATGCCTCATAGCAGACGTGCAATTTAAATTGTAAAAATCTTTTCTGTGATGATCTTGCCACGTTTCTCAGCCATGGTTGAATGCATGTAAAGGAAACACTGCTGCACACAATCTGGAACTCGTACACTGTCAATTTCACACATACATACTTGTATATAGACTACCATTTTAAGTGGCAATAACTGGAATGGAAGCCCTGAGTGTCGTGATATGAGGTAAGCCCTTTCCTTGTCGGATAATCCACCGGCCAGAAAGCTCCTGCAGATGGAAGCATTCTAAAAGGCCTTATAATACCAAGCTTATGTTGTCACTATCTCATGTTCTGGGGAGCAGCAGCACACTCTGTACTGCTCTGCAATGATTTAGTGGGTTGGGGAAAATTATGGTGCGGAGGCCAGGGCCATTCTTGATTTCTATTTCAAGCATTTCCATTAAGTATTTTTTTTTTATACCACATACCAGTGAATTGTTTTTGGTAGAGCTTTATGAAATTGTTTCTATTATGTCGCAGTCTTCATTTTATGAAGAAGGGGCAGCTTTGCTTTGAAGCCTCATTAGATATACATGTACTCGGAGAAGAAACGGAAGGTAATGAAAGTTACAGTGTTGCCTTGGGCATATGCCAGCATGACAAAGACTTAGTGACATTTATGATAGGGAAACGTACACAGTCAGTCTGAGAGAATGGACGTGTGTGGCTTCAGAGAAACCAAACTTGACACACAGGCAGGTTGGCAGAGGTAACCTGTCAATCTCTCTTTGACACTAATTTACAGCGTGAGGCCTCTCTCAACCACAGGAATGCCATGTTCATCTTCGGCAGCACTCCTCTCATCCAGGCATCATACATTATTCCACTCCACATTTAAATTTTTGTCTCTGGAAAGATCAATCGTTCCTTTGTCTATGTGACTATAAATCCAAATTGGTTAAGTAAATAAACATTTTTTTTTTCTTATGGGCACCCCAGACCTAATTTTTTCTTGGTCATATAACAATGGGCTCTCCACCAGAAGTAACTTTTAAACCTGGCAGATGGACTTTGACAGTGTTTTGCTGCTTCTTTCGCACCAGTTACATACGGCTTTACAAGCTCATCAGTGCACCTGTTAGTTCCCATTCAAAAGCTCAAGTTAATGTTTTCATTAGCCCCTGCCTAATGTAATGGTACTTGACACAGTGTAAGTGATGGAGGGGCAGGGTGACCTTTCCCTGTGTCTGCCAAGCTGTTGTTGAGGCCGTGTGGTTGTCAGCCTGCAGCGAGGAGGCAGAGAGGCACTGCTGAGAACAGTCATTAAGCACAGAGCAAAGCCAGCGCTCGGCACCACTCGACACTTTTGATCTGCACATTTCAATTAGATTTCGCATCAGGACGCCTGCCTTCCCTCAGCTAGCACCTGCGCCCTGCCTTCCCGACCGACCAGCCAGGCTAAAGAGGGAGGCAGACTCAGAAAACAACTAGAAGGTTCTGTACCAGCTGAAGTAGATGCACAAACACATGGTAACATAATAGAGCATAAGTAGCTTTTAGGGGAAATAATGGGCATTGGCTGCTTTGCTCTCACCATGTGCGTGTTCTCTAAAGTGGAACTTCCAAAAATAGTTTTTAAAGGTTATTCGAAGTGCCGTACATGTTGTCCCACAAGTAGAGGGTGCATCATTCCCTCTTCATCTAACTGGCCTATGTGTTATGAATCCTCGTGGTGATTTGTCTCTGCTGAGCTCCCACTCAGCGAGGCATGTGGAATCCATCCCACTAATCCAGATGTGCTCAACTGCAGAAGTCTTTCGGTCTGAGAACTTAGCACAAGCAAGGGGGTTTGGGACAGTTTTATGCTGGAGCAATGGCTTTGGCACAGCACAGCACCTTAATTTACCCTGCAATGTGAGAAGGTTTCATTGAGCTCAAACACCCTCAGTAAATGTTTCCAGCACTGCTTCGCCTGATAAGATGGAGTCCTACAGGCACTGGTAGATATGAATTTCTCCTAAGAGCTACATAAAGGCAGATCTTATTAAACTGGCCTAAGCCCACTGAGTTGAGCTGTTTCTGCCAATCAAAGCAGTCATTGAGATAGACTAATCTTGTACCTTAATGTCAGATATTCACAAGGCTTGTTGAAGTGATAAAGGAACAACCACGTGATCCTTGGCCAATGTTTCCTCACAGTAAACATGGTGGAACCAACGGGCCTGAGATAGTCTTGCATTTGCCCAGATAAGAACTAAGAAGTTAATACAGTTGTGTAAATATATAGTCAGAACATTGTGTTCAGAGTGAGCAGCCTTTTATAGCCTTCTTAAGATGTCCACCATTTCATCAAAACCTTTCCTGCCATTGTTCCTTTTGGATAATTTTTGATAGAAGATGTTAAGCTGTTTGCTGCAAAGCTGTTAACACATTTTAGAGCGCAGTGTACTGACTAATTTATGTCAAGTTTCCCAGCTGAAGCAGGGAAGGAAAACAATCAATAGCCATTAAACCCTGGGAGCTTTGTTGAACAGCAGTTTAACAGACCTTGGATAGTAGATGAGTGTCCTCTGGGCTTTAAAGATTACAGGTGACTTACACCTCACCTAACAATCACACTACCCCATCATGAATTCGTTATAGAGCCAGTGGAAGACCAGTAACAAGTGAGAGTTCATAGTGAGGGAGAAAGGCAAAACCCCACAGGAAACTACATAATTGTCCCTGACTCCTGTCGCCAATTTTCAAGGCTTGTGTATTATTTTGAGTGTGGCCGGAAAGCGGCAGTTAATTTGCACAGGCTGCCTCAGCAAAGTGCTTTCTGATCCATGATTGCATGTGTTAATGTTTCAGTTGGGTATTGATTTCCTGGCGGCCTTTTGTGCACTGGATTTATCCGCCTCGCTCGCTGGCAAGCGCGCCCCTCCGAATGTTTGATTAAAGTTCAATTGACTCTTCCAGTGAAGGGGCGAGGAGCCATTTCACTCCCTATTTGTAGCGCCAAAGCTCTCCCCGACATGTTCTTTTGTTCCCATTCAAGCGCCTGCCACCCAGGCAGCCACCAATGCACTGATCCTAATACCCCTGCATTCAGTGAGCCTCCTCGCCTAATCCTGGGACAGACACGGCCGCAGCACAAACACGCCCGGCCAGCTACAAAACCTGGCATGGAGTGACCCACTCTGTGGCCTCTCTTTGTGAAATACTGTGGTGACTGCTAATGAGTGTTTTCCACATATTTTGTGCAACCTAACTTCAAATATTTCACAGTGGCAATTTTAAAAATGTGCAGTATCTTTGGGTAAATTGAACTTATATTAATATTCACTCCTTCAGCTGTTTTTAATTTTCCTGATCTTTCTTTGCACACCAAATTGATTCTCCCTCCTCATTAGAAATACATGCGTGGCCTGTGTGTACTCCTGTGTTATTTTGCCTGTTCAACAGCATCCGTTCTGTGTTTCATTGCAGGGGGAGCTAATTACCTTCTACTACTATTGGAAGAAGACTCCCGAGGCAGCCAGTTCTCGAGCCCACCGCAGACACCGCCGCCAGCCCGTCTTCCGCCGCATCAAAACACGGACTGCCTCAACTCCTGTCAACACTCCCTCACGCCCCCCCTCCAGCGAGTTCTGTAAGTATACTTGACCCTGCTGTGAATGGGCAGAGTGAAATGAGGGAAACACGACTTGGAATATTTTGGTGGCACTTTCTGTTGTTGGTGTTTGAGCGATGTGCGTTAAGTGTGTTTTCTTTCTTGCACTCCTCCAGTGGACCTCAGCTCAGCCAGTGAAGATGACTTTGACAGTGAAGACAGCGAACAGGAGTTGAAGGGCTACGCCTGCCGCCACTGTTTTACCACCAGTAAGACAGCCTTCCATCTACACACACACACACATACACGCACACAGGCGATTAGATGTCATATGGACCTACATGACTATTCCTATCCTGATTGTGATCAGTGCGAGCCCGCACCACCCAGCGCTGTGTGACAGATGGGCATCAGAGGATGTCAGGACTAATTTGATCAAATCAGACATGAGCCCACAGCTCGTTCACTCTCTCCACCTCATTATCCTTCCCCTCTTTCCACACAGCTGGCTCCCAGTGCCAACCTCCCATCTGACGACACTTAACATGACTGCCACCACAACAAGGGTGGCTAATAACTTTAGCTGTTTAGTGTTAACCCATATAGGCCCCACTGGTACTCATATGTGAGAATTTGAATTAATCCAGTATTTAGTAGACAGAGTTGGAGTTTATCTGCTGATATACTGTTGTTAGCAGTTATCTTTGATTCAGTTCAAGCATGAATGATAATACAAACATCTATTGGGTGTCGATTTACAGAGTTAGTTAAGCACATTCTCTGTAGCTACAATACTGCTGTGGTTGTGAAATCATTTCCATGTATTGTTTGTATTTCATACCGCCTGTGTGAGTGTGTTATTTCACAAGTGTAAATGGATTTCCTCAGCCTCCAAGGACTGGCACCACGGGGGCCGGGAGAACATCTTGCTGTGCACAGACTGCCGCATTCACTTCAAGAAGTACGGTGAGCTGCCCCCCATCGAGAAGCCTGTGGACCCACCGCCATTTATGTTCAAACCTGTCAAAGAGGAAGAGGATGGACTCAGCGGGAAGCATAGCATGAGGACCCGACGGAACCGAGGCTCGGTGCGCACACACTCATGCTCCTCATCTATCCCTCTATTTACACCTTCACCGTCCATAGTCGTCAGAGTTCTCCCTAGAGCCATGTAGAGCCAGACTACAAAAGCAGGCATCCATCAAGCAATGACTGTCTCTAGACAAGTAGCACAAGTACAACTAAATCATGCATTGTTTCATATATTTGGTTTTACAGAAAGTATTACAGTTACAAAATTACAAATTTGGAAATGAACATGACATATGTCCATCTTAATTTCTTCCAATTTATATCGCAACACTATGTGGAGGGCTTAAGTTGGTTGTGACTTGTGCTGGTTCTATTTGTTGTTAACAGATGTCGACGCTACGTAGTGGTCGTAAGAAGCAGACAGCCAGTCCTGATGGCCGAGCCTCGCCCACCAATGAGGACCTGCGTTCCAGCGGACGCACCTCACCCAGCGCAGCAAGCACCGACAGCACTGACAGCAAGACAGACTCCATGAAGAAGCCCAGCAAGGTACACACAGCATAGGCTCCTTGAAGCTTTTACTATGTTTTACTATGCATGCATCTGTGTAAGCTCAGTGAAATATACCCTAATTTCTCATCTGCTTTGTTCACACAGAAGATTAAGGAGGAGGCTCCCTCACCTATGAAGAGTGCCAAACGGCAGAGAGAGAAGGGGGCGTCAGACACAGAAGAGCCTGAGAGGGCTAGCGCAAAGAAGTCCAAGACACAAGTAAGCTTGTAGTGCTTGACTTGCTTATCCATGTGTTATAAGGGATTGCAGTAGTGCCTAGAGTCGGTCATATGATGCTCACACTTCTCTCTTCTCTGTCCCTCAGGAGCTGAGTCGGCCCGACTCGCCCTCAGAATGCGAGGGGGAAGGGGAGGGAGAGGGCGAGAGCTCTGATGGACGCAGCATCAATGAGGAGCTGAGCAGTGATCCTAAGGACATTGACCAGGATAACCGGAGCTCCTCCCCAAGCATCCCCAGCCCCCGTGACAATGAGAGTGACTCAGACTCCTCTGCCCAGCAGCAGCAGCTCCTGCAGGGCCAGCACCCCCCAGTCATCCAGTGTCAGCCAGGCACCTCTGCCGCCTCCACGGCCCCCACTCCACCTACAACCTCAGCCCCCTCACTACCCCCACAGGTCTCCCCCACAGCGGCCTCCACCTCTCTACCTCCCCAGCCTCTGCCCCAGGCTAGCCCGATGTCTCTTATTCAGTCAGGAGCGTCCCTCCATCCTCAAAGGCTCCCCTCTCCACATTCACCTATGACTCAGGCTCCACCTCCTGGTCCCCCAGTCCCACCCCAGTCATTACCCAGCTCACATCACGGCCCCATTCCTCCCATGCCACATCCACTGCAGGCTGGCCCGTCACACATGCCTCACCCTCACTCCATGCCCCCTCAGGGCTTCCCTGTGGGGCAGTCTCAGGTCCCACCATCGTCAATCTCTGGCCAGCCACAGCAGAGACCACACACACCTCCCTCCCAGTCCCAGTCATCCACCCAGAGTTCAGGCCAGCCTCCCCGAGAGCAGCCCCTGCCCCCCGCCCCCATGTCCATGCCTCACATCAAGCCCCCACCCACCACGCCCATCCCTCAAATATCCAATCCACAGTCCCACAAACACCCACCCCACCTGTCAGCACCTCCGTTCCCTCAGATGCCTTCCAACTTGCCCCCACCACCTGCTCTCAAGCCCCTCAGTTCATTATCCACCCACCATCCTCCATCAGCGCACCCACCTCCCCTCCAGCTCATGCCTCAGGGGCAGCAGCTTCAGCCTCCCCCAGCCCAGCCTCCAGTCCTCACCCAGTCCCAAAGCCTCCCACCATCAGCCAGCCACCAGCCTCCTCCAGCTCCCCCTCTGCCCCCCTCCGCAGCAGCCTCACACCCCAGTGGGCCACCACAGCCACCGTTCCCGCCGCATCCTTTCAATACCGTTCTACCTCCAACCGGCCCTCCCCCATCTTCATCAAACTCCATGCCGGGCTTACAGCCTCCATCTTCCTCCGCCTCTTCCTCTTCCATCTCCATGCCACTTCCTGCCTCTGTCACCTGTGCTGGCCCGGGCCCTGCACTCCCGCCTGTACACATCAAAGAGGAGCCTCTGGACGAGACAGAAGAGCCAGAGAGCCCGCCACCCCCACAGAGAAGCCCCTCCCCCGAGCCCACCGTCGTCAATACGCCCAGCCACGCCAGCCAATCAGCACGGTATGTCTGCCCAACACTCACACTGACTTCCACCCCCACACTAGCTGTAAAAAAAAAAAATACACCTGCCCAAGCTGTTTATCAACAGTCTGGAGAGCTGCTGACTGTCTTGTCTGGGGATGCTGATTAGCTCTCAAAACCATCAACAACAAAGAGTCTCTGCCTTCAGATTTTATGGCTTTGATGTACGCGGCAAATTGAATGTCCTCAGCAAAACAAGCATCCAAGGCCACAATTAGCCTTGAGCTCTGAGTGGCTGATGGCTTGGAATTATCCAGGATGGAAAGCAGTGAGATTAATTACAGTAAGATGTGAGTGAACTGAGGCCTCTGAATATAAGTATCTGTAGTTCCCTTGTGCTTAAGTGGCTCTCAGACTGCCAATGAATAGCAATGAGGTTCTTAATACACAGTCATCATAGCAGCAAAAGTGAATGCCAAGGGAGTTTGTTTCCTTTTGAATAATGGCCTAATGTGGCTAACATAAGCCATCTATCTTTCGTCTAATGGAACATTGCCTTGCTACTGGAGATGCAAAATGAAGCAGGAATTCCTTGTCTCTAGTATATTCTGTCTGTATGTAACGAGTATTAATTTATGAACTGAAACTGAACTCAGAATGTTCTGCTGAGTAAATGTTGATGGTATTATATGTTTTTTCTCCACCATGACCATAGGTTCTACAAGTGCCTGGACCGAGGCTACAACTCGTGTGCTAGGACAGACTTCTACTTCACTCCGCTGGCTTCTTCCAAACTGGCCAAGAAACGAGAGGAGGCTCTGGAGAAAGCCAAGAGAGAGGTAGAACAGAAAGCAAGGGAAGAGAAGGAGAAAGAAAGAGAGAGGGAAAAAGAACGAGAAAGAGAGCGGGAACGAGAAAAGGAAGCGGAGAGAGCTGCGGTGAGTTTAGTTTGTCTCCCTTTACCTCTGTTTGGCAGTGGTTACAAAGTTTCTTTAGAATTTGTTACTAAACATGGTATCTCTCTCCTTACAGAAAGCCAGTTCATCACATGAGGGCAGAATGGGCGAGCCCCAGATGGCCGGCCCCGCCCACATGCGTCCGCCCTTTGACGGCCCTCCCACTACTATTGCAGCCGTGCCTCCGTACATCGGCCCCGACACCCCTGCCCTGCGCACCCTCAGCGAGTACGCCCGTCCCCACGTCATGTCCCCCACCAATCGCAACCACCCCTTCTTCGTTTCCCTCAACCCCGCAGACCCCCTGCTGGCCTATCACATGCCCGGCCTGTACAACGCCGACCCGGGCATGCGGGAGCGTGAGCTGCGAGAGCGGGAGATGCGCGAGAGGGAGATTCGCGAGAGGGAGCTGAGGGAAAGGATGAAACCTGGCTTCGAGGTCAAGCCTCCAGAGCTGGACAGTCTACACCCCTCAACAAACCCCATGGAGCACTTTGCCCGGCACGGGGCCATCACGTTGCCCCCCATGGCCGGCCCGCACCCTTTCGCCTCCTTCCACCCGGGCCTGAACCCTTTAGAGCGTGAGCGGCTGGCCCTCGCCGGGCCTCAGCTGCGGCCGGAGATGAGCTACCCAGAGAGGTTGGCTGCAGAGAGACTCCACGCTGAGAGGATGGCCTCGGTGACCAATGACCCCATCGCCCGCCTACAGATGTTCAACGTCACGCCGCACCACCACCAGCACTCGCACATTCACTCACACCTCCATCTCCACCAGCAAGACCCCCTGCACCAAGGTGAGCGAAAGCCCTGCTTGTATACATCAATATCACTGTTGATTACACATTACAGTTTAAATGTTGAAAAAATATGAATACTCTTACCAACCAATGAAATCATAAGGAATGCTTGGAGAGTAGTTTGAAGAGCTGCATTCCAAAATGTATATTGATTTTGAGAAAAATAAATATTCTGATGTTCATTGCTCAATATTGGAAAAAACACAAATAATTACATTGACTAAAATGTTATTTTCTTGCTAGCAACCATTTTGTCAGTCAGTTGGTCATTGGAAATGGTAGATATCTAATTTTGGAATGAAACGTTTTACTTGATATTTGCACTTTAAACTCTTTCAGTCAACCTTGAGAGAAGTAACATTATATTAAGTTCTGTTTCATTAACTGCTGTGGCATGCAATGTCTGTGATACATTATCTGTTGATGAGTGTACCTTGACCCTAAAAGACTGACACCCAGAAGGTGGTGGTGAATGTCTTGTGTGTCCCCCAGGTTCTGGGGCCCATCCGTTGGCAGTAGATCCCCTGGCAGCTGGACCGCACCTGGCCCGCTTCCCTTACCCGCCCGGCGCCATCCCCAACCCGCTCCTTGGCCAGCCACCGCATGAACACGAGATGCTGCGCCACCCAGTCTTTGGTAAGTTCTCAGCCAATATCAACTCTTATTAACATTAATATCACAGCCAATTTATCAGTCTAATCTTTTTGGATATGAAAAGCTCTGCCATCCCCTGATCAAATCTCATGTGTGTGTCTTCTCCAGGTACTCCATACCCACGGGAACTACAAGGAGGTCTGCCGCCCCCCATGTCGGCAGCCCACCAGCTCCAGGCCATGCATGCCCAGTCAGCTGAGCTCCAGAGGCTGGCCATGGAGCAGCAGTGGCTCCACGGGCACCACCACATGCACGGAGGGCCGCTGCCTGGCCAGGAGGACTACTACAGGTCAGATGTGCAACACACATAGAAAAATAAAGGAAAAACAAAAAATTAAATGGACAGGATGTGCCTCTATTTTGAAAAGATCTTCCAGATATTGACGCTAGATGTTGTTGTGTTTCAGCCGGCTGAAGAAGGAGAGCGACAAGCAGCTGTAACCAGCCAAGGGAGGCAGAGCTAAACAGGCGCAGGACACGGGAAGTTGTTACAGAACAGTCTTGCAGAGGCACTCGAGTTTCCTCTGAACACATTCAGTTTTGAAGAACGGAAAAGGCCAAGTGGATCGTCTGAGAATTCTTCTGATATTGGTTTTTGTTCCTGTCAAGGACTTTTTTTTATTATTTTTCAAGACATTGACTTTCTTTGGTATATAGCCAGTAGTGACAATGTCCTCAAGACTCCTGCATGACAAGCTTCCCTGACGTTTTTGTAGGTGCTAGAACAAGACACTGTGCTTATCAACAAAAAAAGACAAGACCGGTCAGGCCGTTTATGGAAAAATAACAAGTGCTATCTTAAATTCAACATTTATTTTAATACATTGTTGGAGGTTTTTCATAATTTTAAGAAAAGCTACAGCATGGCGTTTTTGAGTCTGTAAATAGTATATATAAACATATAATTATTATTATAATTATTATTATTACTAGGTGTGGACTCCAAACCAAGTCGTTTCAACCTCCAATATATTTGTTTTGATGCATTATCCCTTGTTTCAGAGGGGAGCACCATGGCATTATATGAGCAGACAGCGGTCTCTGAGAGAGTTAAGGTTCAGGTGTGACGTTCCTCTGACATCGCTGTGTAAGATTTAGTCCCACATCCATTATGTAAACCATAAAGCTGTCACACCACATCCATTCATCACACACCTTTGACACGCACCAGATTGTCAGAATGTCTAAACTCAACACGTTGAGTTAATGATTTGAAACACTTGAAAAGGTGACACGGTCGTCACTGAGGCTTCTGTGGAGCGCACACTAAAGCCATGGGGAAAAAATAAATTTGCACTGGGAGTGTATCCTTGAGCTCCACCAATTGGTTTTATCCTTCTGCTTAAAATCAGTATTTAAGTCAACAAAATGAAAAAAATATTTCATTACTGTTTTTAGAGAGATTTTATCTATGGATTTTAAGAATTTTGACATTAGAAACATATTTGGCTGAACTGAAGAAATGTAAAATCGCTTCATGTTCTTTTAATTCCAGTTCTGTGACCGATTATTGGGAACTGAATTTTAACGTTTCTACACTATAATGGGAGCCTAATAGGACTTTAGGATTGTTTTAACGTGTGAATGGTTGTGTGTCGGTGCTAGATGTGTTGTGGTGTGCCCTTCTTTTACCTGGTCTAGTCATTCATGTTTGTTGCAGGGCTCATATCTGGCTGGGTCATTCTCCAGCCAGGCTGTAATAATGTTCACTGTGACACTAGAGGGGGCCTGCCTACACGTGACGACCAGGAGGTGGAGGGTCGATGATGGTGTGTGTATGTGTTTCCCCCCACATTGATTTCCTTTGCCTAGGTTCCTTAGGGATACACACAGCCTCCTGGGTCTCTGGGGTGGTGTGTTGTGTGTGTGCCACTGACTGACTGTTACAAGTAGTGTTCACCTGTCATACCAGTGTACATTCGCCCATGTTTTGTTTTTTTCTTGTTCTGTGGCCATGAGATATGAGTTCTTAATTTGTTCCATGCACTAAGACCTTTTTGACTGTCATGGACACTTAGAAAACTGTGGCTTTTTGTTTTGCTTTTTTTTTTTTTTTTTTTTACCACACAAAGAAGCTGTACTTAGTTTGAAAGTGATCATATTCTCCCTTTTGAGCACTATAATTGACGACATCCATTTGAATGCTTGAAAATATAATCCACGTCATGCCCCCGTAAAAATTAAAAAGTCTTTCAAGCCCTGACAAGAACCTGTCACTCCGTCTTGCCATCTTCTACCGATTCCTGTCTCTCTCTTCTGATGTACTCCTCATCTTCCTTTGCCTCGTTTCCTGACGATTCCCTTGCCTTTTAGTCCCTCTTTTGTGTCTCCGAAACCTTTGATGTTAAGTGTTGTCAATGGTTTAGCTTCTTGTTTCAAAGCGGCAATAGCAGAATGTAAATTCTGACTGCTAAGATTTATATATATACTGGTATCTTGAAGCTTATTGTATATATTAGTAGTCGCCATGGGATGACACAATGTAAACAAAAAGTAGAAATAATAAGAAAAATTGTGAGTCCTGTGTTCTCTCCATTTGAGTATTTTGTAATTTTTTTGAAAAATTTGTGGAATTAAAATAAACGACTAAGTTACACCACAAGATATGATTTTATCCTTTTTTATGCTTTGTGATACATCAATGAACTGAATGTTTATTTCTGTGAATTCTTAACTGTTATGATATACAGTAGCAGCTGGTAGTAAATGGATTGACTGTAGAATTCTTAACATGTGCCTTAGTATTAAATCTCAGCAGCCATGAGACACATTAATCCTGTTTTAAAGGGTAAACATTTTGAATTACTTGCTGATCATTCACTGGCTGGCATCCACCAGGAAGACAGCAGAAATGTACACTTTATACCTCCATATTCTGTTTTTATAATTTGAGTTGAGCAGAGGGACTGTTTGTGCTTCTATTTTGATAATACTCCTGTCCTACATTTGCTCTTGAATAATACAACTTTCGGCTGACGGGGGAAATGTGTTACAAAATGGATTGAGGATTGCTGTTCCAATTCTTCAACCTTCCATTTTCTCAGCTTCACAAACACTGTGCTTTATGAGACCGCCCCAGCAGCAGGTAGTGAATCTCGGAGCTGAATATTGCGCTGTTATGGTATAATAACATCAAAGCCCGGCTAAGCCAGAAGGAACACCTACTCAGGCTGAGCTGCCTTGCTATCAGCGGGGCAGAGTTGTCATTTCATCCTGTGTGTGGGGAGTGATAGACCAGCAATCTGTGATGGTGTACCGCAGCGATGGCTGTCATTTTGAGAGGGAGCTATTATTCTTCTGCCGCTCTCTGAAATGATGCCCTGTCCTCGGGAAAATCGAGGTTCCTTGGATGCTCTATCCTAGGGCTGTCATGTGACGGCCGCCTTGCGAGGAGGTGCTGCTTGTTGTTGCTGGCTCGCCTCACCTCCCCGTAAGACACAACAAGACGTCAGAACCGAGCAGCGCTGGCTGGTTGAATAATTCATCTAGCCTCCTCCTCCTCCACACCGGCGATGGAGCGACTGTGACTTGTGTCAACTCAAATCCTTCTCATAATACTGTGTGTACCCCTCAGGCAGCCACACAAGGATACACAGTCTCAGAAATCTGGTCTTTCTGTCTGAATAGCAATATGTCTTGTGCTGTTCACAGGGAACGTATTGCCTGTTGTGAGAGGTCTTGGACATAGAGCCTCCTCATCTTCTCCGTTCTGCTGTCTGTCCTTTCGCTCCACTGGGCCTGCTGCTGAGTGTGATGCTCAGTGGCAGAGTGGAGCCTACATGCTATTAGTGCATTGAGTTGGAAGGTAGCTGTGTTCCTTCAGCGGGTAGCTCTGTGGCCGCCCTGCAGCCGAGCAGGCCGTGTTTATCCAAAAAGAGCTGTGTTGACACACAGAGCAAATCGGCTCGTCTAGTACACCTCCTCCACTTTCTGAATTAGAGATAACCAGGGACATGATACAACAGCTGGGACCCTTTTCATTGCTTTATGTGTAGAAGGAAAGAGTCATCGGTTCCATGTTTTCAATTAAATATTTTCTGGAAAAAAGTTGAATTTCAGTCTTTCAAATGGAGCTGGACTGACCAGCAAAATGAAAGAAGCAAAATGAAAATTATATTCAATAAATTGTGCACAGCTGTAGGAAAATGATGCATGCAAATAAAGGCAATTAAAGGCATTTTAAATTCAAATGAGTCCGTCCTAGATAGGTGTACATGCATATTATTTAAAATAAAGTTTTGGCCATGTAATTCAGTGTATTTCAGGCATGTGAATACTTTTCCAGTTCAAACAACCTCCATTTCCAGGGAGAGGTTAAAGCAATATTACAGTGGAATGATTACTAAGCCTGGAAGTGTAAAGTTGGCTTCTGACATGTTCGTATTTTAAAACAAAACTTCCAGCTGCAGATATAGTCTGCTTTCAAGTGCACAAATGTTGTTTTTTTTGCAGTTTTAGTCAACTACCTCTTTAAAATGTGAATAGCTGTCCCACAGAGAACACAGCCTCTGCATCCTTCACAAAACAAACCTGCTGCCACAGCCTGGAGACCGGCTGTATCGTGTTATTTTGAGGCAGCAGGTCCCACTCTGCAGCATGTACACACAAAAGACACAACAACATCCTCCAGATCACTGTAGCTAACTGACCCAGAGTTTGCCCAGTCTCTCCCCCTCTCCTCCCTTCCCCTCCCCTCCCCTCCCCAGCTCCTCGCTTCCTGTAATTACGGCCTGCTGTTCCCTCACCCAACCGCTGATCATGTATCCGTCTGAGGCGGCGAGTCCCCTTCAGGTCAGTGTAGGTGCTGTAAGGAGCGTGCTGGCAGTGTGTGGTCCGGTAGTTCAGACCTGAGGATTAACTCTGATAAACAGAGGAGACAGGAGAAAGACGCTGGCTCTTTTATCTCCAGCAGGGAGACAGTGAAATGGATGGCGGAGGGCGTGTACTGTACTGCAGGCCTGCATTCCAAAGCATAATATTTCATGTCTTGTGTCCAAAAGTCGGCTGCCATTTTGACCCGCCTTAAACTACCCATGTACTCTCCCAGCATGTGTGCAGTAATGACTTTCCCTGTGTGTGTCTGTCGATCTGTGTGTCTGTGTTTGCCTCTGCCACTCTGCGACTCTGCGTATCTTTGTGTGTGTGTGTGTGTGTGTGTTTGCGTTGCCGTATCTCATCTCCCCGCTGTGTGTTTGGGGCCTGGGCTGCAGCTCCCATGCTTCTAATGATATCCTGCTCTCGCATTCCTGTCATAGCCGATCTGGATTCCCCCTTGTCTGCACCAGCAGATCAGCCCAGCGCAGCCACTGGCCCGGGCTGAGCATTCCTCACCCGCTCCCAACACACACGCACACACACACACACAGACACACACGCAACACACACACACACACCCTCTGGAGGCCCCTGCCGACGCCTACCACAAACCTCACACACTGCCTCTCACTCTCCCACACTCCCTTTTCCCCCTCTACGTCTCCCACCGTCTATTGTCTTGCACTGGATTTCAAGGGAATAGCCTCTAGTCAGAGCCGTAGGAATTCTTTGTTCAATAAAGCGTGCCAGGTTTGGTTCCTTGTTGGCAGAGAATAGAATAGACAATGCAAGGCTCACATGCTAGACTTCCAGGCTCCTCTTTAATGTGTTGTCATAAAACATGCAGCTGGCACCGACTTAACTTTTAGTAGGACTGTGCCTATGCTACTGGAGCGCAGTAGCCTAAGCCCTGGGTATTGCGCTCTAGCTGATCTTATACATGTTTCTTATTGCGCCGTCTGTGCACTGTCAGAGTCACACAGACCTGACGTTTCAGCTCAGCGTTTCAATTCACCATTCACTCCATGGAAAATCTGAAGGGTATCAAAATAGGAGACTGTTGGGGCAATAGTCTACATAAACGTCTTCTACGGTCCACTCAAAATATTGGGACAGTGGAGTGAAATTGGTTCTTTTGGCGGTGCACTCTGTCAAATTTATTTTGTAGATGAAAATAAATAAGAGTTCAGGCCGTCCACTGACTTTACTACCACTTTGCTTGAAGTGGAAAGAAACCCAGAATGAATTTAAAGACACAAAATTGAATGTCATATAGTCATGTGTGTTTCTTTTAACCCATTATAACTCAAACACAGGTTTGTCAGTCCTCAAACCAGAAAATCCAAACATTTCTTTAATAATCTTCAATCCAGTAAATTATGTAAAAATAACCAGAGGTGGGGAACAATACTGCAGTTACAGATTGGGCCTTTAATCTTCAATATTTCTGGCTATGTCTAAAAATCAGAAACGAATCATCATGAGTATTATACCAATTTGCACAGACACTGGGTTTCATAAATCGCAGCTATGATATAATCCAGAAGTCTATTGATGCCTTGACCTTTACTACAAAAAAAAAGCAGCATGCACCTGTATGATTCATTCCTCCAGTCAGCGCTCATTCATTCCTCAAGCACTTTAGTTTGCCCTGATTCCTCATTCAACCAGCTGGATGGCACAGATGGTGGCATTTTATTCTTTTTTTTTTTTCATTTATATTATATAAAGTAGGCTATATGAAATAAACAGAAACTGTGACTAGACAACTTTTCTCTTATGTGAGTTTAATGCCATGGCCTTTGCCCCTCCACCTCCAGTACTACCCCAAATATTAGTATTAGTATTAGAGTATATTGAAAATGACATCAATTTATTCACCTTTGCTAGAGAGTTTTTGTCAATAACATTCCTATTTTACTTTTAGGGTCTCTTTCTTATTTAAACCCAATCAGAAAAATTGCAGTTTACTGTAGTCAGCTCCTGTAATCTCAGGTTTGCACAGTGGGATTTCATCTGAAGGATGGACTCTGCTCTGCCACTGTGGTACAATGTGGAATAAATGGATGGGATCGATTCGCTCTGTCCGAGTTCCAGCTAAGTCTCAAGTCAATATGTTCAAGTCTTGGAAGGCCAAATTGGGTCAACTTAAGAAAAGGATTTTAGCCAAGTCGAGGATTGTTCGTAATTGTTTTCACCTTTAGAAAATACGGCCTAAATCTTTCCTAAGTGAGTAAATTATTCCAGAAAAGGATACAGTGAACCAGTGTGGTTGATATTTTTTTCCTAAGTCCCTGAACTAACTAGCAAACCAGACTATGCTGTTTCATTTAGGATGGGCCTATATCTTTACTGTATTCACTAATTTGTACTCACTGTATTCACTAACTAGTTTCTTTATTCTAATCTACATTTTTTGCAGTTTATTTGACAAACTACATTGGCAGAGGCTGGTAAAATGAAGCACAATATTGCTATTGTGAGAGAATAATAACAAATAGCAAACAATAACAAATGATAACAATGAAACTTCATAAATTACACATCAGATTAACACCAATGCCATGGAAAATGAAGTCAGAGTCAGAGTCAAGTCTCAAAGCTTGTGGGTGCAATGTCATCAGGTCCAAGTCCGATTTACATCGCAGAAATTGTTTTAGTGATGTAATTTAAGCAAGCAAACAAATTTGGTTTGTGTTTTGTTTTTCTATTGTTCTATTGAAATGTAAAGTGTGCAGTTTGCTTTGATTCTTTCTTTGTACAGAAGGCTGCACTGTAACAGAGGACTAGTTCTCAGGAGACTCCCTCTTTAAATAATGGACAACTGCCTCCTACCACCATGCTGCCAGCAACGCTACACATAGACATTCAGTTCAGCTTTTAGTTTGCATCATTTTCAGTTTGCGTTTAGCATCGATATTTTCCCATATTCGTCATTCATGTCAATATCACATTTCTCTAGAATACTGCAAATAGAACCCATTTCAGTTCGTACTTTTGCCACTGACTCTGTGTTGGCAGTTCTCTTCAAGACCAATTTTAATAACATGGTAACTTTTCAGTTCCATGTGTAATGTCTGTGAATGGAAGTGTACCAGATGTGATTTGGTGATCCAATGCCCATATCATTAATTGAGCTACCTGATAGGCTCCAGGTCAGCAGCCTTACACAGGCTCACCACATGCAGATAACCCAGGCCCGACCCCAGCCTGTCATACTCGCTGTGGCAGCCTTATAAAGCCTGCCTGTCTCAGGGTAGCAACAGCGCCACAGCTAAATAAATCACAGCCAGTAAATGGCTTCTACTCCTCAGCAATTTCCTCAGCTATCATCAGTCTGTGGGCCAGGACTGATAGCATGCTGTCAGTCGCCTGCTACCTCGAAGTAACCCAGTATTGGCTTTTCCTGCGGCACGGAGACGGGTTAGCCCCCTCTCTTTGTGTTCCAGTGGTTGTGGTAAACAAGGAAGTAGGATAGGGAAGTAAAAGGTGTGCTGAGGGGCAGCCAGAGGGCCTGGAGGTGTGACTGAGGCTGCCATGCTGTGGCTCGGGGGCCAGGAGAGACAGGGAGCACCCTGACCTTGTGTTTGTGTAATGGCCGTCCCTGTGATAGATGGTGGTGCCAGCGCGTTCACCCGCTGCGCCGCGGGGCTGTCCACTTGCCCTGACGCAGATGGATTGGCCTTTGTTTTTTCCCTCACCTCCACCGTGTAATTAATCTTCGGCGTGAGTCCGTGGAAGAGAGTGTTCTGCGACCGCGGGCTGCTTGCCGATAAACTCACCGGCGGGCGGGTAAAGGCAGCTTTCAAGGCCCTGAGGACAAGCGCCACCCAGGAGATGGCCAAAGAAGATGTTTAAATGCATGCCGCTCCAGGCCTCCTCGCTCACCTTGGTTATCAAAAGAAGAAGAGGCAGCGAGCACAATATTTGTCCCTGCTCCAGAGTGCAATTTATCTTAGATGAAAATAGCATCTCTGGGAAGATTCAACCGTAATAGACCCTCTCCAGCACCTCTGCCATCACATATTTTACACCGAGGCCTGGTTTCTCTCTCCCTATTGCCTTTCCCATACCACATGTTTTCTGCTCCATTTCACAAGATAATAAGACTGTGGGAGAAAATGGCTGGAACCAAATGAACATATCTGATCTGCTGTTTTTTTATATTCTGTTTGAATTTATCAATATTAAGACTGCAAATTGGCCATATTATACTGATAAGGATTAGTTCAACAAATGCTTAATTTTATGCTTGGCCATTGACTATTAAAGGAAGAATTAATCCAAATAATAATTGCGTTAATATGCTTTGTCTCCCAGTTCATTTTGCTCTATAGAAACAGCAGTCAGGGTCAAAGGGCAAAGTCTCTATGGAAAACAGAAGATACTTTTTCTGATTAAAAAAAAAAGAAGAAAAGAAACTGGAGGAAATATCAGTTCATTTCCACTTTAAAGGCCTGTATGTTTGGTCTCTGGTTGACACAGCATACCACAGTAGGTTTATAGGGAACATGTGGTTTTTACACTAAGGAACCAAGAGCGCTCTCTTAATATTTGGCCTGACAGCACTGTATCAGCAGTACGGGGTCGGGCTCCTCGGACTTACAGCTGTCAGTCGAGCTACATAATCCACTGCATGTAAAACATTTGACCAAGTTCAAGTTTGTTTATTTGTATAGCCCTTTATCACATGCATTTCTCAAAGGACTTTACAGAGAATGAGCGAACTAGATCAACAATCAACTACAGAACAGAATAGAACAGACACACAAAATCAGATTTTAGCAAGACATAACTATTCTACACAGCCTAACCTGCCCAGCACCACCAGCCTAGACATGCAATGAAAAACATGATGCATACAAGGAAAAACTTCCAAGAAAAACCTAAATATCTGATATATATATATGTTTGATACCTTTGTAATGATGATAATCCAGAAGAATACAGCATTTTATGAGCATTGTGATCTTGGGGGGGTGGGGGGGGGGGGGGGCATTTGTGATATGAGAACCAAACCCCCTCTGGGTACAGTAGCAGGCAGCTAATCAGAGGCTGTGGTTAATCCCTTGGCTGTGGAGCTTTCACCAGCTGTGAGCAGTGAGGAGGTTGTGGACCAAACTGTAGCCCCCTAGAGATGGATGTGTGAAGCAAACCCAGGCAGATCACTGAGCCTCGAAATGAGCCAAACGGAGACGAAATAGAAGAGGTTTTTATTTTTTTTATTTATTTATTTTTTTTTAGAAAAGAAAAAGTGTTCATAAAGCTGTGCTTTAATACCGAGCAGAGGGACGGGTCAGTTTAATGAGGTGATGTGAAGCCTGGAAATGAATGGTGTTGTGATATCCTGAAGCACAGCAAATAGAAGCACTGGGAGCCATTGAGCTGCAGAGCCTGAGGCGCAGGACTGTAGAGCAAACAGTCAGGGGAGGCAGCAGTCTAAATGATGCAGAATGGATGCTGGATAACCACCAGGCTGCTCATGAATTCTCCTTTTACTGCATCGTATAGAACAGACTAACTTCATTTTCCTGAGGGGAAACTACATCCCTATAATAAATGCATCATGTGTGGTGATCATATGACAGAAATCATATTCTATCATATGATTTGAGGGGGATTTAAATGGAAATTTAATGAATATGCATGAGGAATGAGGAACTGTTTACTTCTACTATTGCAAACACAGCAGGCATATCGAGTGAGATGCAGCGCTCATCTCGATTATCTATCTTCATGTTGAACATTTCTCTAGAGCAGCCCCTGGGGTCACGGTGGAACAGTGCAGGATTTTGTCGAGCCCTCCTCCCTCCCTGTAAGCCCTCCACTCCGGTGGCTGGCTGCAGATTTAATGGGCTTAGCAGCTGTTGAGGAAAAGCAGTGAGGGCTTGTGGCATATGCTCTGGTTAGAACAAAGAGCAGCGAGCACACCACACGGGCTGGAGCTGCCTGTGCTGAACGCAGCGCTGCCACAGGGCCTGTAGTCAACTATTAAACTGCTTTACAGCCTGTCTTCATTCACCGTTTCTTTTGATTGACTTTGGCTAATGTGCCGCTTCGGGTTTTGTGCACTATTACGAGTGCTTTTGATCATTTTGCCCCACTTTAAAGAGTATTTTTTTTTTAAAAACCTTTGAGTTATGTGGTTGCACTGTGCTTGCTCTGTACAGCGCAAGGTTACACAGTAGATGTGGAGGCTACTAATTCATGAAATGAGAGCAAAGGTTGGTGGATTTCAAAGGTTCTCCAAAGGCACTTGACTAGGCCGCCCTCTTCAGGGAGAGCTGTAACCTCTCCAACACATCTGCTTTCGATGAGCTGCAGGATGGTGTTTGGACAGAAATTGGTATAGAGAGTCCTCTAGTGGAAATTGTGTAAATAGACAGAAAATGGTTCTGAGTGGACGAGTTTATGTCTATTATTTTTTACAATGTGCAAGGAACAGTTTGGCCCTGACTGACACATGCATCAAATTAATTACAATATAAAGTTTACTGCGTGTGATCTTTCAAAAGGAAGCGTTTATTTTTCAGCCGGCTGAGAGATGAATGGGTGGTGCTCAGTGTCTACTTTTAATTTTGTGCCTGTAGTATTTTTATTTTATTTGGCCTGCTATACTGGTGCCTGCAGACATGGCCAAATCATTATTTTTCAAATTGTCCTCTCTAGAACAATTAACTGGAAACTAATTAGCTATGGCAAATATGTCATCTGAAATACACAGATTGGTTTGGGTAGGATGTAAAGGGCGGGTCTGCTTAAAGTTATCCTGCACATATAGGATGACTAGACTAGACTAGGATGACTAGAATCAAGAAATAGGCCAACAGCCCAAAAGATTGCAGCAATAGCTTTTCTACACATCCTACCAGCCCATGCAATCTGATTACTCATATAATTAACAACAGTTATGGACACACACAGGCCAGTGTAAGTTTTATTGCAGTTTGCACAGTTGCTCTGTGCATATATGAGCTTCAACTGGCAGTATGTGTAAACAGTGATAAGGTTGTGTGTGTACATTGTGTGTGTGTGTGTGTGTGTGTGTGTGTGTTTTGCTTGGTTCCCTAACTGTTAGCAAACACACTGTGGTGCCATGTTCTCCCACTCAGTGCTGACAAACAGTTCAGTTACTGTGTGTGTGGGCGTGAAGTGTGGCTGGTTTGTTAACTCTCTTGCAACAATATATGCTCTCTAAATCAAGACGCTGCTCGGTGTGTATGTCTGTGTGCGTGTGTGTGTGTGTGTGTCCTGTGGGTGTGTATGAATAAAAGTAGGTAGTAAAAGTAGTCTCTTTGCTTTGCCTGCTTCCTGTCATTAAGGGAAATATATAGCAAGGCGATATTGTTTAAACAAATGACTCTCAGTGGAACAAAATGAGACGGAAACTGCTTAGACTTGACTTTGTGAAAGAGAGATATCAAACTGTAAAGGAGAAGAGAGGAAAGTGACTGGGTTAACAAAGACTTCTCATGCATAATCTCCTGCAGTGTTGCTAGTCAGCCTCATCATGCCTGACCTTGTCTGTAGCCCCGCTGTAAGCAGGAGCCATTGTCCCAGCTTGGCTGAGCGGACCTGTCACACCCTGTTTGTCTCTCGGCCCCACAGGAACCAGCACCAATGCTCTCTGAGTGTGTGTGTGTGTGTGTGTGTGTGTGTGTGTGTGTGTGTGTGTGTGTGTGTGTGTGTGTGTGTGTGTGTGTGTGCACGGCTGACAAAGTGTTGGGGAAGATACTTTGAAAGTCTAGTTTTACAAGCTACCAGATACTTCACATTGGTAGAGGATGAACTACAGCAAAAGAGAAAGATAGTTTTGTTAACTTAGGTTACATAGATATAGTCAAAACTAATCAAACTACTACTAAAAAAAAAATCACATCTACTTTTGCAATGCCACATAATACTAAATCACTACCTGCCACTGATGAGGTCGACAGCAACCTTACAACAGTGTGAGTGTGTTGTCTGGGCCTTGGTTGTGTGTGTGTGTGTGTGTGTGTGTGTGAGTGTGTGTGTGTGGTGGGGGGGGTGTCAAAGGAGGTTGAATAAAGATATGAGAGGCAGGGATAAAAAAAAAAAAAAAAGTAAATAAACAAATAAAAGGATGAAAAATGCAATTCCCTTATTTTCTTTCATAGCCAAAAAACAGCTGGTGTTTGCAATCCAGAAGCACTCCACTGTCATTCAACACTCCAATGACAAAAAAGTTATCATTATAAAATTTCTGTTGCAAATGGAGTAGGACTGGGGCAGGACTGAAATCTTACTCTGTACCCTCAGATGCAATCTATTATAAGCCAATGTTATTTCTCCACCTCTACACCTCTCAGTTCCACAAGTAGCACACAATACAGTTACAGCATGTCATTTTCTAGAGCCAGACAGTTAGGACAATGAAGCAAAACTCTACAATAAAAATGTGTAATTGAAAAGTTTATTGATTGTTTTTTCCTGTCCCTGCCCCAGTTCTGCCTCACTAATTACTAATCACCTGAAAAGGGGCGCTGTGCTGCCACTGAGTCCTGCTATTTTAGTGCTCCCTGAGTAGTAGGCTACCCTTAATCAGTGGAAAAGACAGGATTTTGGAGTGGCGGCTCTCAGCAAAACCCCTAGGCTTGTTGAAGTACTGGGCACAGCCTCACTCGCTGCTAGCTAGCGAAGCAGCAGAGCTACTCAAACCCTCAGGAACCGAACTCACTCTTACTGCCAATTTGGTATTTGTCTGGCAGAAAAGTTTTGAGTCTTTGTTTCTGTATGTTTGGCAGCCCGTTATGAGTATGGATATATGCTGTGGAAAGAATATTTTGTGAAAAGAAAATCGTATCTTCTTTCTAGCCTACTACAGATTCCTCATTAAAAAAACATTAGGCTATTACTATTATTAGTTTTAGTAGTAGTAGTATTACTGGAAACATGTCGCGACACACATTTGTCAATAAGGGTTTGATTTTGAGGATTCAAAATGAAAAAGTTAGCTACAATTCAAATGCACAATTCTGTAACCAAGTGGAGAGAGCAGGCCTAAGTGGGAAAAAAAAATCCACCCTCAGATACTCGTACACTGTTATATAAGTGTTGCAATTTGCTATTTTGGTGTACCCACTTCCCCTCAACCTGCCTTGTCCATTTCCACTTCAGATAGTGATCTCCTACATTTCCCAGAATGACTTTCCACAAAACCCAGAGAACAGATGTGAACCTATGGTGTGGTGCTTCTTGCAGTCAGCTGTGGGTTATACGTCTAGACGGAGAGAGTGATAGTCATCACGATGGTATAGAGCAAGAGAGCGAGAGTTTTTCAAGATGAGAAAAAGTGAGAGTCCCGCCCTTACTCAAAAGGTAACATGTCTTGTTGCTGCATTGCATTCTGGTCTACTGAGGTGAGCCTACTTTTATTCATACACACCCACAATCTGAATCTGCTCTTGCTCTTTGACTCTGAGGGACAGACACCAAAATGTTTTAGATGTTTTGAAAAGAATTCTGCTATCAAACTCCATTGTAGCTGTACTGGACTGTATGTAGACATGTGATGTCATGTCCACAGAAATAAGAAAAATATGCTACCAAACAACAAAATGAGTACAGAAATGCAAGATAGTCCACATCGCCAATAGCTGTTTTGTTTAACAATGTTTAAGTGTTTGGTGGATTTTACCTTTAATATACACACTCACTACAAGAGCTCACAAATCTGGTCAGTACCATGAAAACCTCCTCTAGTCCCCTTGACATTGTTCCTACTTCTTTCTTAAAAACTGTTTTTGATTCCATTGGTCCATGTTTGCTCTTAATAATTAATAACTCATTGGCATCTGGTCATGTCCCAGCCTATTTCAAACAAGCCGCTGTTCAACCACTTCTCAAAAAAACAAATTTGGACCCTTCTCTGCCCCAGAACTACAGGCCTATTTCCAAATTACCTTTTATAGCTAAGGTATTAGAAAAAGTGGTTGCTAAACAGCTTACAGCTGTCTTAGATGAGCATAACATTTTCGATAAGTTTCAGTCTGGTTTCCGTCGGTTGCATTCAACAGAAACTGCTCTTCTCAGAGTCTCTAACGATCTGCTAATGCAGGGTGATGCAGGGGAATGTTCTGTTCTGGTACTACTAGATCTCAGTGCCGCTTTTGACACTCTGGACCACCGCATATTGGTTGAGAGGCTCAGGCAGTGGGTGGGTATCTCTGGTTCAGCATTGGATTGGTTCTCCTCGTACCTGTCAGACAGGTCTTTCTCAGTCACAGTTCATAAATATGTCTCATCAGCTGAATCTCTGTTATGTGGTGTTCCCCAAGGTTCGGTCTTGGGCCCCCTGCTGTTTGCATTATACTTGCTCCCTCTCGGGCAGATAATTAGAAATTTTAAAGACATCTCCTTCCATTGCTATGCAGACGATATTCAATTATATATTTCGTTTAACCCACAAAATGTCTCTAAACTGTCTGTTCTACTGAAGTGCCTCACCTCTATAAAAGTTTGGATGGCAGATAATTTTCTTCAGCTAAATACTGACAAAACTGAAGTTCTTGTTTCTGCCCCAGATGATGTTGTCCCGAAGGTGATGGACAGTCTTGGCTCTTTATCCTCATCTGTTAAACCTACCCTCCGTAATCTAGGTGTTTCTATGGGCCAGGCTTTGAATCTTGACCAACATGTAAATTGTTTGGTCCGTTCTTGTTTCTACCAGCTGAGAAACATTGCCAAACTCAGGTCCATTCTGTCCATAACTGAGATGGAGATGGTTATACATGCGTTTATTTCCTCCCGTCTTGATTACTGCAATTCTCTTTTCACCTGTCTTAGCAACACGTCCCTAAACCGTTTACAAGTGGTCCAAAATGCTGCTGCCAAGCTTCTTACCAAGTCCTCCAAAAGCTCTCATGTAACACCAATCCTGATGTCCTTACACTGGCTTCCCATCAAATTTAGAATCCAGTTCAAGATTCTTGTTACCACGTACAGAGCCTTGCATGATCAGGCACCTGCTTATATTAAAGAGCTGCTGCAGCCTCATAGTACCAGTAGGACTCTGAGGTCCTCTGACCAGGGTTTGTTGTTTGTTCCTCGCTCGAGGCTTAAGACAAAGGGTGACCGTGCTTTTGAGGTTGTAGCTCCTAAACTCTGGAACTCTCTCCCACTGGTCTTAAGATCAGTGGACACTGTGGACACTTTTAAAAAGCAGCTCAAGACCCATTTGTTTAGACTTGCTTTTGTTTAATTTTTCTTTATCCTTTTCTGGGATGTCTTGTGTTTTTAGCTGGATGTCTGCAATTACTGTGTGCTGCTCTGTGTATTATTTTTGCTTTCTTTGTTCTTTGTGAAGCACTTTGTGACGTCTGTTCTTGAAAGGTGCTATATAAATAAACGTATTATTATTATTATTATTTTCGTTAACTGAAATAAAAATAAAAACGAGGCTGAAACTGTATTGTGTGTTTACAAAACTAACTAAAATAAACTAAAATTATTGAGAAAATGTCTTTAGTTTTCGTCTTTGTCAATTTATTTCATACAGCCTAGTATTTTGGGTGGATATGAAATCTATCTTACAATTTTTTATTTTTAGTTCAATTTTTTTGACCTTTTTGAATCTTGCCCTTGACAAATACCCCATATTACAAAAACTAAGCATTTTCAAAAAATAAAAACTAAACTAAACTAGCAAACCCGCTTTAAAAACTAATTAAAACTAACTGAAATTGAAAACAAAAAGTCAAAACGAAATAAAAATAAAAACTAATGAAAAATGCAAAACTATAATAACCTTGATTAGGGGTCCTTGATATGACAAAGGTTGAGAATCACTGGATTAGACTAACAGGAGATTAACTGTTTCTATAGTGGATCGTCATGCCTGCCATGCTGATGTGCAATATGAATCATTTCCCCATACACACGTTATGATTTGCCATTGATGACATTAGTGATGCTTTACTTTGTACAGTGATGAAATGATTTTTAACTGACAATCTGCTATATTTCAGGTGAAATATATATATATTTTTTTTTTAAGAATAGTTTTTATTGGTGAAAAGCACAGGCAAACAACAGATACAATGCCAGGTGTACAGGTCACCATTTTTCACATTACCCCACCCACCCTACCACTCCACCCAACCCCTGCACAACAACAACACACATTACAAAAAATAATAATACATTAAAAAAATACAGGTGTAATATTTGTCCACAGCGTGTTCCTTTGCACCAAGCTTTTGAATATGTTGCCTTTATATCCTGTATCTTTTAATATTCAATTCACACGGTGCGGCCTTGCTTGTCTATGGTAATAACAGTAATACATTTTCTACTGCTTTCTCCTGAAATGAAAACACTGAGCTCCATTTTTGTATTGCATAGAAACCCTCGGCTCCAACGTTATCGGCAATACAATTGACTTTCAGCTTCCATTCAGTGTGTATAAATGAAAATTCACTTCTGGCTTTGTTTCTTGGCCTTGCTCGTCTATCAAGTACATCGGTGTGGGCTGAAAAGAAAGAAAAAGTGACTGTGACTGTGACAGTTAAAGGGTCTTGAGTTAAAAGCAATTTATGGCATTATCCAAAGTGTGGATGCTCTAGATATAATTTTTGTTTGGTTTTTGTCATCTTTGAAATGATTGACATGGAAGGAAATGAGGAGGAGAGAGGACAGGGGGCCGGTTGCACAAAACACCTTAAGTTAAGATTTTCCTTAAGTTAAGGTTTCCTTAAAATAAAATCGGTTGCACAAAACACCCTCAAGTCTTCTCCTTAAGGTTTCCTTAAAATGTTCACTTAAGTATTTAAGGTTTTCTCCTTATCTTGGTCTTATACTTAAGGAGTCTCTTAAAGTTAGTTAAACCGTTGCACAAAAGACCTTAGCGACCAAAGTAAGGAAAAAAACTTAAGGTACCTCTGACTCTATCTTAAACACAACATAGCCGAGTTTATGGCGATAAATGAAGAAAATGAACGCATCCCGGTTCATGGTTCACTTCTTGAATTAATTTCCGTTGCAATTTCCTCCCACATTCGTTCTGTTTGCTGTTATTTGCGGATCAAATTAACTTTTTAGTATGTGCTTTCTTTTATTATACAACAGGTAGTTCCGACCAAGCGATCTGATTGGTCAACTAGACATTTAGAACATGCTCAAATCAGCATGACAGCACACCTAGCCGTGCTCATCACTAAATATTACTCCGCCATATTATCATACAATATATTTAAATATAACGTTACGCTAACTCTGTTCAGCCTTGATGTTACCAGACGCTCTGCATCCTCCATCAGCTGTGCCGGTGAGTCGGTGACACGGCGCTACTAGCTTAAAAATACATGTGAAGTTCGCGGACATAGTAGCTAAATCTGTCCATGGAAAAATAATTTTTTTCAGCAGATATCTTAGTTACAACAAGATTGAGCTAGCAAGGCAGTTTTGTGTTTATATGTGTGGTATTTATTCAGTTTGGGAAATCCCGCGATCTCTAGAAAGCATTAGCTCAAGTTGGCTGGCTGACTCAACAGGGACTAGAAATCGTCTCTGTTGCTAGGTCGTTACTAAGGCTCCGCCTACTTGCTGGAGTAGTAAACTAGGTTCCATTACATAGGAGTCTACTGACGTGACTGATTGTTTTCCAGTTATTAGTCAGACCCCATGTATTTCCAGGGAAACGGAGATAACACTAGCAAAAAGTTTTTTATTTTGAGAGCGAATTGCCCCACAATATGAATACATTTTGTTTATATATTTTATTTTGTTGGTAACTGTTGTATAATCGCAATATACAACAACCGTCATTATTGGCACGACAGTGATGCGGTCAGTAAGCGGTCGTAAGCATCACTGAAGTGACGGTAACGCACACCCTCGAGTGTAATATTGCTTAATTGTATTCCTCCAGAAGTATAATCTTTTCCTCCTCTGACCAATTTGGTGTTCTTGTCTTCTTTTCTTCTGGCATTTTTTTTTACTATCTAACTTTGTGAGACGATAACAGGTAAGGCAATAACAGGTATCACAAGCGCAAGCAAACAAACGGTCTCCATGGAAACTGTAGAATTTTACCGCTGTAAAATCTCTTTCAATGCAGTAAATGCCGTAACATTTTTCCTTAACTAAGGAAACCTTTTAAGGGATTCTGTGCAACGCCCTTAAGTAAGTCCCTCAGCTAAGGAGAAATTAAGCCTTAAGTGTCATACTTAAGGAGAAAACCGGGCCCAGGTCCTTACGATACAAAGACCAGAGATAAGGGTGGACATGTGAGTTTCTGTCATAAGTCGCGAGAGTTTTCTTGTTGCCCTGTTTTCTTCATGTCGTCCACGAGGAGCATTACCACTTGATAAGTACTAACAGCCGGCTCCTCTCTCTTTCAAAGAATCGTCTATTTGCGGCGTGGCATTTTCACCTTAATTAATTTACGGTGATTTAGAATGCATGAGGACTGGCTCGCCACATTCTTCAGCAGTCCGCCCGGGCCCCCCCCCGCACGCATCCTCTGCCATTCCAAAGTTCTGCTTCCCCTTGAAAAATGAAAGAACTAACTCCTGACGATGCATCACAAGTTTCCCCCTCTCGGTATCTAGTCTGCTGCATCCGGCAGCACTTGAGGGAGTTTTCAACATTTTACAGAGAGAATAAGCGGGTAATGTGTACAAATGGGCAATACTCTGTACAGCCTGACGGTGCATCAACCTAAACGAGAAAGGATGCTCTGCATGAAAATGCTGAAAAGTGTGGATGTATACAAAGAGTACTCATTGAGGCAGAAAAAAACAGGATGGCTCCTCTGCTTCAAAAGTGCGGGGGGGATTGTATATTCTTCTCATGTATCGGATGAGGTGCTAGTGCATTTTGCTTGGATTCATCCCATTCCAACTTGTCCTGCTCCCTAATTGAAACCCCTCTCCTTGGGTAGGCATTACATTAATTCTTCCAGACAGAGGCTCTTATCAAAATGCAGCAGGCCTACACGGGTAAATAAAGGTCTGGCAGGGGGGAAGAGCGCAGCCTGGTTCGGCTGAGTCGCGGACGCATATAAAAAAGATATTAGATCCATTCTAATTATGCTCCGGGGGAACATGGCGGATCGCTCTTCGCCTCGTACAGTAGAGGTCAAAGAAAGAACTACAGCGGCGATTATGAAATCGATAGCTCTCTCCGCCGAAGATGCAGCCGATTCTAAAAGGCTGATTATCGCGATGCTGCTTCAGAAAATACATGGTATGTTTCCATTGCAGACATCTGATTGTAAATGAGACTACCAATTACCAATTACCAATGAGCGGTGAAAACATGGGAAAACCCTCATTGACCCGGACACCTGGACGTACGTCTGGAGCAGGGCTCATCATATGGCAAACAAAAATCAATAATACCTTCAGACCTATGTTACTTTTTTCTCCCTTGTAGGTTAAATGTGTAATATTTCTGCTTTACTGAAGCATAATATGACTAGTCAATATCAGCAGAGGTTCCTGAATTCTGCATTCAAAAACACAGGGGGTGTGCCGAGGCTTTTTGTTGTCGTTTGAAGGCCCTCCTACCACGCCAAGGTCCGTTCAAAAAATCTGGCATTTTGTTTTTGCCTTACTTATTGACAAAAAACACAAATCGGAAAATATAATTTGCGACTTTATTACTCATCGGTAGGGTGTTCGGGTAATTTCGGCATGTATACAATCCTCCAAACAGCTCGAATTTTAACAGACCGGCCCATTTATGTGGCGGGGAAGTCGTGTTACTGCACACACAAAATAGCGACTCCTTACCTTCGATATATTCCAAAAATCCACAGACAACAGGAATCGTGATAATGTCAGTATCCTAATCACAGCAAGTGTACATGTAACTTTTGTATTTCTATCCCGTCAAGGTTGTTGCTATTCCTTTGTTGCCCCTAAAGGTCGACCAGTAATAAATCACTTAATGCCCCTTTAAAGACCAAATTCACATATAACTTACATTAGTTTGATACTATTTGCTATGATGTATCTTATGAATCTTTCTTAATGTCAGGCAAAAAAATACGGGTACACATTAGGGATGGGATGATGTATCGAAATTCAATATATCGCGATACAAAATGTAACGATACGTATCGCGGGGCAGAACAATGAATCTCGATATTAGCTCCATTTTATTCTGCTGTAGTAATCACAAATGAGACGGCTTGCTCATCACAATTTCACAAGCTCTCCATCCAAATTATATTATTTGCACTTTGTAATGACGTTTTTAAATTGTTGTTTACATTCTAGCAGCCAATGCTAGACAGATTCGTAGCTCAGAAATAGCAGAATTCTGCACAGTCAGACTTTGTTGTCAATGAACTTTTATTTATTACATCGTATCGTGGTCAGAGGTGGAAAGTAACTAAGTACATTTACTCAAGTACTGTACTTCAGTACAATTTTAAGATGCTTGTACTTTACTTGAGTATTTCCATTTGATGCTACTTTATACTTCCACTCCACTACATTTCAGAGGGAAATATTGTACTTTCTACTCCACTACATTTATTTGACAGCTTTAGTTACTTTTCAGATGGAGATTTGACACAATGGATAACATAACAAGCTTTTAAAATACAACACATTGTTAAAGATGAAACCAGTGGTTTCCAACCTTTTTGGCTTTTGACGTCTTACAAAAAGCAGTGTGTAGTCGGGTCACATTTCAGATGTCTATGAGTTGTTAACAGCTCCACCAAATAGGGATTTTTCCCTCTAAACCTCACATGGTTTCATTTCAATAAATGTTCAAATGATCCAATATTTCAGCAAAAATCAAAGATTAGAGAAAAAGTCCAAAAACTGAAAACTTTGTGTATCAGAACTTTGTTTTTTCTTCTTTCCTCTCCCATTAATCATCTCACGACCCCTCAGATTTATCTGGTGACCCTTTGGAGGGGCCCGACCCCTAGGTTGGGAACCACTGGACTAAACTAGCTAACTGTATATAAAGTAGTTCAAACTAGCTCCACCTCCAGCAGCTACAACAGTAACATGCTGCTTACACACTGATGCTTCAGTATTAATAATCTAATGATGTCATATATAATAAAATATCAGTCAGAGGGACCAAACCACTACTTTTACTTTAATACTTTAACTACATTTTGCTGCTAATACTTATGTACTTTTACTTAAGTAGGATTTTTCATGCAGGACTTTTACTTGTAATGGAGTATTTTTACATTGCTGTATTGGTACTTTTACTTAAGTAAAAGATCAGAGTACTTCTTCCACCACTGATCATGGTTGTATTGACTCGTGAACCCCATATCACGACTAAAAAGGTGGGAAAAGCGAGTTTAGATGGGTAAATATGTCAAATAAACATGTTTTTGCTGGGTTTAAGCCGAGGTCTCTCGTCGACTAGAGATCCCGCTGAGATCCCGTAC
Source organism: Centroberyx affinis (assembly GCF_046629955.1). Taxonomy (NCBI): domain Eukaryota; kingdom Metazoa; phylum Chordata; class Actinopteri; order Beryciformes; family Berycidae; genus Centroberyx; species Centroberyx affinis. The sequence goes on along the minus strand of NW_027279835.1, from coordinate 289,851 downwards.
CACTGATGCTCGTACTGGTTCTCAGCCCTGAGCAATATGCAGCGGGGCCAACCCATTTCGCTCATAGGGGCAACAACGTCCAGAGGCAAGCGAGCCCCCTCTCTTCCCCGGCCAAGTCCCCCTCCCCCCCACCGAGAGGCTTCCATCGCAGGATCCCTTTGAAGAGCCCAAATTTCCGTCTAATGAGGGGAAATTAGGGGGGGGGGGGGGGGGGGTACAGGGCTTTTTTTTTATCAGCCTTAATTCTTCTGATGTCTCATTAAAATCCATTCTGTACGTGCCCTGCCATGTGATAGCTGCCCCTGCCGGGTCTACAGGGGGGGGGGGACGGGGCGGATTGGTCGGAGGGTAGGTAAGCTCTCCATCCTCTTCCAACTCCCAGAGTATTTGGATTTCCGACATGGGAAGAGGGTGTCTGGGGAGGAGGGCTGCCCCCCCACCCACCCACCCCCTGCAGCAGCCACCGCATCGAAAAAGGGCCCAGAGAAATGTCAGCCTTTTGGGGCCAAATCAACGGGGACCGCCTCTTAATTTGTTCCTGTAATAATTCCATTTTGTCAGGGTACCCCGTAACTCTCCGGGGCAGACACAGGGGGGGGGGGGGGGGGGGTTGTAATTCTCCCTCATGCCACTACTGCCCCAGTCTGTTCTGAAATTGCCTGTAGTTTAGCTAAGAACAATGACATTAACAAAATAAATTAAAAAAAAAAAAAAGCAGCAGATTGCCCACATGAGGGACAAAACTGTGAATAAGTAATAAATGAAACCTCACCATCCACGATAACATAGCAGCATTGTATTCATTTCCATGCTCTTCATAAATTAAATTTAAATCTAATTGAATTCAATGACATTTAAACTGATCTAATTCAATAAACGTCGAAACAACCACTGCCGAGGCGGAGGTATAAATACATACATATTCAAAACATGAAATACGACAAGTGAAAACTAGCTTAGTGCCAATTACATGCTTGCCAGTTGTGAGTGTCATGGCAAATAACGTTAACACCTGTTTTTCTATGACAGTCATGGATACAGACAGCCCCTCTGATCTTTTCGCAACACTTATTTATAACAAAGGGTTTGGCGTATAAATATAGTACCATTCATTAGTTTACAGTCACGTATAAGATATTGACTGCTGAAGGACCAGATTAATTGGTTTGGGATAGAGAACAGCAACACATATTGCTAGTCTCATTTATGATATTGCAACTGAAATGTAACAATTATTGTAATTAAGTTCAATAAAAAAGTGTGGGCATGTGGGATAATAGAGTGTGAATGAGCAGTTGAATGTGTCTACTTTCATTATAAATAAAGTGTTTTAATATCTGTGTATATTGGTGGAGAAGTTCTGATTTGTCTATAACAGGTTTGAGTAATTTGTGATTGTTTTGAATAGGATAGCATTACATAGTTTATTTTATTTAGAATTCTCTGCAATTTTTTTTAGTACTTTAAGACTTTCATGATGAAGATTTAATATATTAATTTATCTAGGTAAAGACTTATTATATGCATTGATTGTAATTGAGGTGGTTGTCCATGTTGTATTTGATGGTAGGCCTACAGTAGGTTTTTTATATACCATAAGGAAGGTTATGCAGAGTGGTTATTCTAGTTTAATTATTTAAAGGTGTTTTTTGCTGATCACTACATGTCCTACATTGCATGAACAGATGTCCATCATTAGCATTGGACTGGCAACCTGTCCAGGCTGTTTCCCTGCGTTCCGCCCAATGCATGCTGGGATAGGCTCCAGCCCCCTGTGACCCTGAATTGGAATAAACTGGTTTAGAAAATGGATGGCTGGATAGATGGAACATATGTACATGAGAGGCGCGTGTTGCGAGAATGGACAAATAACCCATAAAAGTGAGAAAGTTACAGATGTACGGAAGAGGATTAGGGCCACATGGGAAAAATTTATTTGAGTTCTGAGTTTAAAGTCAGAATTCTTAAAGTCTGAATTCTGACTTTAAAGTCAGAATTCTGAGATTAAAGTCAGACTTTCATTTCAGAATTCTGAGAATAAAGTCAGAATTCTGAGATTAAAATCAGACTTTAATCTCAGAATTCTGACTTTTATCTCGGAATTCTGACTTTAAACTCAGAATTCTGGCTTTATTCTCAGAATTCTGACTAAACTCAGAACTCAAATACATTTTTCACGTGGCCCTAATCCTCTTCCATACAGATGTAAGTAGTCTATGTGACAAAAGTTTTAAAGATCACCACAACAAAACACGATTTGATAATTGGTGCCCGCGAATTAACCTACATGAAAAGAGGGACCAGGACCATGTATGGACAGAAAGTCATGGGCCAAATGTTTCAGTTCCTGAGACAATGTTCCCTACAGATTTTTGCAGTCTGGATAAACTAGGCTTGCTTAGTGTGGTTTTCTAGTCATATGCGGCTCTTTGTAGAATGCTGTTAACCCAGTATCACAGGAGCAAGATTGAAATATAATTAGTGTTGGTTCTGAATTGTTGTGTCAAAGTTAGCCAATATACAAGATTAGTATACGGTAGCATGTTATAATGTAGTTGTAAGACTGATGTTACATGAGGACCATCACCAGGCCTTTCAGATGTGTAGTTCAACAAGGACATAATAAAAATCCTACAGTTTCTCAGCAACTTCAGTAGAGATGTAGAGGTAGAGCAAGCATAAAAAATAATAGTCATATCTGCCCAAACTTGCTGCTGGAATGATTTATGGACCCTATTCCAAAATGTATCTAATCTATGAATCACATCCCAATAGAGAACTTTGGGTTGTTGTATATGTTGTGTAAGTTTTATATACCACAATTATTTCTTATATGGCTTTTGGCCATGCTTGGCTACAAACTTGAAATAAGCTAGCTACTATTTGGGAAATTTTGGGTTGATTTCTTTATATTTTTCTAGGACCGCTTTTTAATGTCTTGCATTTTTATTGTTTTTTACCTTGTTGACATTCATTTACAGATGCAGGCATTGTAGCATACTTGTGGAACTACTGCTGCACTCCATCCCCAAGGAAATGTTTAGAAAAAAACTCAGGTTTTTCTCTTGTTTCATGCCAAAAGATCAAAAGTAGTTATTATTATAGAGCCAGAATTGTGCAGTTACACTGACATCCATTGTCTCAATTTCCTCATTCATTCCAAAGCCTATAATCAGTGCATTAGATCCTAAGTCTCATGAGACATAAGTAATTCATCATTCTAGCAATTCATAATTAAAGTAGCGCTGCAGCACACAGCAGCTGCACCGATGCAAATACGGCTTTCACAACACTAGCACACTGTCCTCTCTCGTCCCCAATATTCACTGAATTTGTCATGAGCATTTGATTTTCTGCGCTGACTCATGCCTTTTCTCTGCCCCATGGATCAACACGCACCGCTCATACCACTGCAGATGAAGCAGGCACTCCAAAAAAAAAAAAAAAAAAAAAGAAATCAACAAATACAGGTCAACATTGGACAGTAGCTTTACAGATGCTTTGAAATGTTAATGTCAGAAAGCACACAGGGTGACAGGGCCCTCTTCTATCTCACTGATGCTGGGATGTTTGTTTACCAGTGCAGCGAGGGGCTCTCCATATTCCCATGAACAGATTCCCAATACCTGTTTATCAAGCAGCTGCAGAAAGTGTTTACCTTTGCAAAGCGCACCGGAATGATTTTCTCAAATAGCGTTTGTATAACAGCAATCCATCCTTGAATGTCTATGTATTGATCAAGCAGGAGGGGAAAAAACACAGCAATAGCTAATTTAGCGAGCGCGCCTTTCCCCTCCATTTTTTTTTTTTTCAGCATTTGTCACTGACTTAATATCCATGAGTGTAAAACTTTTTTTTTTTTTCCCGCACTATAAAAAGTCCTCACTTGAACTTGAAATTCTTTGAAATACCATTTGATGTAGCTTTTATTTTTTATTGCACGATTGATTTGATGCTTAGTAGATTTAAGTAGTCCTTAAATCATGAGTCCACTTTGTATTTCATGAACATTTTTATGGCATTTACCCAAAATCTATGAAAATTTTCTCATAATTTAATCATACATGGGGTACGACCGTGCATGTATATAAGGGTATACCATCTATCTCCTGCGGTATATCACCTATTTCAGTGATTCTCAACCTTTTTCATATCAAGGACCCTAATTTAGTCCACATTAGACCCCCATTTGATGAGATTTTGTCTCTTGGACCCAAATCTGAGAATATTTTTTATTGTTAGATATGATTTTGTCCAGAATCCCATAAGTATCTATATTGTAGAGAGATAACAGTGAAACTATGATCAAAATAGTAATTCTTCTACATCCCTTAACTTCTTGTAAATGAAATATTGCTGAAGTTTAACAATTCATCAATTTGCTGGGACCCCCCTGGAACCTGCTCAAGGACCCCTGGTGGTCCCCGGACCCCACGTTGAGAACCACTGATCTATTGCATACATACTGCATACAGTTTCCACAAAGCACATTTGTCCTTGCATTGATTCTAGTGATAAGTGCGGGTGCCTGGCACAATGGCACCTTGACAGTAGAGTAATGATCAGAGAAGAGAAAGGGTTTCTCATTCACTTCTCTCACATAGTATTTCCCATTCAGCTAGGAAAAGGCTAAAGGTTTGACCTTCCAATAACAAGTTTTAATCACTGTTCAGCCTTTATAGTAGGACACTGGAGATTTGCTGCTGGTTCTGTCTATTCGTCATAAACACACACAAACTAACCCTAACCCTAACCCTAAAACTAACCCTAACCCTAACCCATCATTGCTAATATTACTGCTCCCAATGCCCCCTCCTTTTTAAGATTAGTCCAAATGCCTATAAATGAACAAACAGCCTCTTTTGGGCTACAACTTGCTGCTTCCAGGTGCATGGTGTCTCTGGCTCACAGCTTCAGCCCAGTGCCTCCTCTCTTCTGCACCTGCTGAAATACATACAGCATATACACACACACAGGTTAATTAGGAGCAGGTGCAGCTTGTTGTCCCGACGGACTGCTCCTGGCTCTCTCTCTGCTTCTCAACCGACGCTCAATCACTACCCCGCTATAGCCGAATACCCCCACAGGCCGACTTAGGCTGGGACATCGTCTGGCTGACATCCCACGTCCCCCCTAACCCTCCCCAAAAGATGTTAGGAGACCACACACACATACACAAAGGGCCTGTTTCACACTGGCAAAAGCCTGTGGGCCCAGCTCTGTCCACTGGACCGGATATGAGGCGTCCTTTCGGTCATTCAAGGGGCCGGTCAAGCTCCGAGAAGCTTCGTGTGAACGATCCTCTGTGTAGAAGCCAGCCATCGCCAGGAGCCACCTCACTGCCTTTTTGGGTCTTGGGTCTCGGGCTTGGCTGCGATAACTGTTTTGTCCACCTGGGGGCGTACCTAGACACAGCCCAAATGGTAACCCAGAAACCATACCTCCCTCCATCCAATTGTACACTTCCTCGGGTTGGCTGGGGGTCCCACCCGCCGCAGGACAGCCTCCAATTGCTGCCTTGCCTTGCCTTGGAATGTAGCAACAAATTGGTGCAACCCAAGGTGAGTAGAGAACTCATTTTCTCCTTGGAATCTGCAAGTAGCCCTTGGTCAAACCTAGTGTCGAAAAAAATCAAGCATTGCCTATCCAATTTGTCGACTCTGGGTATTGGATGGGCAACAGATTTGGATGCCAAAACCAACTTAATGCCATCGGGCCTGAATACAAACACGATAGAGCTTCACCAGTCACCGTGGGACTCTTCTATTACGGCCCTTTTCAGCACTGCTTTCACTTCCGCCAAAACAACTTTTTGCTTGCATTCAGGAAAAGGATTGGGTCTGGAACATACCATTACCCTAAGGGTAGATTCGGTGGGCTGGTGTATACAAAAACACAGCAAAGCTCTGTTGCACTGTGGCTACCTCCGCTCTCTGGCCCAGTGAGAGGTGGTCATCACAAAGGACGGAGTTGGGATTGAACAATTTTGGATCCTCCAGTCCTGACTCATCGCTTTCAATCACCGTTGGTAGCAAGAGGAATAGGCGCCACGTTGTACCAAGCTTTTGAGTCTGAAATGTTAAATCTGTGGTGCATCCAACCTGTCAGATTGCACTATCTCATAATCAACATCTCCCACTCACTGTGAAACAAAAAAATTACCCTAGCCAGTTGGCAAGTTATTTTGAACTGGAAGTTGGGAGTAACAGAAGCACTCTCTGGGTGCAAATTCTCTCAGCTGGGTATTTCTCTTAAAAAGTCGCTGTTGACATTTGTGTGCCCGGAGTAAATAATAATCTAACCCAGTGAATGGAGTTTTGCTTGCAGGTCCAGGACATTGAATTTCATTCTTATTTGTGCTTGGACAGGTCCAAGACATCCCTGGGTGTATGCCCATACAGCAGCTCAGAGAGGGAAAACACTGTTGAGGCCTGGGGGACCTCCAACACAATAATATGAGATCCAACTGTTTATCCCAATTCTGGCTATCCTCATGCCAAATTTTATTGATCAGTGGAGTGTTTCATTAAAACGCCCCACCAGCCCATCAATCTGTGGGTGGTACACAGGCCTGAATTGACTTAATGCCCAATAATTTGCTAAGATTCCTCAGTGTTTATGACATAAATTATCCTTGATCGGTCAGATTCGTTCTGGATTCCCATCCAGGAGGTAATGTGAAACAGAGCTTGTGCAGCACTCTTGGCACTGGGTGCTTTTGGGGCGGCCAAAGTACCACCTGCGCACATCCAAGCAAATGACCAGCCAGTAGAAGTGGAATACTAACTGGTTGAGTGTTTTAGCCTATCCTAAATGGTCAGCCATTGAGTTATGATGAGCTGCCTAGAAAAACATTTGCTTTTAGGAAAGCAAAAACTAGATCATTTTCAAGGTATTGGCTAATGGCTAACTGCATTTTTCACTCCAAGCTTTTTGCCTTGGAATCTAATTTCCAGTGGCACAACAGGATACTCTTGAATATCCCAAAACAAACACCATGTAGTCAGCCAAGATGCCTCCACCAGTGCCCAAGGTTGAGCCAGGCAGTGATGGATCATGGTTTGGAGCTCAATCCACCTGAGCTTGGTGTGTACCCCCTTGGTATACTTATGACCTCATGATTCTGATAAATGGGCATTTGTCACGCCCAAACCAGGCCAGAGATGATTGGGTTTTTGCCATCATAGCTCATTGACTGTGGAACTACGGAGGACCGACTTCAGCAGCATCATAATCTAATGTATCTAATGCCTCTCTTGAAATTGCCACAATTGTAGGCTTTGCCCTTTTTTCAGCTCACCAAGGACTAAGTGAACTGCATGACTGTATGCCAGACCTTGTGCCATTGTAATGTGGCTGCAAGCCAGGGACCACACTTATCAATTTTTTGTGAATTACCCTTAAGGATCCTCTAAAGAGCCAATTTAGGAATGGAATCAAGCATCTACTGACAGTGAAATGTAGGAGCAATTCTCAAGAACAGCTTTTTTTTTTTTTTTTACATCACTTCAAGCTACTAACCAAAGCTGAACAAAGACTTAAAATGACATAATGAATCACAACATTTAGTGAGGAATAGCCAATGAAATACAAGGATTAAGCCCACGTCATTAATAACATTGGTCATTATTGAGAGTTGCAATGTTTCAATTATTTTTTTACAGTGATCTAATACAGTGATTCTCAACCCTTTTCATATCAAGGACCCCTAATGTAGTCCACATTAGGGCCACGGACTGCCATTTGATGAAATTTTGTCTCTTGGACCCAAATCTGAGAATATTTTTTATTGTTAGATATGATTTTGTCCAGAATTCCATGACTATATGTATTGTAGGTAGAGATAACAGTGAAAGTATGATCAAAATAATAATTCTTCTACATTCTCTAATTGTGTTAACTTCTTGTAAATGAAATAATGGTGAAATTTAACAATTCATCAATTTGCTGAGGACCCCCTGGAACCCCCTCAAGGACCCCTGGTGGTCCCTGGACCCCAAGTTGAGAACCACTGATCTAATAGGCTCAGCAAGCGCCTGTATTGTCTAAATAAAAGTATGATTTAAATAACTTTTATTCTTTTATTTATTCGTTTATTCTACATAATGTAATGACCAAACAAAAGTCAAACTGCTGCTTGCATTCGAGGTGGAGGCTGGAAAAGAAATGATTGGTATGAATTCAGTGCTGCTCTCACCAGTTCAGATTAAAAAAAGGCATGGAAAAGGTAATAATATGCCCTGTCTATCTTATTATTAAAAACATTCTTCCTTTGGCGTGTCTCAGCCATCTCGACCCCTCCTAACCCAGATGAGAGCTCCAGAGTTCCCATAAACTTAAGAGTGTTCTGAAGTCTAAAGAAGAAAGTTTTTCCTAAGAGTGGGAGTAAAACTTTCAGAACTTTTACTTTTATCTTTCATTTAAGACCAAAGTGCCTTGATAAATGCGGCCCCAGATCTAGAAATGACTTGACTTTGTACCGGTGCAATTTAAATCGCTGATGCCATGAAATTGATTTGGGATCACCTTCCAATCCAGTCCTGAACTTTTTTCAAACTTTGAGGCAAACAGGGGAAAATGGTTAGGTGTATACCACTATGCCACTCCTACCACTCAAGTGTGTGTGTGTGTGCTGGGTTTTCAATGTTGGTGAAATAGCGGGCAAGGATGTTGCAATCCTGATTTATTCGATTTAGATTTTACCTTCTGAAGAACATAAGAGAAACTGGAAGATACGTTTATTTGAAAAATGTGATTTTGAGAACCATATTCCTGCTTCCTCAACTCCTCCCATCTGCCACTTCAGCATCTAGACAGTAAGTCAGCATCACTGTATTTTAACAGTTACTTCTACTACTGTATCTGGACAAGTGTCCATTGTTAATTTCAAGAGCTGAATTCCACCGGGGACACCGCTAACTCTTCATTTTTGCGCTGTCATGTCTTCGCTTGCCTCTCTCTTCCTGTGCAACTGTCCAATAAAGGACTATAAAGAAATATGGATGAAATCAAACTGCCACTACCCCTTTAAAGGAATAGTTCACCCAAAAATGAAAATTCTGTCATCATCTGCTCACCCTCATGCCAAATGAAACACAGGTGAAATTTGTTAGTCCATAGAACACACAGGGAGGTTGCCAGCACAACTCCATAGCAGCCTTCTCCAAAACAACTGAAGTCGATGGGGACCTGTTCTTTAGAGTTCCAAAACAAAAACAGCCAAACAATCACACTGTGAATAGAAAGACCTATACACCATTATTTGTTGCAAATCAATCAGCTGTAGTTACGATTTGCACTAAATGATGGTGTAAATATACTGTAGGTCTTTTTGGAACTCTGAAGAACTGGTCCCCACTGACTTCAGTTGTTTTGGAGAAGGCTGCTATGGAGTTGTGCTGGCAACCTCCCTGTGTGTTATATGGACAAACTTCACCTGGGTTTCAACTGGCATGAGGGTGAGGAGATGATGACAAGAATTTTCATTTTTGGGTGAACTACTCCTTTAAAGCCATTATTACGAAGAGGGCTTACAGGACAAACAGCTGTAGTTGTTTAATGCCTCGTGTTTGAGTGCTACTGACATCTCGGCAGGTGAAGGACCCGGAAGAAAAAAAACGCTCGCATCGACCCGGCCGGCCCCTCGGGTGCGGACACGTTGCTCCCTGCCTGATCAGCGCGAGGCTTTGAGACGAACTGACTGAGCTCCTTAGGGGGTGGGGGTGGGGGTGGGGGTGCCTTTCCTGGCCAGTCAGCAAAGCCGGTGACACGCCCATTCGACTGGAAGGACAAGGGGCATCCCTCACTGTCCATTAGGCCCCCCCCCCCCCCCCCCCCCGAGGGGACTTGGCGCTCGGGTCATTAAAGGCTACTATAAAATAAGCCCTAACAAATGGAGGGTCCCCCGCTGGTCAGGTAGGCGGAGAATTAGTCATGTGTCAAATGATTTAGAATTAATCCTGCTATAAATGTGTGGGTGTTCTTTTTAGTCAGGAGCACAGCGGAGTACGAGTACAGTTAAATGCTAATATTAATGTTGCTTTCTGTTTAATCACTCCTGACAGACATTTTAAGAGCAATGTTATTCAGCGTTACTACAGGGGAGCTGAGACCGGGCCAACGAGGAAGAAGTATTTCCCCCCTGCCTTGTACAATTCAGTATTTTATCAAGTTTGGGAACATTGCTAATGGCATGAGTGGGGAGATGCGAGAGAGATTCGGTGTGGATTTGTGTGTGTGTGTGTGTGTGTGTGTTGGGTGGAAACGTTGCTCCCGGCGCGCCTCTGACTGACGTCCATACATAATTCAGGAAATCAAGGGCGCCCGGCTCTCCTGACGCGTTCGCCGCGATGCCAGAGGCCCCCGGCTTTACCGAACCCAGAGGAGGCCCTCACTGCGACGTTTGCTCTCTTTAAATGTGTTTTCTTCGCTAAAACGCGTTTCTATTTCAATGCCTTCCGTTAACGGGGAAGGGCGTCTTGGTTCGGAGGAGGGCGTCACACCAGAAAGTTTCCGGCCCGATAGTGTAAGCCAAGAGGGAAGGATGAACAGAAAGAGATATCGAGACATAGAGGACCGATGCTGGTAGCTCCGTTGCCATCGTTCCCCTTCAAAGCAAAAGCCTGTGTAAAGTATTCATGGCCTCCCCTTTTGCTTTACATTTCCTTTTCCACACAAGATCACTATTGACTCTCCCCGCAGCCCCTCCGCAGCAAAGAATCTCCGAGTGAACAGCGATGATGTGCCAAAGTGTGATAACAGCTGACGCATAATGTCTGCTGAAGCATAGGAAAAGCGCTTTTTCCCGTGCCAGTTTAACACCGGCACTGCGGAATAGATATATATGTGATTAAAAATTAAGTAATGAATCAATTCCCCTTCTAAATTATTCAGCGGACCTGCGCAGGCTCAAATTAAAAGCATACAATAATATTAATGTTTGATGGGGTGATATTAGAAAAAAGAAAAAAAAAAAGAAGAAGCATGTAGCGCGTTTGAAATTAAACCTCGTCGTTCCGTGATATCGAGCTCCCACAATAGCAAAACAAAAGATGTTATTGTTTGATTCCGCAAAAGCATTTATTGCAAAAACATATTAATCTGCTTTAATTGTGCATTAAACCCCTCCTTGCCTCAGCAACGTTGTCCTCTATAGCACCTGCTCCTGTAATCAAATTTATTCTCTCATCATTATGAGGCTGAATAAAACATGAGGTCTATTTGCATCACTGAGGAAGTGTTGAGTCTTGTAAGCGAGTGCGAGAAAAAAAAAAAAAAAAAAAAAAAAAAAAGGCATCCTATCTCGTAACAGCCAAAGTGCTCCTCGCGGTCAGAGGTCTTCTATATCTTCATCTCCATACGATCCGCTCGGTTCAACTTAAGGCTGCAGACGTTGGCAGCGGAATACAAAATGGCATCCAGCATAAGTTCTTCAATCAGATTTTGGCATTCTTTTGTGCTCTACCCTCCTTGGCAATTCAGCTACAGCCTGCGCTTGCGAGATATGCAGACTTGAGATGTCCTTTTTTTGCCTGGTGTCGAGAATAGAGGAATCTATCTAAAGTTCTGCCACCTTGCAACACAGTATAGTTATTTGTTTTGCTTAAGTCCTGGGACAAAGAGGATTTTCTTAAGACTATTGACAATACAGCAAAGAACTTGGCACATACCGTGGACTATTTAGATGCAAACTTTTGGATTGTGCTCCTTTCTGTTACAAAGAAATCAATTAAACGACTTAAATCACTTGTTGTTTAAACGGTTCTGACAATAATACAGACATTCCTGTGTATTTAATCCCTCGTTTCCTTCGCTAAGGTGATGGCTTCTCTCTCTTCTTCTAAATCCCTTGAATAAAAAAAAAATACAAAAAACGCTTTCCCCGTCTCCTCGAAGATATGACATTCAGTCAATACCTTTTGATAATGCACGCCTGAGACGGGGGCCCTGAATGACACTGGAAATGTAAAAAAAAAAAAAAAAAAAAAAAAAAGAGGGTCTGCCCGCGTTATCAGATGAGCTCCGCCGTCGCGCACTCACTCCACATTCTATTGCAGGGGTCTGGCAGCCCCTTAAGACGGCGGAGGGATGAAAAAAAAAAAAAATGTAAAAAAAAAGAAGAGGCTTTAGTGTTTAAAATGAGGTCATCCATACAATGTCGCTCCCTCGCGCCCCCAGTGTTTTTCCCGACTTCGCCCCGTAGAGGAGCGGCTTGTCTGAGCGCCGATAAAAATCCGGATATAAAACCTGACGCCGAAGATGAATGTGTCCCACAGCCACTCTCGCCTATCAGTCGCGAGCACAGGCGGAGACGGGGGCCTGGGAAACATGTCGGAGGAGCTATCTCTTCTCCCCGGTCCCTCTCGCCGCTGCCCTCTCCACTCACAGGCAGAATTAAGAGTTGAAAAGGTTTGCGGCGGGGATGAAAGCGAAGGGTGATTGGCAGAGACGGGGAAAGAATGCTAATTTTTTTTTTTTTGAAGACGGGGAAGCGGACAGGTTTCAGGGTCTATATAGCCCGCGGGTTCTGTGTTACAGGTACGTTCGTAGAGACACGCAATGCCTCTGATGTCTAGGCGTTTGATTGGCTGGGCTCCAGCGTATTGTCACCTAACCACCGGCCTGCCAAAAAAAAAAAAAGGCCTAAAGACGGTTATGGGAAGTTTTACAACAACCTAGACACTGAGAAATGATTGTAGCACTCGGCTGGAAACCATTATCTCGCGCGCGCAAATGAGATGAGACGCTCCGCGACGCTATTCACGAGCTGGATTTCAATTTCAAAGACAAAAACATACAAGCAGGATACAAGCGGCGAGGGCCTTAGTGACACGGCGGTAGACAAAGCGACTTTTTTAAAATCCGAACACAGGCACGGACCCCCGGGAAAGACGTTCAACGGCAGGCAGAGCTGAGACTGCAGTACGATGTTCTTGAGAAGTCTCGACAAAGCGACCACTCTGAGTCACTCTTTAGATGGGAATCAAACACAAAAGTCGTAAAGGTAAACTAGTAAATGTGGAACTAACAAGCTTAAATTCGAGTATAGCAATGCAAAATTAAGTGGCGGTTCTCTATATCTAATATAATAGTATGGGGAAAGAATTAACTGTATTGTGTTTTGTTTGAATCTTGGGAGTTCGCGCTTGGTTAGCATTCCACGACCCAACAAGCAATTGAGGTCAAATTCAACTTCAGCCCAAATGAGCACACAATTTTCACAATATGATGTTATGGTTCAGTAAAAAATCATTTTAAAACAGCTTTATAAACTGTTTTGAACAAATATGAGGAAGATATTTAGGTTCTGATTTCACAAAACGATGCAGGTAGCAGCTATGGACGATTGCAGACATTGTCTCATCTTTCATCTCTGTATTATATTTACACTGGTTTTCAATGTCAAAATAGTTGCTGAGTGTCCTTTTTGAGACTTGTGAGATGGAGTCACACCTTCATGTTGGAGAGCTACAATGCAATTCATTCTCTTATTCTTCTTAATATTAGCTTTTCTTCTGTAAGATTTGGGTCTCTGATAACCAGCCATAAATGGTAATTGGCCATTTCCTGGATTTGACATGATCCTTTCAACTGCACCACTATATCCCATACAGTGATTGTGTATAATTGGCCCTCTGCTGACTTTAAGTGAACTATATGTGACAAGGTTATTAAAGCTCACTAAAAGTATAACTAAGGATAGAATATGTACAAAAAAAACGAAAAAAGGTTAGGCAATTGGTTCAGCCTTTTGGTCCATGCAAGACTGTGAGTGGGGGAGAGAACCATCTAAAAATGAAGAACCACATCCATTAAACATGGCTGCATTACATTCTATGAACATCTGAAAGGCAATTCTTGAAAAATACGTCATATATCTGAAAGCCTAAGCCTGATTAAATTGGAAATCAAAGTCCAGAATAAAATAAATAAGAAACCTAATGCAAATCACATAATTATCATACCCTGGGTTTGTGTTTTGAATTTCTTTATTTGATATTAAAAGTTAACAGACACATTTGCACAGCAGAAGAAAAAAAAGTGCTTTTACACAGTGTAGAATCATTTTCTGATTCAGTGTTATTTTCATGCGGCCTTCAATTTGATCCGAAATCAAAATAGAGGCATCCCCTTTTAACACTCCAATCACTTTTATGGCAAGTGTGTAAGACACACACACATATGCACAGAGAAAGAAGCAGCAGCACACTGTAGGGCAGGGGAGGGTAAATGACATGTAAAACTGCCGAGCGATGAGTGCGAGTGCGTGAGTCGGAAAAGGAAAAAAAAAAAAAAAAAAGAAGCTGAGCAGATTACCCCTCCTTGAGGATGAAAGGCCAGGGAGGCACGGAGGGGAAGTGGATGGGAGCGCGGTTGAAATCCTATTTCGGCGGCCCGAGGGAGCTGAAGGCGCCGGGGCTTCTTTTTTTTTTCTTCGGCGGGGGCCCCTCTGCCGGAGCCTTTCCGGTGAGCGGGGGGGGGGGGTTGGAGGGAACATGTGAATTCTACGGCAAGGCACGAGCGGAGATGAAAGGGTCAGGAACGACTCGCAACCTCTTTACTGGATTGCACTACGTAGCAGAGTGCCGTCTTTGGCATTTCGACAGGCAAAGAGAAGGGTAGGGGAAGGAAAACTGGTAGGTGTACGAACTCTCGCTCGTTGGGGGGTGTTGACTTCTCGAAACGTTAAGGTGCGGGGACGACGTATAATAAGCTGGCCCCGAGGTGCGACCGAAAGACGTGACATCTCATTACGATCTGACAGAAAACAATTAAGTCTCGTTAATTGGCGCGGGTGAAAAACGTCAATATGTTTTTTTTCGACAGGCAAAAAGAAGGGTAGGGGAAGGAAAACCGGTAGGTGTACGAACTTTCGCTCGTCGGGGGAGTTGACTTCTCGAAACGTTAAGGTGTGGGGACACTGGTTGGGGGTGTTGACTTCTCGAAACTTTAAGGTGCGGGGACAATGGTTGGGGGTGTTGACTTCTCGAAACTTTAAGGTGCGGGAACACTGGTTGGGGGTGTTGACTTCTCGAAACTTTAAGGTGCGGGGACAATGGTTGGGGGTGTTGACTTCTCGAAACTTTAAGGTGCGGGGACACTGGTTGGGGGTGTTGACTTCTCGAAACTTTAAGGTGTGGGGACACTCGTTGGGGGTGGTTGACCTCTCGAAACGGTAAGGTGCGGGGACACTCGTTGGGGGTGCTGACTTCTCGAAACATTAAGGTGCGGGGATGACGTATAATAAGCTGGCCCGAGGTGCGACGGCTAAAAAGGGTTCAACCGAAAGACGTGACATCTCATTACGATCCGACAGAAAACAATTAAGTCTTGTTAATTGGCGAAAAATGTCAATATCCGCTCGCGCCACGATCAGGCGTCCAGGAAAATTATCGGATTCTCACTCTACCATCATGGTCCGAGCATAAGAATGGAGCTTTACAAAAAGACTGAAACATACGGTTCTGTTATAGGTGTTGTGTTTTGGGGGGTTTTTTTGGGTT
The DNA here is from genome assembly GCF_046629955.1 of Centroberyx affinis. NCBI lineage: Eukaryota > Metazoa > Chordata > Actinopteri > Beryciformes > Berycidae > Centroberyx > Centroberyx affinis. The sequence goes on along the minus strand of NW_027279835.1, from coordinate 274,348 downwards.
CAGTCGTACCCGGGCAAGCCGAAGAGCTGCGGCTGGAACTCCTCCATGCTCCGCAGCCGCAGCGTGGCCTCCCGGGTCAGGCCGGGGTCCAGGTTGTCGTCGGGAACCATCACCACCTGCATGCCCGCCGCCAGCCCCGCCTTCACGCCGTTGGGAGCGTCCTCGAACACCAAGCACTGGACAAGGACAAGACAGAGGGGAAGAAAAAAACAAAAACAAAGTGATATTATCCTCTAAGCCTATTAGGGGCTGCAGGATTTTTACCCCTCCGCGCCGCCGCCAGACACGTTTCCCCCCCCGCGGAGCACAGGAGCTGAGGCGAACAACAAACACGGCAGTGACAGAGAGTCGACACAGGAGCCCGATTTCCATTTTCAATGTGATGAACCTTACATTTCCCAGAGGAGCGCTGTTGTTTGCTGCTGGTGGGCACATTACACATTAAAGCCCTAATCCATACTTGGAGTTTGCAAGTTTTTACTGCATGTGCATTTTTATAGCTATAAAAGGTTTGTTCTTGTTGGTAGTGTTGGTAGACACAAGTAAAATAGAGCTACATACCGGTTTCCATCCAAATGTCAGGTACATTTTAAGCTAGCTTTTGAAATATCACAAAAAAAATCACAGAAACCCAGATCGATATTTATTTGACAAATGCATTTCTATTGCGATTTATCACCAAAAAACGTTTCCACCTATAGTGAACATATTTTTTTTTGCAATGCTGAGGAAATGCCATCGAAATTTGCTGCTTTCATTCAGCTTTTCTTTTCCTTTTCTTCTTTCATTACATAATAATCTGCATAAAATACCATTGGATGGACATATATGACTTGCAATGGGTTATGAAAAAAGCTTATATTCTGTAAGCTCTGCAAGAATCCAATATAGCTAAAGTTTATATGGCCAAATAAACTTGGGGCTTTAAAATGTGATGTTACCCATTAGTAAGAGTGTTTTTCTACCTACTGCACACTGTGGAAACATACAAAGAAGTGGGTGAAGAGTGGGCAGGGAGAGTGTCTGTATAATACAGGGGTAGGCCCTATTACACAACCCCTGGCCTGGGTAAAATAGAGGGTTTGATGGTACTTTTGCCTCAGAGGGATCGTCGAGTCTGATCTCAATTTATGAGGGTGGTAACATTTTACAGCTCCGAGCATGTACAGCATTAGGCCTGAAAGTTCTAGCAAAAGCATGGATGCATGCACTTTTCAACCAATGAGCCGGGTTTACAGCCTGAAATATAATAATATAAGATTATGACCGGAACTCGTGTATCTCACCACAGGGAAGTAATACATATCTGCTTACAAGCAGTAGGGTATCGGTGGTACACTAAATCTTGTCTATCCCAACTCCTTAGAAATGGATTTCATTTGCGAGGCAGAAATTTTGTTGAGCTTCGTCACATGGAAATGCAAAGCCATGTGAAAATATGAAAAAAAACGTGTAGCCTAATTGGCAGTTGAAGCGCTTTTCACCGCACACGTCAACAAGGACGTTCCAACAATAGCAGTGAATTAATACGGTTGAACCTTAACCATGAGGTTAATCATTTCTCAGTGTCCAATAAACACATTGGCTTCTCTGCAGACATGCCACAGTAAGATGGAAAGAGAGCAATGTCTCAATGTCTGTTTGAAGGTTAGGAGAAAAATCTAATGTCCTACTTCTCAAGAAGACTTCAAGCTGGAAACAGAGAATGGTATTTACCCACACATGGAGTCCAATGGAGCAGTGCATTGGTAAAATCAATATAACAACTTATTATTCCTTCTCAAAAAGACTGAAAACAGAGAGAGAGAGAGAGACATTCATACAGGAACTTGTTATGCTGAGGTAAGCTGCGCTGAGAGGGAGAAACAGTTGGGTTTAGGGCAAGATTTTACAAATTCCCTCTTATCCAACCCATCTGATCTTCCAACATCCTGTGGTGGCGTGGGGCGTGCCGGGGGTTTGTGAGGAAGTTCGGCCCGCTAGCTCGACATCGCCGGCTGCAGTTCGAAACTTTCCAGCGTCCAGAGGGTGACGCTGCAGAAATACCAACAGGGATCCCAACAGCAATTTGAATTTGTCATCGGTCCAGTTTGGTGTTGAATGCGTCACGCTGACCTTGATGCTGATGTCCTTAATAATTACAGACCACTTAGAATCTTCCCTTTCTTTCTAAAGTTCTGGAAAGAATAGCCGCTATGCAATTAACTGAGTGTCTCGCCAGCAATGGGCCATTCAAACTGTTTCAATGTGGCTTCAGGTCGTTTCTTAGCACTGGCATTGGACATTAGGCATTGGGCATTGGGCATTGGTCCTACCTGTCCCATCTTTCTGCCTCATCATGTTTGTCTTATTTGCTTTATGTCCTTGTCAATGTTATTGTCCATTTTCTTGTTTTGTCCCATAACCTATGTGCCGCCATCCTGGTGGGGGATCTATCTTTGACTTGGCCTGCCAAAGGTTTCTTCCATGTTTTCTAACCCTAAGCCTTTTCTTGGGTGTTTTTCTGTGTCTTCACAGAGGGTCTAGGGTAGGTGAGGCTACTAGGCTAGATGGTTTAGGTAGACCTGTCATGTCTTTCCAACATACTATTTTGTGTCTTCTGCTTTGTTTTGTTTCCTTGTGCTTTATTTTGTTGCATGGCCTACTTAATTGCATCATTTTGTTGTGATTGATTGTTGATTAGTTAGATCTAGGTAGGCTCATTCTCTGTAAAGCCCTTTGAGACATTCTTGTGATGAAGGGCTATAGCAATAAACTTGAAATTGTCTGTGTGCATTTGAAATGCCCCTTTGCTGTCATTATTTATGGACAACAGCAGACAATAAATCAATTATTGGCATAAAATATGGCTTAAACTCTTTGTAGTGGAAATAGTGCTATAGTATGAATAAAGGGAAATAGGCCTGCAATAGGTCTGCAGCTCTAAAAGCTACCACAAACTAAGCCTCTGAGAAAGCCTTGAGAGCCTTTGTTCGTCTCAACTCTAATACTCAGGTAGAACAAAGAAGCCTGCTTGAGTCTCCTTAAAACCCTAATTGACTGTTGTGATGTCACTAAGCCTGGAAATGGAGGACAGCGGACAATAACGGCGGAAATACCAAGAGCGTGCAACCGAGGGCCCCTGCTAATTCCCTTGATTGGGAGCAATTAATACTGGTAATTACCCAATGAGCTGGCGAAATGACCCTTTAATCTGCTTCCAATGCGTCGCATTGAAATGGATGAAAAACAGACACAGATGCATTGCGGCTCGTGCCGGGTTGATAGCTTGGGTGGATTACGGATGGAAGGGGAAGTCAGCGACGAGAGGAGAAATCATTTGAACCGAATGAAGGAGTGCACTGAAAGTATGCGCATGTACGCACCAACACACACGCCTACACACACAAACAGCAGCTACATGTGCCACTTGGTAGACAATTTTATCCAGCTTGTACCATAAGTTTTCAGTAGAGGGTAAAGCCACCTAAACTCACTTTACACTCCTTTTTATTTGCAGAAGAGAGTTTACCACCTTCTCATGCTGACATAAATCTTCATGATGTAAATTCATTGTACACATCACAGTAAGTTAGCGATGGGAGGAACGAGGCTTTCTGAAGCTTTGAGCCAACTGCTTCGGAAAATGATTTGTGTTTCGAAACGCTCAAAACGCCACACGCTGGTGACATCTGCTGGTCAAATGCGTGTAAATGCAATGGGAAGACCCAAAAAATAAAAAACACCTACAATGATTCAACGATTTGGAAGTGACTTGCATATATTTCCATTTGAGTGTAGTCTCAATATCTCAATAACTTCAAATAATCAGACCTGAGTTTATGTAGGTCTTTATATATAAGTAGGCCTTTATATGGTGGTATTTTACTCATTTTCATATCATTTGTGTATAAATAAAGTATGTGTGACAATAGTATAGCTTATATACAATAGCCCATCAGATGAATGATCAGGGGGCCTAGAATGAAGGTGTCTCAACATTGATAAGGAGTTATTGCTCTAGGACAGATGTTGCTCACAAATCGTGCATTTTACAAGATTGTGCTGGACAACATGAAAATCCCACACAATAGAACATGGTCACTTTCTTTTGCTCCCTCCTTTTCTCAAAATCAACTGAATCTCTCTGAAAACCACCAAAAATGTCTCTGTTTCTCTCTCCTGTGTGAAAACCCACAACATTTGGCCATTTTTATTTTTTTGTAAATATTGGTGGGAAGGCACATCAGATGAATCAGTCACTCAGTTGATTGATTGACTGATTTTCTTTTATTTTCATGTCATGCACACAAAGTGCCCAACCTTTTGGATTTACAAGACACCAAAGTTACAGCTGCAGTGGTCACACATTTCATTTCATTACAAAATTACAGATTATTATACAGCGGTCTTAAACCAAATATTCTGCCTTCTCTCCCAAGCTTGGCAAATAAAATCTGCTACAAAAAAGATTCCCTTCTTGAAGCACAACTCAAGTTTAGTATGAGCCTAAGTTATGACAACTGATTCGAGATCAGTAGTTGCCGTCCATCACTCTGGTTCACGTTCGCTTTGAGGTCGACCCCCTATCGTCGAACCACCAAGACATGTTTCGAAACGTAACGAAGCTTAATTTGCTGAAATGACGTGACTTGGCCACTTCAAACACAGCAGTGTCGCGAAGGTTTTCGAAGCGTTTCAAATCACTGTTTCAAGTCCACCCATCACTATAGTAAGTACTCTCAAACTGATATATCTTGTGAGGATAAGGTACTTTAAGGAAAAACACAAAATAGTGTTTCTGAAAATACTGGTATTTGCTCATATTGGTGGTTGTGATGCCTTATGATGATCATCAACCGGAGGTCAAAGATTTCCCACCTTTTAATTTACCGCTACATCACTGGGAACGAGTCAATAATTATATCGCGAAGAGGCGTATTGCTAATATTGACTGATATCACCGCTGATACCGAAGAAAGGTGTGTGCGACTGAACAAAGTCAAAGACATAGGAAGCCTTTAAAGTTTTTTTTCCCACCAGTGCAGGCTGGTCTCCTGGCTTTACCCGCCTCCGGTGGAGAGACGAGGCCCCCGCTGGTCCCCCGCTTCAAACGGCGCCATGGAAGATTTACAACCTGTCCTCGGGCCTATACCCAAACACATGCAAGATTCATCAGAGCCAATTGAATCTGGATTCACTGTGTACCCAAGTCAGCACCACCGAATGAGACGAGACAAAGGGGAGGCGGGGTGAGGCGGTTGCTGTGTGTGTGTGTGTGCGTGTGTGTGTGTGTGCATGCGCATATCTTTGTTATTGTCTGAAACGCACTCTCTTCCCCCCCCTCCTCTCTGTCCCCCACACACACTCAAACACACACAAACCCTTTACAGAAGTGTGTTATGGCGAGATGACAGGGCCCGACGCTTGCATGCTGCGATTTGGAGTGAAGCCAAGCCTTGTTTGGCTGCAGACAGCGCTGCTTGGCTGTGGACAGCAGTTCAATAAGGGGGCCTCTACAATGAGAGGCTCCCCCATGAGAGGGACCTGATTGAGTGGTGCGCTGCTACATTTCAGCTGGGTTCACGGGCGGTCATTTTTTAATAGATCATCTGCTTATAAGCAAGGATCAGACGGGCAATTTTAATCCAAAAGGGCCGGACTCAAAGCCGTTTTTTGTCCATTCCAGCTGTGTAGTGGAGTGCAGTTAAACTATCAAAGGGCGGATACTGTAGCGCGTTCACACTGTGAGCAGCATGATCAACAAGCCACCAGAAGCCCGTTCATTTCCCGTAGCGCCAAGCGGCCGTTGAAGCTCGGGCCAGTGTGCGGTCGAGAAAAGTCGGCCGAGGCTGAACTCTTTGTCGTCACCGGCCGTCAGCGGCCAATCAGATTTCCGTGACTGCTTGTTTCCCTACCAATGTGATTTCGTTTCATGAACAATTGTTCCGTTTGGCAGGTGCAAAATGGACGAGAAGTTGATTGCAGCTATGCAAAAGCTTCCCACTTCTCTAGAACTTTCAACTCTCGAAAACGATGCTTGGAGAACGGTTTCATCTATTGTTGGGGTCGATGGGAAGCTCTGAACTAATTAGATAGTTTTTGTTTCATTTTTTTAGTATGTTAACTCATCAAAGCAATGTAATGTTATGAAAGACAAATCAACCAAGTTACTCCAAGTGTGAACGCACACAGTAAGTACTAAAAGAATCCATGATGCTCCAAACATTGGCCATCTGCAGTACAGTCAGCGTTATCCGTTTCAATTCCACTACGCTCGTCCAATCACGGTCATTTGTGTAGTGAAAAGCCTCGGTTGGATCAGTGTGATTCGAGAGGAACAACGCCTGGAAGAAAAAAGTTTTCCTCTGGGTTACACCGTCAAGAGACAGATCCTACCGGTTTGCCTCGGCTTGTTCGACTTAGTGACTTTGTCAGCATGTGACACAGGGGCGAACGGCAGGTGTCAACTCAGGTGTCTGACAGTCTCTCTGCTTGACAACTTAACGTGACTTTGGAATGGATCTGTCGTGGCGAAGATGTTCACCAGCAAATACCATTTTAAAGGCCTTTGCTGTGCGGTAGGCTCAACTGATGTCCTATTCTCATCAGATGAACAGGCAGTAGGTCAGTAGTGTTGTCACTGTAGTGTCTATAAACCAAATAGTTCCATATTTGGCTCCAGGCTCCAGTTTTGTCAAACAGTTTAGGTGGACTGGGATTCAGCTGAGAACATGGTGGGCTGTTTGATGCTGTTGCCGTGACTCAGACCGCTGCTGTCCACTGTGAAGAGCCAGACTGACGCTCTGTCTATTCCAATCCTCCTTCTTCTCATTTATACCATTCCAATCCTTCCTCTTCTCGTTTATACTATTCCAATCCTTCTTCTTTTCGTTTATACTATTCCAATCCACATGAAACTGCAGGCAAACACCCTCTGTGGGTGATGTTGAAATGGGATTTCAGCTTGCAGAACATATTTGGTTGAAGTATTGAACATTTATGAAATCCAATACGGAATTCAATCTTAAGTATAGATAGTATTGACATTTTGGTTATCGTGACAACACGTAAAGTCATTGCTTCTTCCCATATTTATGGGTATATGGTTTTTTCTCAGGAAGTTAATTACCATGTGACCCTTTAAGCCAATCACCTGCCAACTCCTGTTATAATATAACTCCTATATAAATGACATGACTTCCATTTTTCTCCATGCTCTGATGAAGGCCAATAGGCCAAAACGTTAGCATGTTTGTTGACATGGCCAGAATAAATTGGTGAAATTGAGATTAGTCAACTTTGTCCTGAAGATCTGTGTGTGTGCTACCTTTTTACCTTTGGGTATTTAACGTTGGAACTTCTATGGCTTTTTCCTTTGCTTAACATCAACTATTAACTCACCCCCAACGCCCCACTCCATCCTATCCCCACCCTCACACCTGCCCTTGTTTATAGACTGAATTATGGCACACTAAATATAAGACAGCGGTGTCCATAAAATATAGCCACTACTACTGCAGCCTATTTTGGAAAGCAAGGCTCGGTGTGTAACGAAGGGAAGACCCATCGTTGATAAATGGCATGAAACTATGCTGTAACAAGTTGACGCACCTAAAAGCACACACACAATCGTGCACACGGACGCAGCAATAATATATGGGATTAAGGGAAACGGTTGTTTCTGTGTGTGTGTGCATCCTTGCACGCATGGGCTCGGGTCCCTGCATGCATTGGCGAGTGAATAAGCGACAGTGACAGATTGCCCACCGCATCTTCTAAACGATCCGGGGGCCCGGGGCAGCTTGAGCGAGGGATGTGTAACGTTTCATCATCTCTGTTATGGAGAGCGGAAATAAAGCCAGTGTTTATGATAGACGGACCCTTAGAAGGCGGACGGGAACAGGAAGTCCGTGTGTGAGTGTGTGTGTGATCATCCCGTCCCGGAGGTCACGCACACAGCCTGAATGGTTCAAGGTCGATCCGGAGGCCCTCAGTGGCCCAAGGCCAGGTTCTAATGACTGGCTGGGTAAACAAGCCAAAGGATGTCAAATGGATGGGTAGCTGAGGAGAGGACGCTATAAATGTCTGTTGTGAATCTACGGACGTCTTATTCCACCACCGAACTAGCCCGACAAATCAAACTAACAGCGAGTGACCTCTAGAAGGACTACGGTACTAGCCTGCAATAAGAACAAGTCCTATTAAGTCCTATAAAGGCATATAGCCAGTCTGATGCAGTCTTAAAATGGCATGTAATCGGGAACTAAATTAGTATGATTGTCAATGAAAGACTCTCTTTGTGAAAAAGGGTCAGAAAGACAGCCTGACATGTAACGTTCCCAACCCATTCACAACAGAGGCGGCGATTATTGACTAACCACATTTTCATTAGAAGATAACCTACCACTGTGCCGAGTGTGAAGAGATTGCGAGTCCCTCAAAGAAAAGCCAGTGGACAGCCCAAGGACTTAAATAAAAAAAATAAAAAATAAAAAAAAAATTCAGCATTGAGCCAAAATGAGTGTCTGCAAATCTCACCGCCAAACCCCCTGCTTCCCTTCCCCTTTCCTTTGCTTGCGATCTGAGGAGGACCCTGCAGCGGGCTTAACCCCGCACATTTGAAGTCTGTGTCGATAAAAGTATCCGGCTCGGGAAAAAAAAATACAAACAGAGGAAGGAGGGACGGAGCCGTGTATCCGAGCGCGAGTTGAGCGAGGCGCGCGCGACGCTAGATAAGGGGAATGCAGAGGAGTGCTGAGTATGGGCTAAGTGGTTTTAAATCAACTCGGTGCACTTAAACCATTCACCGGCCCCGTACTATTTTGTCGGGAGTTTACTCCAAAAAGCTTAGCGTCTTGCATATTTCATGGAATAGGTAGGGGGGGGTGGGAAAAAGACACAAGGGCTGGTTCTTGTTTCCAGAGTGAGCCTTTTCGGCCTCGGCACCTTTTGAAACCTCATGGGACTGTTTTGGAGCGTTCTGCGGAGGCATTTTAAAGCGCCCTGTATCCGAGTTTCTCTACCACGTTAGGCCCGTCGGGTTCCTTCTGGGTCAGCGGCCGCGTGGCACAATCAAGCGTCAAAACTGCAGGAAAAAATAAAGTGGGGGGGGGGCAACTCCGACTAGACTACGCAGCACGGGAAGTAGTGCAAAAATCCCCGTTTTGGATCGGAGCGCTGCGATGATCCTTCTTCGTGTGGACCCTCGCATGTGCGCGGCGCAAAACCCCCTGATGGTTTCTGAGGGCCGGCGGGCCAATAGAAACGCGGGGGGGGGCGGGCCCCTGAATCAGCGTTGCCTTGTTGTTGCAGCATCATTATCCGCAGATCCAAAGCTTCCGCGGCCCGAGAGGGAATTCACCGACTCTATCCGGCCTGTGTGAGAGCCTCTCTTTCTCTTTCTCAAGCCTCCGTTGCCGTTAGATGCGGCAAGCTCCCCTTAACCCTCCGCTCCCCCACCAGGCCGCATGCTTCGAATTACAGTACTGTGATAATGACATAGGCTAGTGCGTAATCCCAGTATTTAAAGTAATTATCTGTGACATTTTTTTTTCCCCGTTTTGCAGCTCTCTATCGATGATTGATATAATACAGCTATCATGCCGTTCTGAACACCTGTTGCCAGGTAGGCCTTTCTTGGCAAAATTCCTCTGGCGCGCAGGAAGTGATGCGTTTTGTTTACAGCCGTTTGTTTGGAATAAATAGAAGAAGAGCTGGGTGGTTAGTATGAGCGGCGATAGCCACCATGGCTGAACGGGCAAAGAAAAGAGAAACTCAAACTGCATCAAGAGAAAATCCAAGGAAAAAGAAAAAGTCACAGTACTTTGTGACAAAGATGGAGACAAAATTAAACAAAACAAGGATCTTGTAGATCCTGTAGATGCCATATGAGGCTCCCTAACTATTTCATTTCTCTATAGAATGTGACATCAAACACTTGCCTAAATCATACACTGTCACATAACACACCCTAAATCAGAGCTTTATATATCAGACCTATAGGCTGGTCTGTGTTTGACGCAAGGCTGGGGTTGAATGTGATCAGCTCTATCAGAGCAGTAATAGGCCAATTTCATGTTCCAATAGAAAAGTTCATGTCTTAATTGCACCTGATTTGAATATCTGGGTTATAAAGCCCTCCCTAGGTGTAATGCCATGTATGATTAATGGCAGGGGAAGAACTAGTTTTCGCTCTCTCTCTCTCCCTCCCTATCTATGTGAACATGAACTAGCGCACTTTCATGTTTCATTAATCTTATTCGGGCTGCCGAGCACACCTTTAGTAAAATCTCCTGTCTCATCAAGAGAGTTACTCCGGAGTTGTGAAAAATGTCTCGGGTCTCTCTCTCTCTCTCTCTCTCTGTGGAGGAGAGACGGCGCCTGTTTTTTTCTCTTTCGCTTCTGGTCAGCTCAGACAGTGGGCGTCGACACACGCATTACTCACCGGTGAGGGCCCGCTGAACTGCGCCGTGGGTTCACAGCCGGGGGGGGGGGGGGGACGCGAGGCTTTCTCCAGCACGCCTCTGGCATTCCTATTAAATCACATCTTGTCATATATTCGCTTGCTGCGGGGGTCACTTTCATAAAACCGTCCCTAAATTAGCTAGGCCACAATTTTCCTAGCCGTGCTCTCCGCGGCGGGGGGGGCGGGGGGGGCGTCACTTCTTGTCACGTTCAGGTGATTCACGCCCGGTGTGTGTGTGTGTGTTTTTCAGAGCGTTTTCAAAAAGCCGTATTTGAAACTCAGGAGCTTCTCTGTTGGCGGAAGCCCTTCTGAGACACACGCGGTGCCCAGAATTAACTCGCTGGCGCCCTGCCAAGCGTTAGTAAACTGAAACAAAATTGACCTGCCAAGAATCATTATTACCAGCCAAAAATAATTAATATATATTGTTCAGAAAAATATGCCGCCCTACCTGTTTTCAATGCTATTTCGTGTATAGAATTTCAATAAAGAAACATTCAATAAAGAGACAAGAGCAGATTTTTAAAGAGTAACTAAACCCCAAAACCCAAATCTGTGGTGAAGCCTGACACCTAATGATGAAAAGTAGGGTACTGAACTGGCCATCTGCTATTGGCTGGTGTTTGTGCCCAGGTGATGTCACCTTCTATAGAGTACAACAGGTGGTGACAGCACCTGGCACAAAGACCAGCCAATAGCAGATGGCAGAATAGCAGTTCGGTGCCCTACTTTTCACTCTTTTTACCTCCGCCATGGAGGTTATGTTTTCGGTGCTGTTTGTTTGTTTGTTTGTCTGATAGCAGGATTACGGAAAAACTACTGGCCCAATTTTCATGAAATTTGGTGGAAGGGTGTAGCATGGGCCAAGGAAGAACCCATTAAATAACCCTAACCCTGGAGCAGATCCGGATCCGACTCTCAAACAAGCAATAATAGCACAAACCTTGGCAGAGGTCTGCGCTCTCCGAGTGCCCTTCTAGTTACTCTTTAAGTTTTTAATTTAAAATGTCCTCACAATAGGGCTGGGCGATATGGTCCAAAAATCATATCTCAATATTTTTAGGCTGAATGGCGATACACGATATTTATCTCGGTATTTTCTACGAAGTGGGCTAAATGTTCAGGTGTAAGTAGGGCTGGGCGATATGGACAAAATCAAATATCACAATATTTTTGACCAAATACCTCGATATCGATATTGCGACAATATTGTAGGGATGACTATTGGTGCTTTCACAAAATATTTACACAATGAGATTTTTGATAAATAATCATCAGTAATGTGGATATAATGACTAAGTGAGTAAAGGCAAATAATAGAACAGCTAGAACAGTCTGGTAAGTTCAGAAAATGACATCACTTTACTGTAATGCAGCCTTTAAAACCAGGAAAAGACAACACTTATGCCATATCACGATATTACGATATCCAAAATCTAAGACGACATCTAGTCTCATATCACGATATCGATATAATATCAATATATTGCCCAGCCCTACCTCACAATAGATCTTTTTTGTCTTTTCGTTGTGGTGGCCTCACACCTGCTACGTGTCGCCACATAATAATAATAATAAATAACATCAAAATTTCAACTAACATGAGGCTAGTTAACCATCCAGGCTTCAGAGAAACAGGAGGTTAAGTTTAGATGCTACCGTTTTGTGTACAGCAGCGTTGCAGGCAGCCAATGAGGAGACAGTGTGGCAGGTGACCTTTATTGAATAATCTACCAAAGACAAATTTTACCGGCATTTCGAGTTTGGTGTGTTTTAGCATTTCCCCCCCCGAGGGGGTCACAGCACAGGGGCAGCCACGCGCTTGGACTGGTAATGGAACGTATAAAAAGGTTCAAGGACACTTAGATAGGAACGGACGCGTTGGCTATTATGGTGAACGAACCTGCGACCTTCCGGTTTTTCACGCTGTATATCAAAACGCACAATACATAATCCTGTCCGGCATGCTGAGCAGAGATAAAAAACTTGTTTCAGAAGATAAAAAGGTGAGTGATATGTATATATTCAGCTTCTTCAGCCTAAGCCTTTCTATGTAAACTTAACTAGATGACCTGAACCTGTCTGTCTCTGTCTTCCTGTCCATCCACACAATGCCTCACTTGTGACTACAAAACAAACACAAGCAGTTGAGTGAATTGTACACAAAATATTCAGCTCATTTAGCATAAGCCTGTCTGTGTGGACTCAACTGTATGACATGCGCCTGTCTTTCTGCCTATTTCTGACATGCCTCTTGGTGACTAAAAACAAGCTGGTGGATCTTTTACCCCGAGTTGTGAATAGGGTAGGGAGTGCTGACAATTGGATGTGGGTTATTAACATACGCCTGCTTCTTCTGTTTACCTCCTTCTTTCCACCCTCCTCCCCTCCAGCTTTTCCCCGCTGTCTGCTCTCGCTCTCTCTCTCTCTCTCCCTCGCCTCGGCCTCTGTGTCTCTCTCTCTCTCTCCCGCCCCTCCTTTCCGCTCTCTGTCACGGAGTGGGAGCCGGGGAGTGACGCATCATCATTCGTTATTCCACTGAACACTCTGTCGATTCCCCCTCTGAGCCGCAGTTTCATATCTCATCAAGAAAAATGCCAGCCCTAACCGCGGCTGGCTCCAGATTAAAAAATCAGGTGCACCGTGCCACAGGCAGACCTATTTGCGGCGAGAGAGGGGGAAAAGAAAAAAAAAAAAGGCCTTTAAAGCGAGGCGAGGGGAGAGGAGAAGAGAGGAGTTAGCGGGAATATATCTATTGGACGCCTCTGATTTCCCTGTTAAATTAGGCTGTAAATGTCCAAATGCAGTAAAAAGGAAAATACCATCATTGCTCACTCTTGGGATCATTTTCTTTGACTGCACCTTGGTTTTCACATTATCCAGAGGCCATTTACGAATGCATGGTGTTGTGCTTACAAGTTGATGCATGGTCCCTTTCAGTTTTTATTAAGGTTAGGGGTTATAATAGCAGCAGTGATAGCTGACCTGCTGAATGGGGAACATTTGATAATAGATATGTATTAAAAATTGTGTTTACAGCTGCTATTGCCACACAAAACGGTATTTTTACTACTTGATATCGTACTACTTGACTTGCCGTGCAGTGGTGCACATGGGGGAACACTCCTCCTCTCTCCATGATGCAAATTTGACGTGATGAACATGTAAATCGAACCATGTCCACACTCACATTACGGTACATGGAGTCGTCCTCTGACTCAAGTCCCTTTGTACGCACCTTTCTTCTGTACCGAAAACCCCAGGATATCTGGCACTCCCATTGGTTTCCTGATGTAAAACGAAGACTCTGCATACTAATAAATGCCAAAGTCATCAAATAGAATATCAGTTGGTGCGTCAAAATGAATTGGACTGTGCAACTCTGTTGATTAGTCTCTGAACACCTGGAATGGTATTTAAAGCAATTTGACGACTCTCCACAAATAAGCAAATAAGATGGGTCCTGCTATTCATGTGTTGGAGTTTTGAAGGGAAGATCAAAGGAGACGGCCCTAGCAGGGTGCATGGAGGGTGGAACGAAAGCGTTTAAATGTGCAGAGTTTAACAGACACCTTCTGCACACAGGGTTTACGCATGGGTAGGGCCTCAATGATTGAGCCAGATCGTATGGCGTACTTTCCTCTGTGTTACTTCATGTTACATGTTACTCCAGCCCACATCCCTCTATGTTACTTAATTACAATTTCCACTTTTATCCAAAGTGACGTACACATGAGATTTTAATACAGCACAAGCAAGGATCTAGTCAGGAGAGAACAATGAGAGTAAGTGCCATAAAGCAAGCAGGTGTTCGTGAAAGAGCTGGGTCTTTAGCCTTTTCTTAAAGATCGAGAGGGACTCTGCGGATCGAATGGAGGTTGGTAACTCGTTCCACTACCGAGGAACCACAGAAGAGAAGAGTCCGGGTGAGCGCTGGAGCGGGGAGCGCTGACGTCTCCGGGTGTTGTTGCTATGCTAAACGTTAGCCTAGCTAACATTCGCTACAAAACGGCAGGATCCCTCCCCTGCTTCATCCTCATTGGTTGGTAGAACTCTGAAGTGACATTGACGAGCGGTGCGCTTCACAAAAGTTATCTATTTAACAGCTATTAGCTCGTTAAATAGATAGGCACTCGCACTTTGCTGTAGTAATACTTACTGTAATGCACTTTACCTTAGACTACAACCCACTGCGATGTGTGTTTATGTCTTTTTTAATGTTTGTATTGTTCTTTGTGTTGTCTATTGCTGTGTTTTTGGCCTGCGAAACAATTGCCCTCTGGGATCACAATAAAGTTGAACTTGAACTTGAAAAGTTGAACTAGTTTCAAGTTGAGAACAGGTCCAGCGCTCACGGCGCTCAGTGCTAAAAAGAGGTGAGGTACCTGTTTTGGGTCGTCTGAAAGCGCCACTTTTCCATTGGAATTAATGAGAGAACAGCACCAGCTCTGTTTTCACAGGTCTTTGGAGAACACAGGGCCTTACTCATGGTAACATGTTACTCCAGCTCACATCCCTCTATGTTACTTCATGTTACATGTTACTCCAGCTCACATCCCTCAATTGGTAAATCATGCAGACGTGGGCCAAGTGTTTGAAAAAACTTTCGATGCAGTGAGCAATGCAACTGTGAGAGAAGCTTGTTCATGATTTGATATAAAACTGATTTTTGACATAAAGAAGTATTTCAGTGATTTGTCATAAGGACAAGTGCACAATAGCCTATGAATAATTTCAGAACTTGTACAGTAAGGTCACTTTTACTCGGTTTTAATCCAATTAATGTTGAATGGGCATGTTGCCAATTCAATCTTTGTGTGCCATCGCCCTGAACAAAACTGAATAAAGGCACGGCAAGGTAATGTCACAGTAAAGAGAAATGAAAAGGAGAAAAGTCTGATTTGCCTCCACACCGATGGGAAGCACAAAGAAACAAAGTTTAAATAAACCCGTGCACAGGCGAAGCTCCCAATCCTTAGTGCGCACATTGAATAGCCTGAGTATAAACTGAACAGCTCAAACGTACATATCTTAATCCACATAAAACCCAGGAATCTTTACGCAGTCTGAAGACTACTCATCGGGGAACTTGCTCTCAGTTATGAGAGCGATTGCGTGAAAAGAATAAGGCTCCACTCCCTGCATAAAATTAGCACGGCAAATTCAAAAGTGGAGAATATATGGGATTTTCGCTGGAGTTCAAACTGAATCCTATGAGCCACGAGAGGTAATGTGACATTCAATTACATATCTGACGTCGGGTTGCGTGCCGAACAATGATGTACAGTAGATGGCTCCAAATTGGCATAATACCACCATTTTCCCACATGTCGGTCTACTTTATGACAGTCTTCTGTTGAAAGTAGGTCATGCCTCAGACGGTTATTTGGTGAGATATTTGTTAGCTATTTTGGGCTGACTCATCACTGCTATAGGCTTCCGGAGTGTCTGAAAATATATCTTAAACACCTTGTGAACCCTGAAAGCTCACCACTTTTGATCAAAATGCCGGACTAGACTTGTGTGTGTTTGTGTCTGGCAGTATCGGAGGAGGACTGAGAGCCGATGACATTGAATTATTGCAAATGGAACACCTTTTCCGGAAAGAACGCCATACCTCTACAACGCTGAGAAAACATGTGATATGTGTGGATTTACTGGGTGTTATGTCAATTCATATCAAGTCGAGTGTATTTGTGTAGCCCTTACAGTCTCAAAGGGCTTCACAATGCCCACACGATGAAAACAATAATTGAGTTTGTGAAAATAAAATCTGATTGAGTAATCTAGTATCCCTACCAAGAAGCATCGTTACTGATTCTGGTATCGGATATCAGGCCAATGCCCTCTTAAGAAAATAAATAGGAAAAAATGCTGTTCTCAAAAACAGTTCTTATATATTTTCTAAACTTCTTATGGTATTCTTGAAATGAAAGTTCTCAAATTTGTTCTTGATTTTTTTCTTAACTTTAAGACGGCCCTTCACCTGTCTTAAAACTCCTACAGTGAAAAGGTAAGCCTCTAATATCATATATTTAAACACATTTTAGACAAGTAGGTTATAGTTCAAAGTCTTCATAGGTTCCCCTACACCTAACATTAAGATGAACATTTATTGTAAAGCTTTATTTGGTGTAGGGCCAGGTAGGCCTCTGTCTCATGTCTGTTGAAAATAAGCTGCAAATTTTACAGTTACCAACAGCAACCAATGTTTAAATCTTTTCATATACTTCATCAGTTGTAGTTGCCCTAAATAGGTTTTTCCCCAATTATTTGTAGATGGAAGCACTTTGGGTTGCCTCCTAGCCTTGTCTCCTAGCCTCCTAGCCTTGTCTCCTAGCCTCCTAGCCTTGTCTCCTAGCCTCCTAGCCTTGTCTCCTAGCCTCAATGGCAGTAAGCCTAAAGTTTATTAACCAGAATTAATTCAGGCCCTATTTTGAGAAGTTCTTAAGTAGGAAAATTAAAGAAATTCGTAAGAAATGAGACCGTTACAAAGAAAATATTGAGGAATTGCACATAAGAGCCTTCTTAAGAACTTCCTAAAATTTCCTCTTATGTCATTTCTTAAGATCTATCTTAAGAACATATTGGTGAATCCGGCCCCTGGCCAGTCTGTGATGCTTTGTACCGAAAGATACCAAAGGGACGAGAGAGGAAAACGTCCAGCTTTCTCTAGACGTTTGGATTTCACTTCTTAAGTTTTGATTTGTCATTCTCTGTGGGTGGAGAAGATTTCCCACCAGTGACCATACGGACACCATAATTTAATTTGGGAAGGACTGTCACTTTGTGATTTAGGCTGATAAGACAGGCGTATATTAAACATAAAAATCTTGCCTAGAGCAGCTTTAAATGAAGGAATCTTGACTTGAAACCCGGTGCATCTCTGATCTGTAGTTCTTACCGTCCCTGGGGAGGCTGGGGGGTCGAATCTACTGGCACAGATTAGAAAGGAGTCCGGCTGGGGTTTGCTGTTCTTCACCTCGGGGTCGTCGCCGAGAACGATGTGATTGAACAGATCAAAGAAGGCTTTGTGCTGGCTCGTCTTCATCTCGTACGTCGCGCCCGCCGAGCTGGTCGCCACTGCCATGGGGACATTGTGCTTCCGCAGGTGGTGGACCAGTTTCTCCACACCTGGTGGCACACGTGTTGCAGAACAAGGTTAGACTGGTAGGCCTTTCATTAAAAAACAGCTATCACCCAGTTAGTGTCGTCTACCTCTTGACATAGAACTTCCTCCCTGACCACAGCTAGGGGATATGTTTTTATTTTTTTGTTTTATTTCAGATGGCTGACCAGAGAACTCATTCCACTGTGGCGTGGGTGGATTTTACTCAGCACCTTCAAGGATGTCTGTAAAACCTGTAATGAAACCTGACTCAAAGCCTGCCTTAAAGGAACACACTCCTTTTATCTTTCCCATTAAGTGATAGGAACACAGACACCAAAATCATGTCCAATCAAATCCATGTGTCCCCAGTAGATTATTTGCTCTTGTGCTCCATGCTAACACTTTAGCATACACTATGTTGAGTGATAGTAGGCTCCATGCTAACACTTTAGCATACACTATGTTGAGTGATAGTAGGCTCCATGCTAACACTTTTATCATGGAGCACCAGAGCCAATGATCTACCAGGGACACTTGGATAATTTTGGTGTCCATGTTGTCCTCACTGAACACTAAGTTCCAACTTCCCAAGAACTCAAGTGTATTCCTTTAAGAAGCTGCTAACCCATCTGAAAGATTTTCATGGGTTTCAATTAGGGCTGAACAATTAATCAAAAATTTATCGAAATCGCAATATGGCCTACTGCCATTTTCAAATCACAGGAGGCGCAATATTTGTTAAAGGTGAAATGTGTCAAAATACCATTTTAAATGAAATATTGTGGTGCTGCAGAGATGTCCTGGCCTACACATCATATTCTACAGACTTAAGAAAACATCTTTGTTTGGTACAGATCCCCGCAAAAATCACACCATAATCATTTTAACACGTTTTTCAATGAAAATGAGAATAATGACGTAAAAATTAGCATTCCCTCTACTATCGCAAATCGTATCGCAATTGCAATATCAGTCAAAATAATCGCAATTAGATATTTTTTCAAAATCGTTCAGCCCTAGTTTCAATGGAGGGTTTTTAGTTTCACATGATGGTTTAAATGCTGTCCACGAGGCAGTAAATGGCAGCACATCCCACAAATAAGGGCCAAAATGATAGATTGCTTGCACTGCAATAGGTTTATTGAAGGGCACACAATCAACCCACAATGCTAATGGGTTTCGGATAGTGAGCCTAATCAGAACAGATTTCACTACTCTTGTGGGAAATGCCGCCTTTTAGTCCTTTCTGGAGATCTTCTATGGAAGTTAGTCCAGCACTCCTAATTAAGATATCTATTGGTGAAGCTCAATCGCTTTCTCCCCTAGTGGTTTAAAGGCTGTTTCCATCCTGCCAAGAATAAAATTCTGGGGCAAACACTGAAATCTTGTCTTTTATTTTTTAGGCATGAAAATGGTCAAAGTTAAAGATGCTGAATATCAGCACAAAATATTGGCTATCGGAGGCTTCCATCCCAAAACATTAGTATCAGTCATGAAAAATCTACATCGGTCTAATCCTTTTGCGGATGACACACTCATGCCTGTGCACAAACACTCCCACGGATGCATACATAGGCGCAGCATACACACATGTACACACACACACACACACACACACACAAATGGCAGAAGGAGCAACACTCCCACATACAGCAGAAAGAGGACACCAACCCACACAAGAATTAATGCTTGGACACTCATTAGCCGAGCAAATCGGACACGTTATACTTATGTAAACAGTGGGATGTGAAATGTGTTACATGCCCAGTAGGAACTGGACATACCTGGCATCAGCTTGGCAGAGGGAAAGATCCTTTCTTGTATTTGTCTGGTCTCAGCAAGGAGTTCCTCTCCTGTCATGGGGAGTTCAAGGGTGTCCCGAATGATCTGGGCAGCGTCCAGAGCCTTTTTACCCATCACTGACGACTTCACGTCCCACGTGTATTGCTTTCCAAAGCGGTCGCATACTTCCTGGAAGGACACAGTGTACAGTCGCTCTGTATCTAAAATGGGAAAATATAGCAAGAATTAATAGCCTTCTCCACTCAGTTAATCGTCATTTAGGATTAAATATTAACGGTATTCCAATTATGTTGTCACACATTCATTTTAGCAGGCAAACTAGAGGGGATTGTAATCATAATAACAGGTGGCTGTGATCACAAAGGGCAGCCATAGACAAAGAGCAAATTATGTGCCATATTATTAAGGAATGCATCATTCAACATGTTATGAGATTACTTTTGTCCATCTCTCAACATGAGGTGAACATCTTTTTTCTCTCTATCATTCTAATGGGACACAGACACGCACACACAAACACTAACAAGATGTACCTGCCTGTAGCTGACAGTTGATTTAAATTGCATAAGCCTAATCTGAAAGTTAACCTGTCAAAGTTAGATAGCTAATTTAGTGCACAGCCCCGAGGCGTTCCCTACTCTTTTGTATGGAGAGAGAGAGTGGCACGACCACCTCCAATCAAAAATCAGGCAATTTAATATGGCCATGCTTGCCGGGAGATAACTTACTCCTATAACATGAAATAAAACATTTTCCCAATGGTTAGAAGCCTGTCTTTAATTCGGCATACATTTAATCCATCCAGGAGCTCTTTATTTCAATAAAATCTTTATTTTCAGAAGTAGTTCACGCTGCTCGCTACCGCCCTCCACGGTTAATGTATTTCGTGAAGGAAGATTTTGATTAACTCCCATGCTAGCCAGTAAGAAAAGTTGGTATTTTATTGAAGTACGTGCTGCTTGGTGTTTAAGGTGTGTGCCGTATTTACCTGTAGACCCTAATGGTTCAGAAACTAACTGAATTCATATTCTACGAGGTGTAATAGTTTGCCAATATTCAAAGCCACCTTAAACTACCCGCTTTTTAAATGGAGTTCGGCGTCAACAACCGTCTCCGTACAAGAGAAGGGAACGTCCGGGCTAACTTAGTGACTGAATGACAGTTTACGACTAAACCGAGAATAAGTAAGCTTTTAAAATTGCTACAACAGTTAGAAGTCAAAGAGAATGTGTTACACAACCTAGTAATAATCCATCCATGTCGAATAGTACATGGCTCACAGGTGTATAGGTCTTGCTTGGCAGAGACATGTTTAGCATGCTATTACGGGCGAAAAGGGACAAGTGAAAACTAACACCAGTGAAAATCTATCGCGTGGCAAAATGAATCTAGTAATTTCCCCCTTTAAAGAGGTTAGTGCAAGCGCCTGGATTTCTTCAGCATTTTTATGTGGAAAAAACGAAGCTAAAGACAAAGATAGCCTCTGGCTTAGTCTGAAACTGAGCTACAGCTCCTGAGTTGTTTTTTTCCTTCCCGGGGAAACATCATAGTCGTCCTGTCACAATGGCTTGTAGGAAATGAAGTCCGCGCGCCTCTACAGCGCTGAAAAACCTCGCAACTCCATTTATGTGGCATTTTCATGTTTTAACTTCAGAGGGATTTTATGCTTTTCTGTGGATTGAGGAAATTCTCAAAAAAAACTCATAGCACCCACGCCACAAAGAACGGCTTTTCTTAGTTCCTGAAAAGTTGCCATTTTTGGAGATACGAGGTTTTCTCCCGAGAGCAGCACTACACAGAACACTAATCAGAATGTCTGCTGTCATATCTCTGCTGTTTATTATGGGCCATTCTCGCATAAACACGCCTCTATATTGTTCTTTTTTTCTATCAGTAAATATGTAAACTAGCCGAGGAATTTCTAATTAAGTGATACCACATCAAATCATGTGTTTTGTCCACAAGTAGCGCAACTTAATTGGAGCTAATGAAATAATTTGAAGTGTGTGACCTGCTCTCAATTGTGGAAATAAAAACAAAGAATTTGAATACAATTTCAGAACGCTTTGTGACTCACTGAGGGGTTCTGTGTCTATTTTTCAAGAATACTCATATTATTATTATTATATACCCACAACTTTCCCAACGCCCTTACACGCACAGACCCTACAAGTTCTCAAAATAGGCCCAGACGCCCGTTGTTCATCATTTTTGAATCGCAAAAACCTTTTTTTTTATTTTTTTTTATTATGTTAAAACTTCTCACTCCGTTTCCATTCCTCCAGAGCATGTCACAGAGACGGGCCTGCCGCAAATTACTGACAAAAGACACCATTGTTACCGCCGCTGCCACATTTTTTCGGCATAATTGGAACCTCAGTGTTAACAGAGATTGTCTTGTTAGTGTGAAAGAGACGTCGGGTGGGGGAGGGGGTAGGGGGGGGGCCGAGAGGAGCCTCTAACCTGGACGATCTAATGAGCCTATGGATTTCAGGTCTAATTGGGGGGACGGGCGAGAGTGAGACGGAGGCTCCGAGTCCTGCCGAGTGTGCTTTGTGCCAAATTGCATAGTTTAGGGAATTGCTCCTGGCTGACTGAAGGCTCTCGGAAGCCGCTAAGTAGGAGTGCGGAAAAAAAAACAAAAAAAACCCTGTGTCTTTCTTTAGTTTAGCGGCAGAGAGGGGGAAAAGTCACAATTTCCTGATGAAAGATTGGTGCTTTGCGGTGTAAATATAACAACTCCCGACAGAGAGAGGGGGATGTTAAGTATTTTTAAGCCCTGATGATGCTTCCAAATCCCAACAAATCGACGCAACGCAACCAAAAAAAAAAAAAAGATGACAGTCAAAGAGAGGGGGGGGGGGGGTAGAAGTAGCGGGAGATCGCTATGAAGCTAGCCCCGGAGCCACGCTTTGCTGTTCGACTGAAACGGCGGGCGTCTGCAGATATAAATAGCGGAGTGGTGAAATAATCAGAAGGCAGAAACGGAGTTAGTTAGTTAGTTTGGTTTTCCACATTTCCCTCTCCGGAGCGGGACCGCTGCAGAGCTTCACAATTAGACCGGGAGACGCTTCTAATCGGAGGGGCCCGGTGGGATGGAGAAGTCAGCTCGGTGCCTCGTTATTCGGGGTAGACCGATATATCGGTATGATATCGGCCTTTTCTTTAAATATCGGAATTGTCAGGATTCTCCACTTCCAATATGATGGATGTAATGCAGTCGGTCTGATATTTATTGTAGACTTGTCAATGGGAAGACCTTCACCTGAACTGATTCTAATGAGACATTTTGATCACATTCCACACAAGTATGCATATACAGTACTGTGCAAAAGTCTTAGGCACCCTAGATTTTTTATATACATTTCTTAGAAGTCTTAGATGTTTATTTGTTTTAGTGCATTAGTGTGTCAGTAGACTGCTGTTTATTGTACATTTTTGATATTCAGAAAGCATCTTCACTTTATGGATTTCTTTGACATATGCCTCAGACTTTTGCACAGTACTGTACATATATAGATAAATATAGTGGCGAGCTGTGGTTATTTCAGTCAAAGATAACGGCCAGCTTTAATTGCAGTTAGAAGCAGTTAGCAGTTCAATATTCACAGCAAAACGGTAGGCGGGTCATTTCTTTCACTACGAACATTACTAACGGTGTCAACTAATACGAACTAGTAAATTCTCAAACTAAAGCAAATACACATAATTAAAAGAATCTCTATAAGCAATTATTTTGGGTTAAATAATCCTACCAGGCCAACAGTGCGTGAATAACAAGGTCTCCAGGTCTGACTGAGCTGTCCATGGTGCTGAAAGAGCGCGAAGGACAAATTAATTGTAAACGACCAGTAGTTTCAGACACTTTTCATTCCCAAGCAAAATATGGCATTGCTTTTGTTGTTAATTTAATTGGAGGGAATCGTTTAAGCTGTTTTTTATGTCAGCTGATACACAACACATAGGCCTGGTGCTATTCAATGTAGACTAGTAGTTGCTGAGAAGGCTTCTCCTCATTCCAAAGCAAAAATGTATGTTTGGTTTGTAATTGTTTGTTTGAATTGTTTGGATTATTTCTATGCTGTGCTGTCCATGATGCTGAAAGTGCCCATAATGCATTTAAGTTGAAGTCCGAAAATATACTATTATTGATGCAAACCAACTTGAATCCTCACTTTTTTCCCCTCTTTTCTCTTTTATGTTTTTTTTTTTTTTTTCCACACATTAGCTTTTAAAACGGGCCCCCAGATGCTTAAGGCTGCGTCTGGATGGATGTAATGCAGTCGGTCTGATATTTATTGTAGAATTGATCAATACTACACATGTTGTCAATGGGAAGACCTTAACCTGAACTGATTCTAATGAGACATTTTGATCACATTCCACACAACACACATAAATGCATTGCATTATTTGCGTTTTTCTCTATTGTCTATTGTTGTATATTATGTTCATTACCTTTATTCTAAGTTAGTAGCTATTTCCTGTATTTCTTTATTGCCTGTACTTGATATTAGGGCTGGGCGATAATTCAATATTTTCATTTATCGTCTTTCAGTGGAATAATATCGTGATGATATGAAGATATTTTAATATCGTGACACATTTCTGCTGTCTAAATTGATGATGACAAGCAAATTTTACTTAAAAACTCTCATAAAATGAGGTATGGTAGGAATATTATTTGAAAATTTCTGTTTTGTTTGACACCACACCTAACATTACCATTCGGTTCAATGAGATGAACATTAATTTGATTATTTAAAGTGATTTTGCATACATGAACCATATCGTGATATATATTGATATCGAGAAAAATCCTTATGATTATCATGATATTGATTTCAACCTTATCGCCCAGCCCTACTTGACATACTTTACTTCTTTGGTATTGTCCATCAATTGCTGCTATGGCATCTGAATTTCATCAATAAAGTGCTATCTTATCTTATCTTATCTTCTATATTGTAGCAGTATTATTCTTAGTATCCTAATGTTTCAATGGAGTGTTTTTACGCCTAGTCCACACTAATTTGGATACATTTTCAATTTCTCAGTTTTGGCCTTCCATCCACACTAAGACGGTGTTTTTGACCACCGAACACAGAGCTTACCGGAAAAACGCTCTCCCAAAGCAGATCAGTTTGAAAACGGCGGTCTTGTAGCGCGGAAAACCGGGCTTTTTGAAAACGACGCCTCAAGGAACGGTGGTGAGGCATTTTTTTTCCAGAAACTTCACTCACTAACAGACTTCACGATCAGCAGTTCAGTGCGCACTTTTTCCCGAAAACGCTAGCGTGGACGGAAAAATTTTCAAATGTACCCGCACTAGTGTGGACAAAGCCTTTGTGGTCTAAATGCTGCTTCAGAGGCTTTTCCACCCTGACAAGAATCCAATTCTGGAGGAAACACTGAGTACTTGTCATTTTTCACAGTCGGTATCGGCCTTCCAACTCCCATATCGGTCAAACCTTACTAATTATAGCCAGCTATGAACCTAAAGCCCGTGTTTATTACGATTCACAGCAAGAACGTTGATAGACTCATTGACCAGCGGGCCTCCTCGGTAAATCAATCCACTTTGATTTGGTAGGAGGGGATCAATAGTTCCATTCTCTGTCATTACTGGACCACTTCAAGCTCAGTTGATAAATCCCATCTACTTACAGTGTGACAGACAAGCAGGGGCCGACGCATCCTTCCACGTCCCCCCCGCTGTCACGTCCGGAGTTGATACAGTCATTTGTAATTCTCCTCCAGTTTATCCTTTGATTACTAACCATGACACTTCCGCAAGAGGGACGGGGCCCTAAAGCAATCAACACACACACACACACACACACACACACACACACACCCCTATTTACACTGTGATGATAAGCTCGTTAACTCTCTGTGGCTGATCAGTATCGCCCTCAGCAGCAATTCCCCGGCCGCCCATTTGTCCTGGGTGAGATATCTGCAATCACCATTTTAAATGAGGAAAAGTGATATGAAATGCAAATTCGGGCAGCGAGGATCAATACTGTTGTTCACCCCAGGGGGGGGGAAAGGAGAGCAGAGCACCTAGTAGAAACGGGCGTCCTTGAGCGCTCAGTGAAAGGCATGACACTTAACTAGAAAAGAGAGAGGCATTCCCATTACCTGCAACTGTAGATAAATACGAAGTAAATAATATAATAATATTGGTTTTAATGCATTTACAGTACTCCAACAGGAATCTTATGTATGGGTAACTAGCCGTCATGCATGATTAATTCATGTTTAGTTAATGTCTAATGTTCACTACAAATATATGGTTAATTAAACTACATTTTGGAGTAGCTCGGTACGGAAGCATAATGCATTCACTTGAGATAAAAAAAAAAATTGCGCTGTTTTTCTGTATTAACGAGATAATTATCAGAATTCTGAGAAAAGTTTTCATGGAAAAAAAATGATTCTGCTGTGTTTTTTAGTTTGATTTTGCTTTTTTACAAACAAAACTGGATTCAGCTAAACAGGCAGGACATGTTAGATAATTATCTCATTAATTCAGAAAAACAGGGCAAATTTCTTTTTCTCAAGTGAATGCATTACGCTTCCGTAGCTCGGTGGTAGATTTTTGACTTTTCAAAATTTGGATTGTGTTTTTTTTTTGTCGTTTATTACTTTTTAGATATATAAGGCTAGCTTTGGCTATAAAAGAAACATAATGAGCGATTCTGCTCTGACATTTACAGTAAGTTGACAGATTCATTGTTGTGGCCATGTTGGTTAAAGGTCTAAAATATATTGTGATTTAAAAAAAAAAAAAGTACTCTTTTAAAGCAGTGGTTCTCAACGTGGGGTTCGGGGACCACAAGGGGTCCTTGAGGGGGTTCCAGGGGTCCCCAGCAAATTGATGAATTGTTAAACTTTTTTTTAAACCATTATTTCATTTACAAGAAGTTAACACCATTAGAGAATGTAGAAGAATGACTGTTTTGATCACTTTCACTGTTCTCTCTCTGCCTACAATACAGATAGTCATAGGATTCTGGACAAAATCAGATCTAAAAATAAAAATATTCTCAGATTTGGATCATCAAATGGGGGTCCGTGGCCCTAATGTGGACTAAATTAGGGGTCCTTGATATGAAAAAGGTTGAGAATCACTGGTTTAAAGGTGTTTTTCATGTTTTAGCCCATTTACTACACTGCACATACTTTACATTACTACTAACCATTTTCCAAAGCATACCATACTTTGCACCTTAAGTTCCAAATCCGGGTAATTGATTGCAAAAATATGATGTCAAAAAGGTGAGTAGAGGTGTGTGCACATCCAACCTATATTTAGGCCAAGTGCTGCATATAAAAGTCATGAAAAGTGATTTTAAAAAGGGGGTTATCCGCATATTTCTTCAATCGATCACCTGGATTTGGAGTCTAAGCTTGCTTGTTTAGCCAGGCTAGCCTTGACTGTATCAGACGAAGACCTTAGGGTTGAAACGTTGCATTGCACTGAATAAAGTATTAAGAAAAGAGCTTTACTCCAGTGTGCAGATAATCCCCCTTTTTAGAAATATCTTGTCACCACCATTAAAGGAATACACCAAGTTTTTTGGGGAATTGTCTAGTTGGCTCCAGTGCTCCATGCTAACACTTTAGCATACACTTTAGCATGCTAACACTTTAGCATACACCATCTCAGCCACTAGCATTGTCTAAAGTAAGAAGACTGACCTTTTAGTATTAAAAAGTTGTTAGTAGTTTTTATGATATGGCCTGTAGATTCATACATTTTAAATTGAAATATAATTAAGTCAATATAGCTGATATAGCCATGTTTATATTTAAGGTGAACAACATTGTATTCATCCGCTCATTCACAGTGCTGTACACAATGAGGGAGTGAGGGAATTTCTTCAAATTTGGATCAAACGTCCACTTGCACTCAAGGATGAACTGATTAGATTTTGGTGGTCAAAGGTCAAAGGTCACTGTGACCTCACAAAAGACCTTTTTGGCCATAACTCAAGAATTCATACGCTAATTATGACAAAATTTCACACAAATGCCTAATAGGATAAAATGATGAAGTGATGACATTTTATATCCAAAAGTTCAAAGGTCAACTTCACTGTGACATCATAATGTTTTGCTTACCACTGTAGCTGAGAAAACCATCTTGGGTCATTCTACAAAAACGGTGGAAGTGCTGTCACTTACTTTTGCAGACACCAAAATCCTTTAAGTTGACCTAATAATCACATGAATTATATATGTTCAATAAATAAAATTTTTTTTTTCATCATTACATCCAGGCTCGACTACTGCAACAGCATCTTATATGGCTCATCTAACAATGTCCTCAATAAACTCCAATATGTCCAAAACTCTGCTGCCCGCTTGCTCACATCACCCCTGTCCTCCATGACCTCCACTGGCTCCCGATCAAATACAGGATTCACTTCAAAATATTACTCACCACCTTCAAAGCCATCAACAACCTGCCCCCCCCCCCTACCTCTCTGACCTCCTCCACCACCACACCCCCTACCCGTCGCCTCAGGTCCGCAGACGCTAACCTGCTCCAAACCATCAGGACAAAGCACCGGGCCTGGGGGCGACAGGGCCTTCGCTGCAGCCCCCCCCCCCCCCCCCCCGGAACGCCCCCCCCAGCCACATCCGACAGGCCAACACATCATCTTTCAAAAAAGCCCTCAAAACCCACCTATTCACTCTTGCTTTTGACCTCTAATCTTCTTCTCCTCCCCCGTTCCTCCCTATGTATACGTCCTTTTCTCATCTATTTCTATCTTTTATATATATCTCTATTAAATTTGTTTTATCCTGTGTTTGTAAAGCGTCTTTGAGCACCGAGAAAAGCGCTATATAAATGTCATGTATTATTATTATTATTATTATTATTATTAAAGACTGTCCTTGCAATGATAAAACAAAGTTTATTGGCGGAGGCATACAACCGTGAGGCGGTTATTTCTAGTTCTATCATATTTCATGTATATTTTACTAATCAATGGAACATTCTACCAAAACTTGATGTATTCCTTTAACATATAGAGTCTGTGGAAGGCAGCAGCTGACAGACAGACAGGTCAGTAGACTGGTAGAGACTTACAGTGTGAGTGGAACCCCAAAGACCTGGTTGGGGGGGGGGGGGCTGCGAGGAGGAGACATGGGAGGCTGGGCTGTCGGTTTCAGGGAGGCTCTCAGCTTATTATCATACCTGTTCAGCAAGTCAGCCATTTGATGGATGCTGACATGCAGTAAGTGGCCAACAGCAACCCAAATGAGCACCAAATTGTCACACGGTAAAAAAAAAAATCATATGAAAACAGCTTTGGAAAGTGTTTTGAGCTGATATCAGAAAGATATTTAGATGTTGATTTCACAAAAATTACAGTAATAAATTATTAAACCCGAGAAAATGTGACAGCCACAACAACATGATGATAATGTCGACGATGATGATGGTGATGGTTTTGAGGATAGCGATGGCGATGAGTGAAACTAATATGCCCCTCCTTTCCCTGTGATGGACCAAATCCTCGTAGAGAAGCTGTAAGCACTTGAAACTGAAGTGGTTATGAAGTGGCTTCCCCTCATTGGCGATAATGGTAATTATGGCACTCATTTGGAGGCATCTCGATTTTCAATTATAAGGTTGATTACAGGATGAGTGAGTTTATGTGAAGGAGTTTAGTATTTTGATCTTTATAAGTAGCATAATTACCGGTGGAATAGTTGGCAAAAATGAATTGCAGTGCATGCAGTGGCTACACATTAAATTATTTTGTGATGATAAAACAGATATCTTGCCGGATCATGATAAGATGAAACTTTATTGAAGTCTTTGCAGAAAATTGTAATAGGATACAGCAAAGAAAAATAGAATATAAATGGGAATAGAGGATTTAAAGATACAACAGACCATGAACTACAGCCATGAAGAACATGCTGAGACAAAGAGAATGTGAATGAAAATATGTATGATATGAAATATTAAAACAAAAAAAGCAATATATGCAGTATGAAGCAAGTAAATATATAACAAATTAGGAGAAAATGAGAATGCATAGGGATACAAATATGTGTATTTACATCTTATCTACAGTAAGGTAACCTTCACATTTGTTTCTGTCTCATATCCATTGTACAATTACCTGTTGTAATGGCTTTCTTTTCTTCCAGCCCTTCATTTTTTGAGGGTTAAATAAAATACTGATTCATTTCTGCCTTCAGAATTTTAAGTATGCTGTGAAATGTGAAAGTTAGAGATAATGCGGTCTGGGCAAGTCTACCACTGCCCTAGATTCTAGCTTCGGGCTCTTAGTGGAGAGTTGTGCCAGTGGTATTACACATCATCATCATCATCATCATCGTCGTCATCATCATCATTACCACCACCCTCGCCGTCCTCATCTTTGCACGAGCATCATCACAAACTCTCTCTTAATCTGTTGTTATTTGCACTATGCTTCACATAATTAGAGCGCTGCGAGTCTGTGAGATTGTCTCTTAAGACTCGCTAAATGATATTTTAATCTAATATATTCAGACATTGCCTGAGAAGACCTAGTTTTCACCACCATCAAATGTGATTCATTTGAATTCAAAGATCCAGTCAGAGATGTGTAACTCTGCACAAAGGCCTGGCATGCTCACTGTGGGCTCTTTGAAGACGGACTTTGACAGGTTTGTTCCATTGTTGAGCAGTTAAAAGGAAAAAAAACAGTAATTTGGATCTAGATCTGATGTACCTATTCAAATAGTGTGTGTGTGTGTGTGGTCAGTTGACCCCTCTGCCTCAGTCAAGGCATTTAAATCTTAAGTTACCCACCCTCCAAATGGAACCAATGAATATTAGATACAGTATGCTGCAAAAAAAAAAAATTGTTAGTGTTGCTTTAAAGCTGCAATATGCAACTTTTTTCACATTAGAATAACAATAAATAAACAGGATATATTCTAATATTATCAGTCTGGTTCTATCTGTGACCCTGTATGTTTGGGCCAAAACCCCCTGTTTGCCTGAAATTGGTTTTTCAGTGATATTGGGAACATTTTAGGTTATATGCCATTCGCTGTGGGCGTGGCTAGCAGTAAGCTGGTTGTGGCTATCAAAGTGAGGCTAGCGGTAGGGCTGGGCCATATGGTTGAAATCAATATCATGATAATCAAAAGGATTTTTCTCGATGTCAATATATATCACGATATGGTTCATGTATGCAAAATCACGTTAAATAATCAAATTAATGTTCATGTCATTGAACCGAATGGTAATGTTAGGTGTGATGTCAAACAAAACTGAAATTTTCAAATAATATTCCTACCATACCTCATTTTATGAGAGTTTTTAAGTAAAAATTGCTTGTCATTATCAATTCAGACAGCAGAAATGTGTGTCACGATATCAAAATATCTTCATATTATCACGATATGATTCCACTGAAAGACGATAAGCGATAATATTGAATTATCGCCCAGCCCTGGCTAGCGGGCACAGAGAAGGGAAGTCACAGCAACACCAACAATGGAGGAAAGCGGGATGAAAAGAAAAGAGCAACAAACATAAACGTGATGTGGACAAAGCGTTCGAAAAACACAATGAACATCAGCAGTGTTGTCGCCATCTGAAGGAGACAAAACAGCCGAGAACTGACACAGAGCTAGCTTGTATACAGCTATAGGTAGGATGCTAGCTAGTTAGCTAGGTTTTCTATGTAGCTAGCTTGCAGTGACAAATGTTGGGGCGGGAATTTGACCAATTGACGGGGAGGAAGGCGGGACTAACACACTTCACTGCCTCAAAGGAAAAAGTTGCATTGTTAAGAGGCTGTGTTTAGTTCAGTTGACCGTTTCTGTTAACCTAAAATGTAACTAAGGTTACTCTCAATGGGACTCACACCAAGTCTGAGATGTTCAGAACTATAATCAAGCTGGAGGTATAACTCAACCATTTTCTTAATCTTATCAAATTAATTTTAGTCTTGAGGTTATTAAAGTGGTAATCCACAAGATCCTTGTTTTTTTTTTTTTTTATTATGTGTCTCCATCTTGGTAAGCTCTCATTGCTGTGGCGTTTCTGCACTGCTCATCCCAGAGATCACCTGTCAATCAAACAGTGTGGGCGGAGCTTGACTTTTCTGTTGATGCAGTTTGAGTTTCTCTTTTCTTTGTCTGTTCAGCCATGGTGGCTATCACTGCTCATTAGGGCTGAACGATTTTGAAAAAATATCTAATTGCGATTATTTTGACTGATATTGCAATTGTGATATGATTTGCGATAGTGGAGGGAATGATCATTTTTACATCATTATTCTCATTTTCATTGAAAAACTTATTACAATGATTATGGTTTGATTTTTGCGGGGATCTGTACCAAACAAAGATGTTTTCTTAAGTCTGTAGAATATGATGTGTAGGCCAGGACATCTCTGCAGCACCACAATATTTCATTTAAAATGGTATTTTGACACACATTTCACCTTTAACAAATATTGCACTTCCTGCGATTTGAAAATTGCAGAAGGCCATATTGCGATTTTGATAAAATTTTGATTAATTGTTCAGCCCTACTGCTCATGCTAACTACCCAGTTCTTCTTCTGTTTATTCCAAACAAACCAGAAACCTAAAACGAATCATTTACTGTGGACCATAGGATTTTTCCCTGGAAAGAGCTACCAGGCAGCAGTATAGGTTAAATTACTAGCAAAAGCAGAAAAAAAGAAAAGCAGATTAGCAAAACTATGTGTGTGTGTGTGTGTGTGTGTGTGTGTGTGTGTGTGTGTGTGTGCGTGTGTTGTGTGCGCACATTATCTGCATTCCCGTTGTGTGTTTCGTGTGTCACCAAGAGAAAGGGTCACTGTTGCCCCGCATTAACAGTCTGCTGCACCTCAGGAACATCTTCCTGCTTGATATGCCGGGTGATTTATGTGGCTGTCACGGCTGACGTGCAGTGACCCCTAAGCAGCCCAATAAAATATTCATATCTTTGAGGGACACACCACAAGCCCTTCAGATGGTCCCGGCTATTTACGGCCCCCGAAAAAAAAATGTCGCCTTCTCGATTGGTTAAAAGTAAATATTATGCGGCGTCCTATAAAGT
Source organism: Centroberyx affinis (assembly GCF_046629955.1). Lineage (NCBI taxonomy): Eukaryota > Metazoa > Chordata > Actinopteri > Beryciformes > Berycidae > Centroberyx > Centroberyx affinis. The sequence continues at coordinate 241,889 of NW_027279835.1, read as the reverse complement.
GGTTGAGAATCGCTATTGCCCCGGGCTTTTGGACACACTATAATCATTTGTGTAAATTGAACCCTGTGGAAAGCTGGAAATAATGTGAGCCTAATTGGGCGTGACTAACAAGGCCTCAAGGCAGTGCTATGCATTGTGTTTACAGCAAGAAATCAGAATAACCCCGTTAAAAGTCAAGAGGGTCCACTAGGAGAGTAAATAGATATTACCATTTAAAGGCGTAATCCACCCTAAATCAGAATGTTACTCCTGCTGTATGATCTTGAGCAGTCAGTCAATCGGTCTCTACCCAAAACTAGGATCCAGACAACCGAGACTCTAATCTGTGTTGCTACCAAGAGACCCTTTCTGGAGCGGCTCCACTGCAATAAACGGGGGGGCTTACTTTGTAAAGTCAGAGTGTTTGTCTATGTTTTCATATCCAACTGAGCTTCATTTCACTGTACTTAGTAGTTCTGAAGCAGAAAATGTGTACATATCCCCAGAAAATCACCTTGGATACTGTCACTGCCAGCTCATTCGTTGCCAGGGGATCGGCTCCAGAAAGTGTTGTTTGGTGGCATCATAGAGTCTTGCCTCTCTCGCTTTTTTTTTTTTTTTGGCCTTGGAGGAGACTTGTTGATATTCACAAATTACACTTTCTACTGTCCAACGCCTTTGCAATAACTTACTGTATGTGAAGTCTGCCTCGGTGTTAACAGTTTGCGTTATGTAAGGTAATCTAGAGTCACACATTGCCAAACAAATAGAACATTTCGGGGGGTGACTCTGCTCTCTGTTTGCCAGTTTATGTCAATTTACCGATCAGAAAATGATACTGTTTATCTCCGGGCATGTTGATGAGGGACTGCCGCCATTGTCTTTGATTCCCACAGCATACCGGGATACTGTAGCGTGATTAACCATCAAAGTCAGCCTGATCTACATCTGCCTCATTACGCCTCCCATAGAGAAATGGATCAGTCTTGTAACATTACTTCACATATTTACACTCCAGTAATTAGAAATTACAAAGTCAGATCTTCATCGCTGCATCTTTTATCAGCGAGATTAATTGTCTTGTCATAAGTGCATAATTTCATTGGCTAAGTGGGGAGGGCCATGAGGATGGGAAATAAAAGAGGCGAAAAAGGCAATTAAATTACGCCATTGTAGTCGTCTGAATCGCACAGAGCATTTCAATCATTAGAATCAATTATTTAATGGAAAAATGGGTAAAATAGGGCGCAAAACATATTAAACATGCACAAGTACATGGAATCCTGTGCTACATAATATGGTATAATAATAATTACTTTAAGAGGACCATTACCCCACCTCTACACAATGAGCAACAAATGCGAAAAATGATTCTATTCATAATGTATAGGATTTGCTTAAGATCCTTGTTCACACATGCTGCATTGAAACTGTGAATCAGACATTCGAGAACAACACATTTTTTAAAGCATATGTAGCCAAAGTAGTTATTTATTCCATTGCGTAACCCCCTCATGGCTACAATATGAAGTGATTCTAAAATAAATACTTAACGGTTTATTCAAAATGTGACCATACAGTTAGGTAAGATGTGAGAAGTGGTCAGTAAATGTAACGCTTTAGTGCTGCCTTGTGCCTTGTTCTAGTTCTACACTACTGAATGTAAACAGGAATGAACCTGCAGGAGCACAGCACAGGTATAAACTAGTCTCACGGTGTAAAACAAAGCCTGTGCGTTGGTGGGCTGTCAGAGCACACGCTGTGAACACACAGCAGTAATATTAAATATAGAGCGGCTGTCATTACGGCATAATATCTTTAGTGGCAATATGCACTGTAGCACCTGTCTTCGTCAAAATCCCAGCAGGTGAAGTTCATGCCACCTGTTGGGACTTTTACTCTGGGACATTCAGTAGCAAATACGTCACCTTGCCTTCACCTGGGATTGCGTTGTCCGTGTCATTTCGTCAATGCTGGAACCCAGTGGTGAGATGCATCGTTTCCGGAAGTTTTGTCCAAATCTGAGCAGCGGTGTCCGAGGTATCAGGAAAGGATTGACGGAAACCGAGTCGTAGTCCAATAGATTATCGACAATAAATTCAAGGGTCGTGTTGAGTGATGTGGTGGCGGCTTCTGTGTGAAAATTGCCATACAATAACAAATACAGGCGGGCAACAGCCAGCAGGTTGATCCTTTATGTTGTATGACAGATGCAGTCAAGTGGAGGATACTGCAGAGGGTTCCACAGCCTATCTGAAAAATGTTACCATGACATTTGTTTTTCAATATTTCAAAAATGTTGTATATCCTATAAAATGTTACTTTTTTAAAAAAATAACCAAATGCCTTTTGTTAGATAACTGTTTCAATAATATTCCACAGTTCCCAAAGTAATTCAAAGAATTAGTTCCCAGAGTTTTACTTTTTTTAAATTTTATGAGATGTATGTATCACACTCTTACAATGGTGCAAACATGTTTGTAGGTCGATGTGGACTGTTAAAGGTGCTGCAAGTAGCATTTTAACATGAGTAAACCATTACCACATTAGCATTAGCATAATTACGGTAAACAAAAGAGACCATCGCCAAGAAGATTGGCAGCTTCTAGCGGCCCCAACACTGCATTTTACATTGGGTCCCACCAGGTCAGATTTGGCGGGAAACTGCTGGATTGCTTTATGGTACAAAAGGATACTGTTTTACGGCACAAGACAGGAATCCTTTTCAAGTAATATATTGTACATTACCACATTAGAATTAGCATAATTACGGTAAACAAAAGAGACCATCGCCAAGAAGATTGGCAGCTTCTAGCGGCATCAACACTGCATTTTACATTGGGTCCCACCAGGTCAGATTTGGCGGGAAACTTCTGGATTGCTTTATGGTACAAAGGGAGACTGTTTTACGGCACAAGACAGGAATCCTTTTCATTTTGTAAGTAATACACAACTTTATTCCAATTCTACTGTTCTAACTGCACAGTTTCAACTCCAACTTGTTAGCTTACCTAATCAGAATGCATATTGGCTGTCATCAAAGGCTGTTATCAGCTCTTATCTGCCTCTTCAAAACAAATGGAGCGACACGAGGGAGGGGGAGGCGAGACAAGTAGCAACATCCTCTGTGTGACAGGAGAGGTTGATTGTTGGCTGGTTGTTGAAATCCACCCAGAGATGCTTCAGTGTTCTGGTTGGCAGCGTGGCCTTGTGGTTAGAGAGACTGTAACTGCAAGTTCCCAGGTCTGATCCCTGCAAATCTAGCTCCCTGAGCCCCTAGTTGCTAACTAATTGTTAGTCGCTCTGAATAAGAGTGTCAGTAAAATGCATTAATTGTAATTATTAGGGCTGTCAATTTCACCTAAACATCTAATTAGACTATGAGGTGACTGAAATTAGTCAAATCCGACTGAAATTCAAATACTGACAGCCTTAGTAATTTTGGAATTAGGTTTATCCAAATCTCAATCATGGGAACTGAATTACTAAGGGTATAATGAACAAAAATATGTGGTGAAAAAAAATTGAATTAAGCTTGATTGCTTGTTAATTGTGTGTCATTTTTTAGACTCCCTTGATGTGGTTATTCTCTATGAGGATAACCACATCATTCAAAAGTTGTGATGATAAAATACACAAGGTCATTTGTCTCAAGCCTTGTGTATGGACCTTGTTTCCTTCTTAAATTTAGAATTAGCCAATGTAGTTGTCTTGCAACTGAAATGCAGCTCCAGTGTGAGGGGACTTAGTTTGGATTTTCATCACCTTATTTTATTACTATTTCCCCTATCCATCTGTCAAGAACATCACTTCTGACCATGCTCATATGATGTAACTTAAGCACTTACCATAATAACAAGCGAGTTACAGCATCACTTCTGCCATTCGAAATTTTCAATTTCAGCTCCTGATAATACGAATGTCTGGACTTAGGCAGGGATGCACTCAACTTACCCACTTGCCCACCCTTTTATTTTCTGGGATAGTGTTTTCTGGAGTAGAGCGAGAGTAATCTTTAACACTGAAATTCACAGTATACATCTGTGGTTCTCAACCTGGGGCTCGGGACCCCTCAGGGGGTCGCGGGATCATTTTGGCAGGTCATGAGATGATTTATGGGATAAGAAGGAAACATATTTCTACTATACACATTTATTACCATGTCCATTTTATTCGATTTTTCTACATTTTTTTTTCTTTTTTCTTTTATGAATCAGATCAAACGAAGCAACCTCTGAAAAGAGAAATTCTTTGGTTGAGCTGTTCACCACTCTCATCAAAGTAAAGTAGTATGAAATAGATGTAAGTTATAAAACGAGCATAAACACACATAAAAACAAATAATACACAGCATAAATTGTTTTTCTATTGGTGGTTGTATGCCTTATGATCATAGACTGGAGATTATAGTTTACCCATCTTTTTATTTACCACTACATCATGGGTCTTAGGTCATGGTTCAGCAATGGATGATCAGGAAATAGGAAAGAGAACCCACGAGTGTCTATTTATACAGGTGTATCTGTTATATAAAAATGTCTGAGACACCTCAGGGAGATACAGCAACACTAACACCAATACTAAAGCCAGCACTACTGCCCCTCTGCTCTCCAGTCTGTCTCCCATTCAGTCTTGACAATCTTGACTGTGAAACCAAATTTGTAGTTCTTATCAAGCCAGCTCGATCCTTCATCTGGCTTCCTGAAAACTGGGTTTCTCACTCCAACCAGAATGATCAAGAACAGATAACTGCAACCATGCCTCCTCATATTTTTAGAATAGCTGATGGCTGTCATGCTTATAAATGAGATATCCAGCATTTGAAAAATGTGATGCCTACTCTGACAAAATGATTGCTGTCATAAAAATAAATATAAAAGACACTGGTGAATATTATTGAAGATATGCGCTATCTTGAGGCTTTTGCTTACAAAACAGTGCCATTTTAGCAGATATAATCACTTGGAGTTTTTTAATATTGAGCAATGCACTGGAGTAATGGATAGGGCTTTTAGGTGACATAACACACCCATCTGGTGGCCATATTAGAGGTATTCATCTCTTGGTCAGCATTGGCTGTGAACAGCTGCTTGTGTTTCTAAACGTACGACTTGGCTGTCTCAGCAGATTTGTTAATTTCTGTGCTGTTTTTGACTGGGAACTGATCATTTCAACACTCATGCATGCATGATTGATTCTGTGTATAGATAATGTCAGCTTGTTAGCTAACCATAGTATCTGGTCAGCTAACCATCACTGTCTTGTTCTACCGCTACTCGATTTGAGCGCGACATTTGATAGTCAATCATAATATACTTCTAAATCGCCTATATAGCGAGCCACATCGCGGCCCAGCGCTTTCATGATTAAATACATAATGTTTCCCATCAACTCTGAATGCCCTAAATTTAACTTCGGTATACCGCAAGGTTCAGTGCTAGGCCCGTTGCTATTCTCTGTTTACATGCTGCCTCTTAGCAAAATTAATTAATTAATTCCATTGCTATGTCGACGATACCCAAATCTACCTAACCATTAAGCCTGAAGTCACAATTTCGGGGATTACCTAATTACCCAGAGTTCACGTTACATTCGACCCAATCTCGGAACCCATGGTCTATCGTTCTGACGACGATTAGACTCTGGGGGCGACGGCCAATATTTTTCGGGGTTTCCGGAGTAGCCAGCGGACATCCGGGCCAAGACTTCCTCTTCCGTGCGCCGGTCATTGTTTACAGTCCGATTAGCAACTTGAGACGCGGGAATGGAGTTGGAGTTGAGAGACGACGTCTCATATGCAGATATCTGTTCATAGAGATTAGCCGAAATGCCGTCTGGACCTAAAACACCTACAAAAAGTATCAATGTTTTTGTATTGTGTGGAGGAACGTTCGACTCTCGTGCCCACGATAACGATGGTATCATGATACAGCGATTCTGCGATACTCGATACATTGCAAGACAATTCATCTACGATACATCACGATATCTGTGTAACTGAAGAAAAAAAGAAAAAATGGCTGTGGTGCCCAGGGGGTTCCCCAAATTTTTGAGTAGCCAGCCAGATGGGAAAAGTAGCCAGCTAAGGGATGTTTGCAGTGGCAAGAACCATTTTTCCGGTGATGGCATTTTTACCAAATTAATAAACAAACTTTATGAAAGCATGACAATTAAAATAACATGAATATAAAATTTTATTGGACCAATGCTCAATTGTGAACTGTGAATGTTTAATGTACTTTCTTGAGTCCAGTGCAATTTTTTAAATTGTAGGAAATAGAAAAATATTATTACAAATTGTAATAAATATAATACCAAAGTGCATATTTTAGCCTTCTCAAAGCAAGACTGGATCTCTCTCCTTAGTACTACTGCACTCACAGAACTGAGATCCAATAATGTTAGAAACATAAATCAGTTTAAATAATGAGAAAATGCCCCCAATTTTACATGGTCATAACACCTGCATACTGGCTTTAACAAACCTCCTAAAACAGAAGTCCCTCTTATCTTTCCCTTTTCCTCCCTTTACTTCTCCCATTTATATTTTGAACATTGGCAAAATGGAGTCAGTGGGACTTGGTTAAACTTGGGTGGTAACATCAAAGGCCAGGAATTTCTTTAGGAGCGTTACATGAAGCCCCTAAAATGATCTCCTCAGCTAAGGCCTTGTATTTAGCGTCATACAGTAGTTTCAGCTGTAACGCTTCAGTTGAGTCCGTTGTTACCATGGCAACCGTTCGCTGCGCGATCCGAGGTTCAGCAGAGATCGCTATTATTTTGAAACCTCTATGAAACTCACAACTCTCCTTGCAATTTCACACGCAGTTCGGTTATTAAGGAGAGTGACAACCGCATTCTATAACCAAACTCACTACCTGAAAAAATCAGGTACTGACTACCCAATTTGACAGCGGTTTCGGTTAGTAGTGTGAACCAGAACAGGACTGGACAACTGGTTGTTACGTGGCGCAACACTCGTTATGTTACGTAACATTATCATCCTTAATTTGAAAGAGACGGAGGTAAGTGTTGTGGGACATTCTCAAATGTTGCGGCCCAGATGTTGCGGTTAAAAGTATCAAGTTCCTGCGGTGGAAAAAGAGAAAGTGACGCCGCTGTCAGTGGCGGTTTATTAAGATCTTATGGATAAATTGACGCCTCTGGTTACTGGTGTTACTGGTGTCAAACAAACTGAAAATACAGGCAGTGGTAGCCGCCATACTGGTCTGAAGTAAACGTTACTATGGTTACAGACATTATTTCCAGCCATCGCGAGATCGGAGGAATGGAGTGACTCCTGTTACTCTCATTCATAAATTCGGTTGTCACTACCAAATTCTGATAGTGTGTACGTTTAGTGACATTCAGTTATAAAAGTAGCCGGCCAGACAGAGGTGAGTAGACGGCTAAATAGCCGGCAGCCGGCGCTTGGGGAACCCCTTGGGCACGGTGCCTCTCTGATTTGCTTTCCTCCGCTGTCCGCCGTTTTCCCCTTGAGTGAGCTATTCGTCTTCTTCACCGCAAGTTAGTTAACTTCCGTTCACTTTACCCTCATTCATTTGATAAGCACCACCACGAGGAGTCATTAAGTAGTGACTCTGGTAAGTCAAAATGGTAACAGGCTTAATGCGGGGGAATCCGTTCAGAGCGCCTGCATGTTTTAATAGAAATATCGATATTTGGCGCCAGTGTATCGATAACGTATCGCAAGAGGAAGTATGACGATATATTCCAGTATCGATATTTTGTCCCACCCCTAATGTCCACTGGCTAACCCCGAAATATTGGCCGTCGCCCCCAGAGTCTAATTGCCGTCAGACCGATAGACGATAGGTTCCGAGATTGCATTTGACCCAGCTGTCTCATTTGACACCCACATCATGGATATCCCTTGTGGACGATGGTTACCTTACTGTCCCCAGAATCAAGACAATATCGGCAGCAGAGCAGTGTCCTACTGAGCTCCCTATCGCTAGATCCAACTCCCTCTTACGACTAGGGAAGCTAATCAAATCCAAACTCAAAACCTACTTATTCTCACTGTCATACAACCAACCCTAGCATCATCTAGCTCAGGACTGACACAGTCTCTTCTCCTACCTTAGCTTAGACAGTATTAGCATAGAAATCTGCCATTGGGAACCCGGCATAGGGCTGCTTCCTGGTTGCTGCATGTCTAGACTCACTCTCTGTCTGCTGTCTCTATGAGTGTGTACATGGCTGAACATGTCTACCTGAGTGTGTGGGTCGCACCTTGCACGGCTGTGTGTGTGTGTGTGTGTGGGCGGCTGTCTATCTGTCTTTACTCTCTATTCTCAGACAGCTGCACAGTGTTCCTACCTGGCTGTGGAGGCGGGTACTGCCCCGGCATCTATGGTCATTAGTGCCGGCCAAAGTCCCAACTTTGACACTTTGTTTCTACCTGGCTGTGTTTCTCTTTGCCTCATGTTTTCTTATGTCACTGTCATTGTCCATGTTATACTGTCCATTCCACTGTTTGTCCCGGCACCTATTCCACGCTCAGCTGTCCAGGTGGGGATGTCGCTTTGACTTGGCCTACCCAAGGTTTCTTCCATTTTTTTTTTTATAAGGTTTTCTAGGGAGTTTTTCCTTGTATGCAGAGAGTCTAAGGTTGCTGGAGAACTTGCTGTTGTGTGTCTTATGCCTTTTTTTTGCTTTCTCGTGTTACAGGATCTGTTCTATGATTGATTAGTTAGATCTACATAGACTCATTCTCTGTAAAGTCCTTTGAGACATGGTTCATAAATAAATGAACTTGAACCTGTAACCAAGTATTAAAATAGCTTGTTTGCCAACCCATCCACAACCCCCACCCCCCAACTGCTGCTAATGCACTCCAACACTTTATAACATACATCTAACTTGTTGTGCAATACCTTTTTATTATCTTGTTTTTATCTTGTTATCTTGTTATCTATTGTGCAATACCTTTTTATTATCTTGTTTTTATCTTGTTCTCTATTGTTGCTGGTCACTGAGAGTTACCAAACATAATTTCAGTGTCTTATGTCTTATGTCTAGCTCTTGAATTTAGCAGAAGCTACCGTTAGTAGCTAATACTTGCATGTAAACATTAAACTGCTGGCTAGTTAGCTAGCTAACAAAGCCAAAAACCAACAGTTTGTTCACGTTAGCTGACTCTTCTCAAGCTACAACTCAGAGTGTTTTGGATTGGAGTAGAGACTAGAGCTAAAGACAAGACAGTTTATTGTGTCACAGTAACCTACATTTGGAAACAAATCCACCTTGTCAGACTATCCACTTAACAATATTGAATGGATCTACACCCACAATACAACAATCCTTTTTTTTATGTATTTCATTTCTATGTATTATTTGCACACCGCCAATTTTCCAGTGGATATCTATGATGACGCCAGTTGTGGTTTGCTAGGAGATATGTATCACAACTGCAAAGCCTCTGCAGTTGATTATTAACAGCTTTTCATTCCTGGTGATCCTCTGTCAAACAATGCATCTCTTAAATCAGTGGTTCACAACCTTTTTCATATCAAGGACCCCTAATTTAGTCCACATTAGGGCCACGGACCCCCATTTGATGCAATGTTTTCCCTCGGACCCAAATCTGAGAATATTTTTATTGTTAGATATGATTTTGTCCAGAACTCCATGACTATCTGTATTGTAGGGAGAGAGATAAGAGTGAAACTATGACATTCTATAATTGTTCTTGTAAATGAAATAATGAAGTTTAATGATTCATTAATTTGTTGGGGACCCCCTGGGATGCCCTCAAGGACCCCTGGTGGTGCCCGGACCCCACGTTGAGAACCACTGTCTTAAATGTCTTAAGATTTTTATTTCTATAGTCATTTCTTGTTTTATGTAATGCTATATCTTTATCTGCTATTTTTTTTTCTTTCGGCCCCTTGTTTTATTTACCTTTATTTATTATGTTCTGTTAATTCCTCTTATTCTGTGAAGGACTTTGTAAATTCTGTTTTACTTTAGCATTATCTCCACACACAATAGTAATTGCTGCAATATGTTTTCTCATATTGCAGCTAATGCTCCAATGCTGCTTGAGAGGCTTTTATTGTAGAGATAGGTTGTGATTTTTATTACAGGCTTTTCTCACCAAGATGCTGAACTATCAACAACTAGGTCACGTCATTTCTCAACTAAATCACGTTGGGCTTAGTTTGGATCTACATTGTAATCATTGCCTCCCCAGTTGACATAAGGCTTGCTTGACAACATACTTTTCTGTGTCGGGGACGTATTGACAACCATGCAGTGAGCAGGCCATGCCTTTTGAAGTGCTGGTTGAATTCTATATTTCATGATCCTGTTTGTTTTTATCCTCATATGCCATTAAGTGTGCACTGAGGACACGTACTGTAACCAGCAAGTCTCCCAGAGTGTCTACATACAGTCGTCCCTATGTATTAATGTCTTTGTGTTTGGTGTGGATATAAATGAATCACTCAGATGTATGTGTCTGTTGAGTATCAGACAGAGACAGACCAAAATCATCAGACAACTCTGAAACTGGAATTTCAGTAAATCAAATCAAATCCCCAAATACTTTAAAACTTCAACTGGTATTGTGTTTTTTTTCAAAGGCAACCTCATCCCTATATAATTCTTTCAGTCTGTCTATCCTATGTCTATGCACTATTGCATGTGTATGTGCGTGTGTGTGCATGTGTGTTTGTGATCTTGAAGCAATTAAACTGTCTGGAATTATTCCAGACATTCCATAACATCTTGAATTGCACCAGGTATATAGGGAGCCATAGCAACATGTGCCACAAATAGAATTGAATAGAGTAGAATAGAACATAACAATAACACAGTGCAGTGTGGTACAATACAATACAGTGCAGTTCAACACAATACAGTGCAGTACAAAACAGTACAATACAATACAATACAATACAATATAATACAGTGCAGTACAAAACAGTACAATACAATACAATACAATACAGTGCCGTACAATATAGTACAATATAGAATTGTACAGTGTAGTACAATACAACACAGCTCAGTACAGCACAGTACAATACAATACAGTACAGTACACTACAATACAATACAGTGCAGTACAGTACAACATAATACAGTGCAGTCTAGTACAATTTAATATAGTACAATACAGTGCAGTGCAGTACATTACAATACAGTGCAGTACTGTACATTGCAACACAGTGCAGTGCACAATACACAATACAGTGGAGTACTATACAGTACAGTACAATAATAAACCTCAAAAGATTTTCTCAGGCTTTCCCTCAGCCACAGTGGAAACCAAAATAATCCATTCACACTACCACACTATGACTGTATTCACACCATCCATCAGTACACAGGAACAGACACACAGTCAACACTTAGCAGCATGCAGACCGACTCAGGAGACTCATTGCCATAGGGACAAAGGACCTTTTATAAAGTGGTGTCTTAGTCATCAGTAAAGCACCAGGCAAGTGGGAGTGATGAGGCTGGTCAGGACTGTAGACCTAATATGCATTAATAGATATGAGGCTGAAGTGTGTGAATATGTACATTCTGTACCTTGGCTGGAGTCAATGCACTTTCAATTCACTCACTTCAAAATATTTTTATGCATTAACTGCAAATTATATTTCTCTTCCCTCCTTGTTTTTTTGTCATCCTTATGTGTAGCTAAATAAACTCAATTACCTTTCTTGATAGATTGCATTTTAGTGACTTGTTACAGCAACAGACTTCTGGATTTTGCACTTTAAAGAAAATACATTTTCATGAATTCAGCTGAACGTAGCCCTGCCTGGTAAAGGTCAAAAGAAGTGCACAATGTTCATTTTACCAGTACTGCTGTTTATATGAGCTTGTCAGCAGCAGTTAACACAGGAAGGAAAAGAGAGTGATGAAATTTAAAAAAAAACATTAATCCGCCGATAGTCTTTTCCAACCTTACCGATATAAGACTTTGAGACTAAAGTTATCTTGTGTTTATTTCCATCATGGACCGTAACAGAAATAAGTCTTAGCATCATTTTTATTCTTCTTTTCCAAATCAAATCAAGTCAAATCAAAACGACTGAGTGACGCGACATAACCAATGCAGGCTTAGATTATTGAGCATTGAATATCAAATCATTTTATTTGTATGAAATCATTTTTCTTCCCGGGGCTCGTGAAATATGCAAAGAGGTAACTTTAAATGAGGACAGAGGGAATAGAACTGCGGAGCTCGGACGGAATATGAGATCAAGAGAGCAGACTAGATATTAGACCTGAGGCAAAAGGCAAAATTGAAGTGTAAATGTAACTTCTAAGGGAAGCCGCCCTTAATTCCAGCAGTTAAAACTGTTTACTACACGTTAATCATTGTGTAAGAGATATCAGTGAAATGACGCCCAATTCGGCCTCTGCATTTTGGGTTTTACTCAGTTGCGAAACTCCCCCTTCGTCTGCACATGAGCAACTTTGATCTCAGAGTTGTTTGTGAAAATTGTTGAGCCTTTACACTGTGGAGTCTTGTAATTATTAATTTGTTCTACATGCGTCTTGTGTCTTTTATGCCACAGTGCCCAGACTGTGAATATAATTTGCCTCTAAAATGTTGTTTTTCACCACCGCGTCAATCAAAGTGCAAAGGCCAAACAGAATCAAAGAAAAAACACTGGTATGTTTCACTATCTGGTTCATTGCCTTTACATTATCCTTTGGTCATTTTGCATTGTGATGCTGATGTAAGGAAACAGAAATGCATTTGAAGCTACAATATGCAACATTTTGTCTTGAGGCAGGAAGTCTATTGTTAGTCCCGCCCTCCTCCTTGTCACTCATTTTGATGAGTACCATAAACAAATGAGACCATGGTTGAGATGATTGCTAGCCTCTATTTCACACCAGTGGTATTGTTAGTGTTTCTCAACATTAAGATCACATTTCCCGTAAACCCCATTGTTTCCTGTCACAAGAAAGATCTTTGCTCCTTCAGAGTTTTCCCTCTGTCTTTACTGAAGAGGATCAACATGTTGGAAGTGATTTTTCCATCGGCCTTTCACCCCTTCCACCATCTGCTGTTGCCAGAAACACCGAAAGTTTTAGCTCTGTTTGCTCTGGAAGAACAGCACCCTCTTCCTGTTTTGTGCCGTAAAGCAATCCAGTAGATTTCCCTCCAAATCTGACCCAGTGGCACACAATGTAAAATGCAGTGTAGAAACCGGTAGAGGCTGCCAATCTTGCGATGGTGTCGTTTATTTACAGTAATACTAATGTCTCAAAATGAATGTAGTAAAGATGTATTGATGTTATGCTACATGTATCAACCTTTGAACCTAATTCAGCATCTTGATAATATCACATGTTCTAGTCTTAGCTTTCTGGTTTTCTGTTCATGTTCACAAATAATGATTGGACTGTACAGAAATAACAATATGAATTTTGAAATAGATTGCTCTTCCTCTTTAAATCTGTGTTACTAAGGCCATGTGACCTGACCAGTGATCCCAGATCAGTACTCCAACACTTAGTGCAGCTACAGCCCCGGAATGCCAGTTTAAATCAGCCATGTTCTTGTTATGTGGACAGTTGTTCCCAGGAAAAGGTCTCTGATTAGCTCTATCAGTGTTGGGTTCTGCTTTCTGATGATCAAAGGACCACTGGAGGGAACAGTCATAATCTATGAATCACAGATTTGAAGTGTAAATTTCCTGTCTCCCATAAGTCAGAGTAGCCTCGGTGGTGGGAAGTTCTGCAGGCGAGCATGGGCTAGTCACATTCAATCTTCAGCTCTTGCCATTAAGTTTTAATCTAAAATGGTGTGAAAATTCATTGCACTGTAATATTGCATGTTCCATGATGTGCTTCTCCTGTGATCTCCTCATAAAAATGTATAATTTCCACTGTCACCATGGGAGAACTAGAGGATAATATTAATGTGCTCTGGAAAAATTGGAATGCATGAAGTGCTTAGAGTGTTGCCCACTAGAGCAAGTACCAAAAGCAGTGTGATTACAGTGCTGGTACCTCAAGGGATAATTCTGGGCTGTTGAAGGTTTCTGTGCCGCATTCACTTCTGATAAATCATGTTTGCAACAAGCTGTGTACGCCTTCATACAGTATCTGCTATGATTCCATTAAAGCTCAAGACCGTACACAAGTAGGGAATGCTGTTTACTGAAATTGATGAGGACGTTTGATGAGAATATTGCACTTCAGGGTAAATATTTGATGAAAGTTTGTTTATGGGGCGAAGCCATTTAGGTTTGATATTCACATGTCATTCACCATTGCCCTAGAATGGTTTGGTGTGTGTTAAACATAGCAAACTCGCGCCACCTAATATCCCATGCGCTGGAGTCGAAATTGGCGTGGTAAGAGCAACTAGAGACAGGTCATTTCATCTGGAGTACACTAACGCTGCAAGTGGTTCAATGGAAGCGGGGGCATTCTCGAAAGGACCCAGACCCCCTCAAATGAAACGAGAACCCGGTGTCAAGTTTAAGTGGGCGAGTTTAAAGTTAAGGTCGATGTAGCACATTGCAAAATTACCTCCTCTTCCCACAGGCAGCCTCACGGGCAGCACACTCTGATATGTCACTTACAAGTTAGCAGGGGGAGAGGCGGCGCGGAGATCTCCCCAGCCCGGGTAATAAAGGGTCCTGACATTCAGCACTTCCAAGGGTAGGAGAGCATGAGAGCTCTTTTGCTAAAGTGGAACACAGATTGAATGCCCGGACAGGCAGGGAGAGAGAGGGAGCCAAGTCCGTCATCGAGGACTCCTGGGAGAGGCGATTGTATTGATTTCAGCCGTCCTCCCGCGTGACTGGAACCGCAAGGCCAAAGATACACCATTGTACGTCAGAGATACGTCCAGGACCCCAACGGATTGAAAATATTGTGAGTGGATGCAAGATGGATGTAAGTCGTGAACCCTGAATTCGTACGGGACTAAGTGGAGACCTCATATAATCAATTAATTACCCCCAACCTCTGTGTTTTTCATGAAACGCAATTGCACAGGATAATGAAATTCGCCGAAATCACCGTTGCCCCAGATACAGCTGTACAAGCATACAATACAATGATTTTACAATTCGTCGCTTTCTGATCTAGCAAAGCAAAACTTGGAAGTATGCACTGAAAATGCACTCAAAACCCTCCTCTATGGATTCCACCCCTGCCTCCATTCATCACGACAGGAGACTGAAAGACTGAAATCACACATTTAGAAGAAAAATAAATTGCGCGTGAAAAAGAAATCGGAAATTACCGAGAGTTTGATTTGCACAAGGTGTTGTAAGGGGACCAATCTACGGGAGGTAATTTGTGCTGAAAATTTTTGCTTTAGAAATTACAGACATGGGAGATTCACACAGGATTAAAATCATCAGCAATCTCTGCAGTTATTCCAAATCATTAGACGTCCTCAGGTGATATTAGTCACGTCCGAATAGAGCTTTGCTCAGGGATTTAGTGGAGGGTAAACCTACCTAAACTCATCTTACCCACCTTTCTAGGGCGACATTTTCTTTCTAGGATGGCAATGTACAAGAGGTGGCCAAGTTCAGCGTCAACCCAAATGAACATTTTCACAATATGATGTTATGGCAAACTGAAAGATTCATATTGAAACGCTGACATCAGAAAGATATTTAGGTTCTGATTTCACAAAACGATGCAGGTAGCAGCTATGGAAGACGGTTTTCATTTCTGTGCTGTATTTACATGGGTTCTCTACAAAAAATTCTAAGAAAAATTCAAAGTATACATCATAGTAAGTATAATGTATACTGATGTAAGTTATGAAGATAGGGTCTTCCCTGACAAAAAAACAACATCATTTTTATATTATAATATTCTAATTATATAACTGTATTCATAAGGACTTGCCTGTGGTCAATAGTGAGTTTATAGTGAACTTATGGTATTTTCAATCTCCTGGTATGGCTATAATATTCCTAAAGGACTTTACATCATCTATTTTACATTATCTATACAGTTCAGTTTTGCTGTGATATTTGGAAAGTATCCTAAAATGTATTATAGCATTACTATAGTTCTTTTTTGTGGAAGGTTTAAGTGGGGGAAAAAACGAAATGAAAATATAATGGATTTTCTTGTTTATATTGGTGATAGTTATGAGAATCACTGAGTGGGGGTCACCTTTTTATGTAACACCACATCACTTGTATTAATATGTAATTAATATGGGCCCACCACAGAGTTCTGGCTGTCTTTGCATTGCAGTGGTCATTGAGTTTGATTTGGAGAATCTAGGACAAAACATCCCTAGAAACCGCTGTGGAAATGGCAGGGATAAACTCACAGAGGCTGGAGTCATTACACATATTGTAATTAACAGCTGCGGATGAGTTATGGATTTCATATCTCCGAATTTCTCATTTTCATGGAGAGTTTAGACATCCAAAGCAGCAGGAAGAGCTCTCATTAATGCATGTAAGGTATGCCGGGAAGGAACACAGTGCTTACAAATCAATCTGGAACATAATAATATTCTGTATAATAATGGGTTAGGCGAGACATTCAATTAAATGGTTTACAGTGCATGTATTTAATCGATACTAATACCACAACTGATAACAGGGAGAAGAGAAGAGAGTCTGAATATGTTTTACATCAACACTTCATTGCTGTTGTTTTAAATGAAATACTATATTCTCTCTCCCTTTACCCCCCAACATTCTATTTATACTCCGAGCAGATATGACATTTATTACAAGAATCCACCAGTTAAACAAGTTTCTGGTGCATGACTTACAATTTCCATATATTACATACAAGAAACTGGATTTCTGATAAAACACATAGAGAGAGAGCAAGAGAGAGTCAGAGACAGGGAAGGGCGGGGGGAGGGAGAAAAGAGAAAGAGAGAGAAAGTTCCCCGGGAGAGCCTGCAGAAATATTTTTGAGAGAGAATTTGTGATAAGAATTGACGAGCTTGTATATACGCAGAGTTTGCCAAGGAACAGCAGCAGATGATTTTTTTTTTTGCCCTCGTTTTCCCCCCCATTTTCAACATTTAACCCTCCGCTCCCAGCCGCTCTCTTCGGGGGATTAGACGCCACGAATTTGTCCCCATCATCATCATCAAAGACACTAATAACAGTGAGTCACATTACATCGCTCGCTTTGGCTCCCCGTTATCCGAAGTAGCGGTGGACTATGACTGATGAGCCGCAATAATGCTCATCATATTGCGGGGTAGACTCGTGGATCTCATTTATCAGCGAGGCTTATGACAATAATCATAATATATGCAGTCCAAGTGATGACATTTCAAATTGTGGCTGTCTAAGTGGCACTGCAGAATGCATCAAGAGTTCGCCAAATACTCCAGAATGATATACGTGGTTTTGATTGTACGTTACTGTACCTTCAAACCTATGATATACATGCTTTTGATAGCACCGTACTACTCTTGATTGTTCCCACAACCATGATTGATAGGGCTGCTGAGACTGCTGAGACGGTCTAAAAGCCTTCCGCAATTCAGTCCATCCAAATCATACTCGTTTTATAGAGGAAGAATCCACCCTTAAACACTTTAAAGAGTAGCTAAATCCCACCCAAATCTGTGGTGGAGCCAGTGGTGGAAAGTAACTAAGTACATTTACTCAAGTACTGTGCTTAAGTACAATTTTGAGATACTTGTACTTTACTTGAGTATTTCCATTTGATGCTACTTTATACTTCCACTCCACTACATTTCAGAGGGAAATATTGTACTTTATTTATTTGACAGCTTTATTTGACAGCTTTAGTTACTTTTCAGATGGAGATTTGACACAATGGATAATATAACAAGCTTTTAAAATACAACACATTGTTGAGGATGAAGCCAGTGGTTTCCAACCTTTTTGGCTTTTGACGTCTTACAAAAAGCAGTGTGTAGTCGGGTCACATTTCAGATGTCTATGAGTTGTTAACAGCTCCACCAAATAGTGATTTTTCCCACTAAACCTCACATGGTTTCATTTCAATAAATGTTCAAATGATCCAATATTTCAGCAAAAATCAAAGATTAGAGAAAAAGTCCAAAAACTGAAAACAGATTTGTGTATCAGAACTTTGTTTTTTCTTATTTCCTCTCCCATTAATCATCTCACGACCCCTCAGATTTATCTGGGGACCCTTTGGAGGGGCCCGACCCCTAGGTTGGGAACCAGTGGACTAAACTAGCTAACTGTATATAAAGTAGTTCAAACTAGCTCCACCTCCAGCAGCTACAACAGTAACATGCTGCTTACACACTGATGCTTCAGTATTAATAATCTAATGATGTCATATATAATAAAATATCAGTCAGAGGGACCAAACCACTACTTTTACTTTAATACTTTAACTACATTTTGTTGCTAATACTTATGTACATTTGCTTAAGTAGGATTTTTCATGCAGGACTTTTACTTGTAATGGAGTATTTTTACATTGCTGTGTTGGTACTTTTACTTAAGTAAAGGATCAGAGTACTTCTTCCACCACTGGGTGGAGCCTGACATCTAATAGTGAAAACTAGGGTCCTGAACTGGCCATCTGCTATTGGCTGATCTTTGGTGCCAGGTGTTGTCACCTTCTATAGAGTACAACAGGTGGTGACAACACCTGGCACCAAAGATCAGCCAATAGCAGATGGCCAGTTCAGTACCCTACTTTTCACTATTAGATGTCAGGCTTCACCACAGATTTGGGTTTGGGGTTTAGTTGCTCTTTAACACTGTTAAAAACAGCTATCGTGATGTATCTTCTAGTTCCATTTTGTCGTTTGGTGATGTATTTTTCATACTCCCTGGAATAACTGGCCAAACATAGGTGACATAACATAAAAGATCAACGGTAAACGGCCAGGTTTTTGGTGTCAGTCCCTCAGAATCAAAGAGCGACGGCTTCTTTCTAGAGCTGCCGTTTTCCAAATCCGTCGTAGAAGAGGCAGAGAACAATTTCTCCATCGACCTCAATAGTCCATAATGCAATACAGCCACAAGACATGTTGCATTTTGAGGAGTAGCAGAAGCAGACGAGGCGGGTTGAGAGAAAGTGGGTGCACCAAAAAACTAAATTGCATCACTTCACCACTAAATAACTCCTGGAACGCACTGAACATCACAGATTGATATCAAACAGTGTGAAAGTATCTGAAGGTGGATTTTTCCTTTAAAATCTCTTTTTTTTCCCCATTGGCCTTTGACTGTGTCTGACATGTTCTTTTTACGCTCTCTATTGCCTGATAGAGCCTTTAAACAGCCTTTAAATGCGAATTCCTTCCGAGTTTTGGACGGAAATTAGTGCCAGCAGAGATGTGGATTGTATAAACTTGAATTTGTCATGATCATACTGAACCGTTGAATTTAAAAAAACATGAATTTGTCGAAATTGGCTCGAAATTGAATGTCGATATTTGTGAATTTAAATGTTTTGTCATTTCAAATGTGGTTTCCTGCGTCGGTTTTCTTAATTCTGTTGTTCCCTGAGGGTCCAATGGAAGGCAGCCTGGAGGGGACATTTTACTCAGATGCATGAGGTCTGACCTAGGGTTTAGGGAAGAGCTCACTCTGCTACAGTCTATACACACATTCAGTGCAGGAAAGCTTTTAGTTTCAGACATTCTATGGAATTTCAGTATTCAATAACGGTTGATAAAGGAGAAAACTTCAGCTCCCCTAGAAAAGCTTATACTTTCAAAAATATACTAAAAACCCCTCACCTTCCCCTCCCACACACACACACACACACATATATACACCACACAGAGTCTGGAAATGCTGCTGACGACCTATGGCCTATCTCCAACAGCAAGGTGATTCCACGTTCGCGTCATAGCTGACATACAAGATCACATCTTGTTGCTAACTTGGCAGCATTCACATGTTTAACGTCCAAGACTACTTTAAAATCAACCATAAACAAACTGCAGCAGATATTTGCTCTCTAACTGATTATTTAGATTTTTTTAACCTTGGACTGCCGACGCAACACCAAGTGGGAGATTTCGGAGCCCACACAAGTTTGAACAATTAAAAGTAGGACATGTGGGAATCCACACGTCACTAATTATGCTGCATTCCGTTCAAAATTGGAGGTCAGAAATTCCCAGCTGGTAGGTCGTAATTACAACCTCTGTTCCAGTGGTCCAGCTCAGAAAAACTGTGGGAAGAAAAATGGATGAGATTTTCTTTGTCCAAAATTAAATAATGTTGGCTAATTACATTGTCATTTTTACATTACATTATGTCAGTTATGTATTTATGTTTAGCAGACCTTTTGTCTAAAGCATGGAAGCCCATTTCCACCAGTGTGATGAAAAAAACGGTCCTGTAAGTCTTTATAATGAGAAACTTTCTCAAAATAATGACTTAGTATCTCAAAATAATGCCTTAGTATCTCAAAATAATGAGAACCTTTCTCAAAATAATGACTTAATATCTCAAAATAATGACTTAGTATCTCAAAATAATGACTTAGTATCTCAAAATAATGACTTAATATCTCAAAATAATCAGAAACTTTCTCAAAATAATGAGTTAGTATCTCAAAATACTGAGAAACTATGTCTTAGTATCTCAAAACACTGACTTAATATCTCAAAATAATGACTTAGTATCTCAAAATAATGACTTAGTATCTCAAAATAATGACTTAATATCTCAAAATAATGAGAAACTTTCTCAAAATAATGACTTAGTATCTCAAAATAATAACTTAATATCTCAAAATAATGAGAAACTTTCTCAAAATAATGACTTAGTATCTCAAAACAATGAGAAACTTTCTCAAAATAATGACTTAGTATCTCAAAATAATGACTTAGTATCTCAAAATAATGACTTAGTATCTTAAAATAATGACTTAATATCTCAAAATAATGACTTAGTATCTCAAAATAATGACTTAGTATCTCAAAATAATGACTATATATCTCAAAATAATGAGAAACTTTCTCAAAATAATGACTTAATATCTCAAAATAATGAGAAACTTTCTCAAAATAATGACTTAGTATCTCAAAATAATAACTTAATATCTCAAAATAATGAGAAACTTTCTCAAAATAATGACTATATATCTCAAAATAATGAGAAACCTTCTCAATATTTTGACTTAGTATCACAAAATAGTGAGAAACTTTCTCAAAATAATGACTAATAATGACAATGAGAAACTGACACGACGTCAGATAACTGAAAACCCAGGGTTGAGAAATCTTGAGTTTCCTAGGAATTCCAACTCGAAGGTCCGTTCCCATTGCATTTGTCCTTGTAGGAAGTCCGAATTTCTGACTTTCCCAACATCTCTGGAAGACAGAATTACCGCTATCGGAGACTGATGTGAACATTTCTTTTTTTCCCACCGTTATGTACAATATGTGAATGCGGCGTGCGGAGGAGGACAGAGGAAAGCGATGCATAAATAAAAGGACACGACCGCAGTTGTGTTCTTTTCTCAGGTTCCTCGAGCCTTTTTTTTATTTTTTTCTCTAACGGAGCAAATCAAGTTCACACAGGCACAGGTGCAGACACTTGAATGAATAAAAGGCTCTTGTGAGGCAGAAGTGATGGAGTCAGCAGTGTGTTGCAGAAAATGGGCCCAATGTCTCTGGGCCGTTTTGTTGCCAGCCCAGTGGCATCTGATCCCCCCTGACAAGCTCACTCCGCCTGCACTATTTCACCTTGTTTACTGCAAGGAAAGAAAAAAAAAAAAAGCCTTTGTCCTGCCAAGCCCGCCCAGAGACTGATGCCATCATATTTACACAAACAATCCATGTTTTTCGGTTTCGGCGCATCATGTCACATGTCAGCTCTGGCTTTCGGTGTCAATAGAGAGAGAGAGAGAGAGTGGGAAAAGTGAGAATCGTCCCCATTGAGGGCCAAACAGCAAGTGCTCCGTGTCGGACAAACAGATAAGCCAAACACAGAGACGTTTTGTGCATAAAAGATAATGGGTATGATTTGCCTATTTCTCTCTGTGAATCATAAAAGAACTTTCAATTCGGCACATGGACGCATGAAAATGCAAATAGCCCGTATTGTAGTTGTAGCATATGGACACAAAATGTTTTTGAAATGTAAAGTTAGCCCACTTTTTTCCACTTTTTCATGACATAATCAGTGATGTAATGGTAAATAAAAACTAGTCCCTCCAGTCCAGCGGTTCTCAACGTGGGGTCCGAGGACCACCAGGGGTCCTTGAGGGGGTTCCAGGAAATTGATGAATTATTAAACTTCAGCATTATTTCGTTTACAAGAAGTTAACGCAATTAGAGAATGTAGAAGAATGGCTGTTCTGATCATAGTTTCTCTGTTATCTCTCTACCTACAATACAGATAGTCATGGGATTCTGGACAAAATCATATCTGACAATAAAAAAAGATTTGGGTCCAAGAGACAAAATCTCATCAAAGGGGGGGCTAATGTGGACTAAATTATGGTCCTTGATATGAAAAAGGTTGAGAATCACTGCTCCAGTCAGTGATCATCATAAGGCAAACAACCACCAATATAAACATAAATCAGTTAGAATTATAGAAAATAAACATTAATTTATGCTTTTTTTTGCTTTGAATCCTTAGGAAATAGAACTAAAATCTCTCCAGAATCCAGAATCCCATAAGAAATTTTAGGATACAATACAAATATCAAACATCATATGTATTGATACCATAGGAGATATCAATCTCATTAAGTGTGATGAAGTCACTATAAACTCTAAACTCACTATTTGCTAATACAGACACACTGTAGGAATATTATAGTAATCTTTTAGGGATTTTTTGCTAGGGAATACCTTATCCTCATATAACTTACATTAGTTTGACACTACTTACCATGAATTTACATCACAAAGATTTCCCTGCACACACACATTTATGCTCCCCCCCCCCCCCCCCCCCTTATCTTCATATGACTTCCACCAGTCTCACGCTACAATGCGTGATATCTGCTACAGATTTACTACGTCAGCCCTAAAAAAAAAAAGGTAGCTAAACTCCACAAATAAAAGGCTGGAAAAAAAAAAAAAAGGTGGGTTCCCTGGATGTGAACACGAAAAAAAACCTTGATCTACTCCTTCTTTTCATTTTTTTTTTATCAGCCCGCGCCGCCTGTGAGCCTTTTGTCAAACGCCGATCGTAAAGCCTCGGAGACCCGGGGGCTTTGTGCGAGGCCTGCTGAGGGCACCTGGCATCCAACCCCCCCTCCTCCGAATGAATCCCCCCACCCCCGAGACGCCCCGAGAGAGAAAAAAAATCACGCAGCTCATCCCTCAGCATTGATATGTATAAGGCCCTTCTAGGCCTTCTCTATAGTCACACCGACCCTGTGATGTTTTCACCGTCGGGGTTTTTTTTCTTTACGTCTGCTTGTTTGCATGACACGCTGGGGGGGGGGGAGGGGGGGGGGGGGGCTGGGTCTTCTGAGATTGGCGACGGCGACGAGGAGGAGTTCGCTGACCGGGGTAGAAATCGCGGTAATTAAGGCCGCTTATTTGCATAAATTAGCGGCTTCTGGGGGTGGGGGTGGAAAAAAACTTCCTCGGCAGCGTTTTTTTTTTTTTTTTTTTTTTTTGACGAGGCCCCCCCAAAAAAAAATCAAAGCCACCCCCCCCCCCCCACCCCTGGCTCAACGATTCCGAAAAACATCAATAATAGTTTAAAGAGCGCGTTCCCCTCCGCTAATTAGCATGCATGGTGTCAGTCCCCACGTGGGTGTGTGTGTGTGTGTGTGAGGCTCTTTCTGCTAAAAGAGAAGCATTCGACATTAGCAATTAAAAAAAAAAGAAAAAAAAAAGTCCGGGATCTGGCATAAGCCTGGTCCGTATGTAATTGTATATTATCATACCCCCCCCCCCCCACACACACCGTCCAACGGCTGATTAAAAGCCATGCGATGTGTCATTATAGAGCACATATGCCACCGAGAGTGACCTTGTCGACCAGCCAGGCGGCGTATGGGGGGTTAGTGTGAAGTTAATTGAATAAGGTTAATGAGTAAATATGTACTATCGAGTATTCCTCTAGCCCTAAGCGCAGAAATAGTGTTTGTCCGTATCGAACGATCCGGAATTCGGTCCCCGGGGCCTCGGAGACGCCGAGGGGGAAGAACGTCAGAGTCTTCGGCCGAGGAGCTTCTCTAACTTCTTCCCGAGATTAGAGATCGCCCCACCACACACACACACACACACACACACACACGTACGTCTCTCCCACCTCCCAATCAGAGAGAGAGAGAGGGCCCCCGGAGCTTTATCTGGGATCTCAGATCAGCGGCTCCAAACACTCCTCCCGGACCTCCTCGATGAGATAGGGATCTAAAACGCTCCTCCTCCTCCTCCTCCTCGCCGTCTGTTTTTATCTGCGACGGCTGTTAATGTGGCTCATTACTCCCGCGGTCTGGCTTTTAGCCGGGGGGGGGGGGAGATGGAGGACACCTTCAGACTCCCCCAGCGCACAGCCACACTTCCTCATTTGGAAAACGTCAGAGAAGGTGTGTGGTTTTTTTTTTTGGGGGGGGGAACCGTTATTTATCCAGGGAAGGTGGTTGTTTTTCCAGCTGCTTCACATGCACACTGGGAGCGTCCCAGAGGTGGAAAGTAACTAAGTACATTTACTCAAGTACTGTACTTAAGTACAATTTTGTATCTCCATTTGAAGTATTTCCATTTGATGCTACTTTATACTTCCACTCCACTACATTTCAGAGGGAAATATTGTACTTTCTACTCCACTACATTTATTTGACAGCTTTAGTTACTTTTCAGATGGAGATTTGATACAATGGATAATATAACAAGCTTTTAAAATACAACACATTGTTAAAGATGAAACCAGTGGTTTCCAACCTTTTTGGCTTTTGACGTCTTACAAAAAGCAGTGTGTAGTCGGGTCACATTTCAGATGTCTATGAGTTGTTAACAGCTCCACCAAATAGTGATTTTTCCCTCTAAACCTCACATGGTTTCATTTCAATAAATGTTCAAATGATCCAATATTTCAGCAAAAATCAAAGATTAGAGAAAAAGTCCAAAAACTGAAAACAGATTTGTGTATCAGAACTTTGTTTTTTCTTATTTCCTCTCCCATTAATCATCTCACGACCCCTCAGATTTATCTGGGGACCCTTTGGAGGGGCCCGACCCCTAGGTTGGGAACCAGTGGACTAAACTAGCTAACTGTATATAAAGTAGTTCAAACTAGCTCCACCTCCAGCAGCTACAACAGTAACATGCTGCTTACACACTGATGCTTCAGTATTAATAATCTAATGATGTCATATATAATAAAATATCAGTCAGAGGGACCAAAGCACTACTTTTACTTTAATACTTTAACTACATTTTGCTGCTAATACTTATGTACTTTTACTTAAGTAGGATTTTTCATGCAGGACTTTTACTTGTAATGGAGTATTTTTACATTGCTGTATTGGTACTTTTACTTAAGTAAAGGATCAGAGTACTTCTTCCACCACTGGAGCTTCCCAGCACAACCAGAGTATTCTACAGTTGGCCAATGAGCAGCTCCGGCTCAGTGCCTTGCTCAAGGGCATGTCGGTGGTGGTCGCTGAGGGACAAGAGAGCGTCACACAAGCAGCCACAGAATCTGTTTCATCTGATCACAGTTTCTTGTTAGCGTTCTCTCGTGAGTTCTCTCATCTCGGGTGTTTCTAACAAGTCGCCTTGTGGGTCCTCAGAAGCCTTTGAGAGAAGAGGCTCAAGTTGAGGCAAAGAAGAGAGAAAGATAAGTGCTGCAGTACTGAAGTACAGTACAAAGTAGGGTTTAACTGATGTGGGTTTTGAAGGCCTTGCAACAATGCATTATGTAATAACACCGCATTATGTAATAACTCGACAAAATGTAATACATTTTCACTTCATTATGTAATAACACCCGCATTTTGTAATAATCTGACACATTTTGTAATACACGGCCTGAACGCAATATGTAATAAATTTCCCCGCATTTTGTAATAAATTATTACATATTGCGGTGGTTATTAGAAAATGCGGGAGTTGCACTTTTTTTATGATGAAAATGTAATAATACAGTGCATTATGTAATAACCATCTATGGTTCTTTCTATCATGGCTACTTGATAAGTAGTTTTTGCAAGTTAAAACTGAACTGTTTGTATATTAGAAATCCACTGCAGGTCAGTGAGTTGTTAGGCTTTATGCTGTGGCTGTTTTTCACTTCATTACTTCAATTCTATGAACTCTCAAATACAGTTTCTATTAAGCTAAGGAATACAGTGACACTTAATGTAGTTTTGACCAGTGAAAGATACTAATCTACTGAACCAATAGTATCTTTTTAAAATGAATTTTGAGTCAGTATGATTCATGCTAGAATGCATAAAATAAACATTTTTATAATGTTATAACAATTTTTATGAATGAAGACATCCATTTTGGTTGGTTATTACATAATGCACCATATTATTACATTTTCATAAAAAAAAGTGCAACTTCCGTATTTTGTAATAACCATAATACATTTTGTCGAGTTATTACATAATGCGGTGTTATTACATAATGCCTTGTTACAAGGCTGATAACTGCTACCCATATTTTTAGATGCTGCTGATTGATGATATTTTCTGCTGATATTCAATATGTTTCAATTTGGCCATTGTCATGCCAAAAAAATGCCAAAAATTACAATTATCCAATGTTTCCCCCAGAATTTCCTTCTTGTCAGGGTGGAAAAGCCTCTGAAACGGCATTTAGACCATCATGGGACACTAAAACTCTGGATACTAATACTAATGCTAATACTAATAACATATTCATACATACTTGTCCAGAATCTAAATGTCTCATTAGAATCAGTTCAGGTCAAGGTCTTCCCTTAGACAAGCAGTGTAGTATTGATCGATTCTACAATAAATATGTAATCAATCAAACTGCATCATATCCATCATATCAGAGACAACCCGATATAAAATCTTGGTAACACTTTATTTGGATCGTCCAGTGTTGATACTCAACTATCAGGTGACAAAAAGTAGATGTACAATAAAGAGTCACTTGCCAACATGAACCGTAGCCCAGAAATTGAATATCTATACACTGTTTATCACATAATTATGAGTAGTGACACATTATAGTCACTTGATAGGAAGTTGGACTATCCAAATAAAATGTGACCCAAATTTTTAATGAAAAGCCAATAATATGGACCTGAGTCTTACATCTACGAGGCCAAACCTTGCCAAAACATTTCCTCTTCAGCCTGTCCCGAGTCTCTCTCTCTCTCTCTCTCTCTCTCTCTCTCTCATATGGCAAATTCCAGTGGGACACTTAAAAATCGAGGAGGGCATCACTTCTGAAGGTGTAAAAGCTTGTTTCACACCAGAGTGCACAACAAATAGGCACTCCGGAGCCGGCGAGTATCGGGCGCCTGAACTGATTGCTAACCAGAGCGGCCCGGGCCCTATGGCGTACGGACCGCCCGGAGTTCACGCTTTATCACTTCCACACCTTCGGACCTCGAACGGGTACATTACGGGAACCTCTGGGAACACAAACACCCAAAAAAAAAAAAAAATAAATAAAAAAAAAAAAAAGAGAGGATCTGGTTGCTTTGCCCCGGGAGGAACTGTTATTTTTTTTTTTTTTTTTGCTGAGTCATGAATAATGCATCAAGCGCTGTATAATCCCTGGGCAAATAACTACCCCCACCCCCCCCCGATCGGCGTGGAACGAGGAGGGTGGTGGTGGTGGGGGGGGGGGGGGGGGGGGTGGAATTTGAACGGGCTGAAAATAGAATCAGTTCTGGTGGAAAAAAAAAAGAAAAAAAAAGAAAGATGACCTCTTTTGCAGTGTTTTTTTTTTTTTGCGCGGCAGTCCTTCCTCCCAGAATTCTCTCACACTGATAACCACCCCCCCCCCCACCCCCCTCCCACAACCTTTGCTTTCCACCGACTTGGGGGGCCTTTTTTTTTTTGGCGGTCACAACATCTCGTTTTACCAAAAAATCTATCCGAACCTATCGCTTTTGACAAAACCGTGTTCTTGGGCGAAAAAAAAAAAAAAAAAAAGACAGCAGGCCCCCCTTCCCCCCCCCCCCCCCGGATCGCTATAGCAACGGCGACGGGATGTTTTATGTTTCGCAGGGAAATCAGCCCCCCCACCCCCCCCTCTCTAACCAACAGCGTGGATGGATATCGGTAACATCTCTCAGGTAAGTGATTATATTACAGCGGCTGACGGGAGTAAAGCACATCTATTTCAGAGCAAGGTTCTTTGGATTATGTTAGGGAGCTGAATAACAAACCAGTGCCAGAAGCAAGCAAGCAAGCAGCCCCCCAAAGTGCTGCAGAGCAACTGCTCCCCCACTTGACTGACTTGGGTACTGCGCATTCCCCCCCCCCCACCCCCCCTAAAGAACTGGTAGATGTCTCAGAGGATACACACCTACGCATCAGATGTAATTCAGCATGCACACAGATGCACGCTGCATGCCCCCTCACACACACACACACACACACACACACACACACACACTCTCACACACAAAACAACCCGCATTGCCCCCCCCCCCTTTGCGCACACACACCTGCACGCAAACGCCCCCCCCCCCCGCCCCCCCCCCCACACAAATATGCACGTTATTAACATCCATAGCAATACTAAAAAAAAACACATAATAATAGAGAATAAAGGCCGCAGACCGAGCTATTTAAGCATGCAGAAAGCAGTTATTCTCCTCCCCACTATCTGATTTCTAATAAAGGCTGAGGCTGAGCAATATATCTTGTCGGCCGTTATTTGGCCCTCGTTCTTGGCAGACAGAGACAAAGTGCTAGACATTCCCAGCAAGCGTTCTGATGTTGAATAGATGTTGATACGATGGCACCGACGCTGAAAACAAATGTAAATACGGCTCCGGAGCTGATACCTGATCAGAACCTAAATATCTTTCTGATATCAGCAGAAACAAAACAGTGATTTTTTTTTTTTTTTTTTTACTGTGCCATAATATGTGACAAAATACGTCAAAATGCTTGCTGGGTTCCCCCTGTGCTTTTTTCATGCCAAGGCAAATAGGCTACAGACCTCTAGTACATCATTTTTCCCCCCAGGGAGCTTTATCTCTGAAGACTTTTTGTTGTTAGATATGGTTTAGAAGTGAAAAACAGTCTATTCTGCAGATGGAGAGAGTGAACCCTTTGATCCAAACAGTCTTAGGGGTGCGATCACACCTGCAGTTTGTTTTCTTTAGTCTGAACCATTGTGGG
Organism: Centroberyx affinis; assembly: GCF_046629955.1. NCBI lineage: Eukaryota > Metazoa > Chordata > Actinopteri > Beryciformes > Berycidae > Centroberyx > Centroberyx affinis. The sequence continues at coordinate 212,672 of NW_027279835.1, read as the reverse complement.
AAAGTTCGCTTTGTTGCATTTTTTGTATTTGGTTCGTTTGGGTTCAAACTGCCCAATTACAAGTGAACCAGGCCTTGTGAACAAAAGTCACATGGAGTCACAAGAAGACTGTTTACTGGACAGATGTTTTGGTAACCTGTCATCCTGCCAGGTTAGAGATTTTGGCAGCATGAGTTCATACCAGTTAAAGGAATAGTTCACCCAAAAATGAAAACGCTAAAGAACAGGTCCCCATTGACTTCAGTTGTTTTGGAGAAGGCTGCTACCAAGTTGTGCTGGCAACCTCCCTGTGTGTTATATGGACAAATTTCACCTGTGTTTCATTTGGCATGAGGGTGAGTAGATGATGACAGAACTTTCATTTTTGGGTGAACTATTCCTTTAAGAACACATGAAGAAATAGCTGTATATGAGCATCAGCCCAGACTTCATTTTGTTCTGCTAGGCTTTCCAAGCACGAGGACCTGCTGGCTGTCAGATGTCAACATCTGCCTCCTTCTACCCATAATCCCTTGTGTTTTGAAGTCGTTTCCTGTAGTCGGTTCGGATTCCATTCTCAATTCCTAATGAACTGCATCACAGTTCTCTTGTTAGAGGGCCGAGACTCACGTTTTCAGGTGTCTCGATAAAGGAAGAAACGCTCAAATAAACCGCTCAGATCACAGAAACAGCTTTGTTGCTTAGTTCCTCTCAATGCATTTTAACCTCTAGTGAATGAGACAATGGTGAAATGAAGTATCGCTCATTTTGCTGTGAAACCTCCCTGGTACTTCAGCAACATAGTGACCAAGGCCTATTCCAGGTTATAATACAGAAACACAGCCGCTATTGTGTTGAGCAGCTTTTTTGTATCCTCACTGACAATTATTGAAGTGGCTATATTTAACAATACTGTGTTGGTGTATTCATTGCTAAGTGTTCGTGTGATTTGACAGCAAAGTACACACACACACACACACAGCTTCATACACACTTATAAGAGCAAATCGTCCTCTGGTGTCACACAATATGTCATAAATTGTTCTACTGTTAAGGGTAGAAGAGAGAGCAAAGTGCTTTACCTTCTCGCCAATCCCTTTGTTGGATTCAAATGCTGTACATTGTGCTCTACACACACACACACACACACACATTTTTTGCCGAGAAGAAAAGGCACTATATGAACTGCCGGGGCCTGAAAAAAAGAAAAATTGTGTCGAGCCAAATGTCATTTTTTAAAAAGAAAACTACAACGCTGAGCCGGGGCTTTTACGGAATAGTGGCCTAACCTTTTCAGGTCAAATCCACAGGGGAATCGAAATAAGTGAGAAAAGGGCATCTGCATTCTGCTCAGTGTGCCAGATAGGGGGTTGTTCCGCTCTGACTGAGCAATGTCAAAAACTCAGAGACGACTCTTGAATTTCCTCCACACAACAGACTCATTAGATCGGACCTTGACTGAGGAATAAAACACAAAAAAAAGAGTCGGTAAACTTCTACAATGCTGCTTTGAATTCTAATGCAATTTTTGACATTAAGGCCATAATTCACATTCAGATATGCACACTCATTCTCTTTGGGCAGGAATAGGTGTTTTCATGGATGAGTCTGCACTATAGTGTTAAACCACAGAACTTGAATGGGTAGAACGGTCTTCCCACTGTTTTCTATGGTACTTTTGGCTGGTACACCAAAAAATGGCGTCTATGGTTGGTTTCTTTCTTTCTTTTTTTTCAATTCTTTATTTAGGGATAACAGGGATTTAAATTACCAGAGACCAGTGGTGGAAAGTAACTAAGTACATTTACTCAAGTACTGTACTTAAGTACAATTTTGAGGTACTTGTACTTTACTTGAGTATTTCCATTTTATGCTACTTTGTACTTATACTCCACTACATTTTAGAGGGAAATATTGTACTTTTTACTCCATTACATTTATTTCACAGCTATAGTTACTAGTTACTTTTCAGATCAATATTTTATATTTAAAACATTTGATCATCTTTATAAAATAACTATAAAATAGCATTGTTATAGATTAGACTACCCAAAAGTATAGCTAAATTGTTTTACGTGAAGCTATTGTAGATTAGCTTCACGTTGACAACTTTAAAATGCTGCTTACATGTACATGTATGTCAATAAATCAGTATTAATATTCCAATAATTTATGAAAAAATATAACTCCCTAAATGGGGACAGTTTGCATAATGAGTACGTTTACTTTGATACTCTAAGTACATTTTGCTGCCAATACTTATGTACTTTTACTTAAGTAAGATTTTGAATACAGGACTTTTACTTGTAATGGAGTATCTTTACATTGTTGTATTGCTACTTTTACTTAAGTAAAAGATCTCAGTACTTCTTCCACCACTGCCAGACTTCAGTACAATAGAGATATTGATAAGCAGAGGTTTTTACACAATTGAATTGTATCATTATGCACATATACAATTTTCCTCTTTCCTTCCTTATTTATGACAACAATTGTAGGTTTCCAGAACTTTGTACAGGCTGAGAAAGGTAGGTGTGTCTATATAGAATTGGGAGATGTTTCGACACATCAAATATGGGGAGAGACAAAAGAGGGAGGTAGGAGACCAGAAAAGAGATGGTTTTGTTAATAAAAAATAAAACAACAAAAACAGATTATTAATTTGTCACTTCCACAAAATCTGGCCCTAAGGGCTGCACATAAGAGACCCATTTCTATGGTCGGTTGGTTTCTATGGTGACAACGGAAGTTTGGCTATTAAGGCTGTAAAGAGTGTCACACTGGCTGCCACACAGCGTGAGTGGGTTAGCTTTGTAATGTTATAAGACAAACTTTTAACAAGCAAATAGTAAACATGTTGTCCCCCACCAGTGATGTAGTTCCACCCTTGGGTCAGTCAGTGATTGCTGAGTGTGCTTGAAATATGAGTGAAATTGTATAAGCATTTTGGTATGGGACAATGAAAGGACAGATTGACCATATATTTCTGTTGCCTACTCTCCTCAGAATTAGGCTTACAAGTTATATCTTGAAATGTAGTAACTGTAATTGTCCTGTTTTTACTCAGTACAGTACAAAATATAAGAACTACAATACGCAATAAATACAATCCGTACATTACACAATATACACTACAATACAATTTATAATACAATATAACATACAACACCAGGAGCGTGAGTGTTATGAATAATATAAATGCTAAATGATGTGATATATGGTATTGCACAGTAGGTAAGTGGTAATATGATATAAGTAGTCAACACTGAGGCACAGTGGTAGTGCAGTGATGATGCAATAACAGTACAACAGTCCAACAACTGGACAATAACTACAGTGTCTTGTGGTTAGAGGTTTGCCCAAAAATTCTCCATTGACTCTCACTTCAACACATCAACCCAGTCTGATGTCTCCATGTGTGTAGCGTGTGTAGACTATTATGTTACCTATGATAACTTTAACTGTATTGCTTTACCACTGACTCCCCATTCATTGTCCCCCACATTGTATGATAATTTTAACTGTATGACCTGCTTTACCACTGAGTCCTCATTCATTGTACCCCACATTGTATGATAACTTTAACTGTATGACCTGCTTTACCACTGAGTCCCCATTCATTGTCCCCCACATTGTATGATAACTTTAACTGTATGACCTGCTTTACCACTGAGTCCCCATTCATTGTCCCCCACATTGTATGATAACTTTAACTGTATGACCTGCTTTACCACTGAGTCCCCATTCATTGTCCCCCACATTGTATGATAACTTTAACTGTATGACAAAAATCCTTGAGTAGCCCCCCCGCTGACAGCAAAGCCATGGAGATAGCGCAACGCCAGTTTTCCACTGCTTGATCCTCGCTGCGACTTGCCGTAAGTCGGTTTATACTGAAGCTAGGCCAACGGTACCAAGGAAGTTTTATGTAGGAACGGTACACATAAAAATGGCCGCCGCTCCGACCATCCAGGAGCGTTGATTGGAATGGGAAAGACCGTTCTATCCATTCAAATTCTGTGTTAAACTAATATGGGTTTTTGAGGGCCAATACCGATATTTTTGGACTGAAGCTGCTGACAGCTGATATTTTTGTGCCAATATTTATTATCTTTAAATTGGATTATTTTCATTCTAAAAAATATCCGTACAATTCCAAGTATTCAGTGTTTTCACCAGAATTGTATTCTTGTCCGGGTGGAAAAGCCTCTGAAACAGCATTTAGACCATCATGGGACACTAAAACTCTCCATTGAAATCCATACTAATGAAATTCCTTTCGGTGGGTTAGCAGGTTTCATTGCAGGTTTTACAGACTGACGCCCCTGAAGCCGTTGAGTCAAATACTCACCCTCCATCAGACCAGAGGTGGACGAAATGAAGCGGTCAATATCGGATCTTTAATAAAAGGCCAAAATCAGGCCAATAGTCAGCATCAGCAAACTGTTATGTCAGTCTAGCCCTCCTCTGCACACCGGCGCTCATTTCCCACTGGGGCCGCCCACGCTAAAAATGTACTGATGGTACTGTAAGCCACTTTGGATAAAAGTGTCCACTGAATGGCAGAGGCTATATGTTATATCATATGACCGCAGGGTTTATGCTACTAAAACGTTGCAACCTTAGAAATTACTCAAACCGCCTTCATTTTTCCCCCCTTAACTTTGTAACAGAGATTAGTTGGGGAGTGTCAAAAAACAGCAAAAACCAATTTTGTAGAATAACTGCTTCCATGTGTATTGCCAGTGGAAAACAAACCAGCAATGAGATCATATTGACGTGTAATGCAGTGCGCTCCTGAGAATTCTCTCTATTTCTTCTTCTCTCTGTTCAAAGGGGAGCTCATTCTGTAGTGGAAATGAGATATATATACACGTTGTAAACTTGTGCAACTCAATATTAACTTTTATAAGTTACCAAATAACAACAGGCTGAGCTGTTTCAAACAAGGCGTTGCCTGAGGAGGTTGCCGGGGGGGGCTGCACATGCGGCTTCCAATTGCCGGATCGCTTTAGTACCACCGACTGGAACAAACTCTTAACTACTTAGTACAGTTGTTCAAAAAAAACGGAATCCTTTAAGCTCACTGTGTGATTTCGCAACGGGGATTTGCTAAAATACACCGTATTTTAGTAGAGGAAGAGGTTTATTTTACCTGTGTGATCATGGAATAGTTCATGTGAAGTTGGGTGCACACCATTTCTCACATATTTTCATTTAATTTCAGTGTAACTGGGTAAGCTGCAATAAATGGACACTAATTTGTCTTGATTTTCACAACAGAATTTCAATTCTGTGTTCTGAATTTGTATGGAATGATTGAATTTATTGAAGTTGAAACTGATTATAGAAATCAAACTCATGATGCTCTTACCAAGTTTTTATCCTATTAAAACCATATTGCATTGGAAATTCCTAGATATTTAGTTTTCTTTAAGATATTAAATTGATACTGGACTCTTGATGTGTTCTGACTTGACTTGCTGTTCTACATTTAGACTTGAGACTTGACATTAATGACATGGACTTGACTTGGACTGACTTGGGACTCGAGCAAAGCGGACTTGGTCACACCTCTAGTTTTTACTTTTTACTCTTGATTTGTTCTGACTTTACTTGGTGTTCTACATTTAGACTTAAAACTTGACATTAATGACATGGACTTGACTTGGACTTGACTTGGTCTTCTACATTTAGACTTGGGACTTGACTTGAGACTTGTGCCTCGAGACTTAAGACTCACTTGGGACTTGAGCAAAGTTGACTTGGTCACACCTCTGCCAACAGGATCTCATATACAGTGTAAAGGGGCAGTGCAAAAGTACAAAAGACACTCTACACATGCAGTATAAATGTTACAGTCAATATAGGAAAACTGTAAATGCATACATAGACCATGGTGAGGTTTTATGGTTGTAGCTATGGCAGTTTCTTTAAAACTACAGGCCTGATCATGAGAAACAAACAGAAAAAAGCACTCACACATTTCTCACATTATTCAAAATGCTGCAGCTAGGATTTTAAGCTGGAGCACAAGCTTTTCTATCAGAGCCCCCAAGACTTTGGAACAACTTGTCAGACGAGGTTAGACTAGCAAAATCAGTTTCAGACTTTGAATCATACTTTGAATCCATACTTTTTCTTCAACTTCATTTTATTTAATTGCGGTACTTTATATCGCTGCCTCTTTGTGTTTTATATAAAGCACTTTGTAAACATTGTTTTTAGAAAATTGCTATACAAAAAAAGTAATTAAAGTTATTGTTAGTATTTTCGGAAAATGCACCTTTTTTTCTCATGGATGGACAATTTCACAAGCGACAACATGGCCAAGTTTAATTTAAGTTTCCACCCCAAACAAGCACAAAATTGTCTAATTATGGTATTATGGCACAGTAAAAACTCCTATTAAAACAGCTTTGGAAACTGCTGTGAACTGATACGAGACATATTTAGGTCTCGGTCTCACAAACTGATGCAGGTAGCAGCGATGCGCGCCTGCAGACGCCGTCTCAACTTTCCTTTCGGAGCTATATTTACACGGGCTTTCAATGTTGGTACAGGCCGTCGTATCAACATCTATTCACCGGCTGTTATTGTGAATTCAATACCATAACAGCGTTCGCGTGTGGTATTATTGGGGAAATGCAGTGAGTCTTGGGTAATGCGGGAGTCCAGTGTGCTATCAGGTATTTAGGCTCAAGGGCGTAGGTTGGATTTCCACTTTTTTTGGGTGACACGCTCAATCAAATTACATGAGAAAACTATGAGAGTGAAATACAGTACGACTAAACTGCTCCCCTTATCTGAAGGGCAAACATGACTCAAAATATGAAAAATAGCGGTCTAATTTGTCGGTGAAGGCATTAAAAGGAGTTTCTAGCAGAGGAAAGAGGAAGGGGTGCTTGTGCTTGCGACCAAAGCTCACCACAATATTTGCTGTGCCTGTGCCTCTAAAAATGCAGAGTGAGTAAAAATACGGCATATGTATTATGAGGCAGAAATAATTGGGGTGGGACAATTCACTCTTCTCCTATTCATATCTCCTTGTCTCCCCATAAATCTAGATTGACTGAATAAAATCTGTCTATTACATTTAAATCAAAATCATTAAAATGAATAGAATGAGTCGGATTAGAGGAAACAGCCGTACAGCAGGTAGCCTGAAGTATTTTCCCTCTGGAGAAAATGTGGGCAAACGATCCAGCGTATACGTTTCAATAAGAGCTCTATAAGCACTGTAATATGCGCTTTGTGTTTTAATGAATGTAGTGGCTAATTATGCCGGTTTCCCTGCTCAGCATTTCCAGCCCGACCGTGATCAATGGAATTATCAAGAGAACATCCCGCTTTGACTAGGGGCCTAAACAAAACCCTGGAATGGCTAATGTCAATTTCTGGATCTCCCTCCCTATTGATCACCCTTTACAAACGCCGCTCCGAGGGGCCTCCGTTACTCGCTTTCATCATGTGATTGAGCATTGAAATTGAAAAACACAAAATGCCTCCCGGCCGCCTGTTTATAATCAATTTGTATGTTGTTCAAATTAGTCAGGACATGGCATCTGTCTCTCCTTAGAGACTCGCTTGCCCTGCAGCGCACAACCATGAAATGCTGTTATGTGTGTTATGTGTTATGTGTGAGGGGGGAAAAAAAAAAAAAGGCTCCCCAGTGAAAATTTCTCATCCAACGAGAACTGTGACAGGAGCAGATTGGAAACAAAACATTCTTTATTCCCCCTACTTCATTCCAAAATAAGATTTTACTCAGTCCAACAGTAGTTACAGTCTCGACAGAGTGCAAATATTGGCAGTCGGCAATCATAAGAATCCCACCTGTAGCGAGGCAATCTGCAAACTGACAAACAAGGTTGTGAGATTTTTTTCAGGAGATGCGTTTGATTCTTGTCTCTGAAATAGCTATTGGATTTGAGGGATCAAGATGTGGATTTGAAGCCGACGTTGGGCAATATTTGGAAGGCAAATCCCGCATCATGGAAGTGTTATGTGAATGCCAAAACAGTAATGCTACATCCTATGAAGGTCTCAAAGGAGCCACAAACATGAGGACTTCGACTTTTTGGGAGCTTGGCCCATTGGTCACCTAACACAGTGATTCTCAACCTTTTTCATATCATAGACCCCTAATTTGGTCCACATTAGAGCTATAGACCCCCATTTGGTGAGATTTTGTCTCGAATCTGAGAATACTTTTATTGCCAGATATGATTTTGTCCAGAATCCCATGGCAATCTGTATTGTAGGTAGAGATATAACAGTGAAACTATGATCAAAACAGTCATTCTAATACACTCTCTAATTGTGTGAACTTCTTGTAAATGAAATAATGGTGAAGTTTAACATAGATCAATTTTCTGGGGACCCACTGGAACCCCTTCAAGGACTGCTGGTGGTCCCCGGACCCCACGTTGAGAACCACTGACCTAACAATGTCACAAGGGATTGGCACCAAATTATCTCTGTCTCTGGTAGATAGCTCTGTCCGGTGCGCATGCTAACACTTTAGCATACAGTATGTTAAGCAATTGTAGGCGAGTAGCATTATGCTAAAGGTGAGAAAATGAGAACTTGTAGCAGCTCTAAGGCTGATGGTTAGTTAATTTTAATGGATTGGTTAAAGGGGCATAACATTTGACAAAAAGAATGCACTTTCAATAGCAGAAGATCTCTCTTTTGTTTATGCATGGAGTGAGTGAAGTTAGCCAGACAGCTAAAGCTTTTGCACTGTTGATGGACTTCACTAATGATGTAGACTGAGATTTTGTTTTCAGAAGTCATGAATTCACAGGCCATAGAGTAAAAAACATACCACTTTGGTTTACTAAAAGGTTTATCTTCAAACTTTGCATAGCCCTAACGCTGATCCCCTAAGATTACTTAACATACTGTATGCTAAAGCGTTAGCATGCGCACCAGACGGAGCTAACCACCAGAGACAGGGAAAGATATGAATAGAGCAGCATCAAAATAACTCAAGAACTCACACCAGAGTTAGGTTTTGATGGAATACTTATTTAGCATGGGAATATATGTACACCTACAGTATCAGACTCCACAGCGTGTCCCTTTGCAGCGCTCAAGATGAAAAACAGAAAGAGCTCGCATGAAAACAGCGCCCGTATCAGCTTGAGTTTAGTTATTGATTACATCTGTAAGGAGAGCCTTGGAGTACTGCTGTATTTGAATGTAACGTCATATCGACAAGGAACAAAGGCAAGATGAGAATGTGTTTCGGGGCTAATGATACAAAAGCCCCGCTTGTCTTTTCCTCAGAATTCAAAGATGGATTTTCAGCTTTATTTTTGGAACAAAAGATAAATATTTAATCAGACTGAAAAAACCCACAGTGTGAGGACACAGTCTTGTAACTAGCTTCATGGTTTGGCAAGTAGCAATAATTCATAACCATTTCTATTTGATGTTTATAATTTCATCAGAAGAGAAGGGACATTCGGAGTCGTAATGCGGGGGAATATTAGGGTGAAACAAATGAAAAGTGGATCAGATGAAAAGAGTGTGTACATGTCTGGCTTCTTACAAAAAATCATGTTTCGCAATTCAGGTCTTCCAATTGGTATTCACTACTGCTGAGATGGTTTGCCTTGATTGTCCTCATAATAAGATCCGATTAGACACAGTAGACACACATTAGGTTTGAATAAGAATGCTAGTATGTTATGAGCTGATGTTAATGGGCTACTTAGTTTATCAGGACACTATCATTACAGTCTTTCAAGAACAAAGAGCATCTTGATCATAAGAAGGAACGCAGCTCACATTGATTCTTACCAACAAACCTTGGGGAGTGCTGGGTATTCTTCCTGTTTGTTTGGTAAGTTGAAATGGAGGGCAAGATTGTGCACTTGACTTGACTGGCTTTGATTTGGGACGCCGCCGCCTTGTCGGTTGGATGCGAAGTCGTCCAATTACAGCAAGACCCCAAAACTTTTAGCCCTTTTTTTCTTTCAAGGAAACTTCTCCCATTCCCGAAAGTGATTGAGTTTCGACTGGGCCGGGGCCTAAATGTGATACGGAACACCTTTTTCTTTTTCTTTTTTTCTTCCCCGGCTGAGCATCCGTTCTAAGAATCACAATTACTGTTTTTCCTCCTTCCTCCTCCAGAAGGATATCCAATTTTCCTCCCTTAAATAGTTTGTCCTCCGTTTTCCTCAGGAGACACAGTAAGATTTCAGAAATTGCCGGCGACGACGGGCTGCTGCTTATTCCTCTGATCGATGCAATTGTACTTTTTTTTTTTGGCGCATCTGCTTCAGAATGTTAACTTCCGCAAACTTCTGCTGTCACTTTAGACTTTGGGTAAACTCAATCTCTATGATGGGACATAATTCAGTCAAGGTGGCACGTTGAGTTGTGTATCTCTGTGAAATACAACGTCTTTGTTGTCTGTCAAGTAATCTTTAATTAGTCTCACAGGGTCCGAGCTTTGCAATGAAACGCCTCAAACGCTAAGTTTACATTATGATGAATCATGTTCAAGTGAGCTGAATAATCCCCTCGTCCTCCCATACGCTGTTATGCAGATGCCCAGTGATATGACAGGTACATATTTGCCCTGTTTTGATGTGATTGTCCTAATGGCCTTTCAGCGAGGCGTCACCTATCCTCTCTCATCTGTCACATCCAGTCTTTTTCTTCTTCCCCCCCCCCCCCCCCCCCACATGCTGTCCTTCCATCGCGCCCTCGGCCCCTCCACTCTGCTTTCAATTTCGCTTTGATTTCTCCCTCCTCGCCCGGGCTCCGTGAATCGCATTTCCTTTTTTTCGATCTACAGGAACTATTTGATCTTTTAACAGATTTACTTTATCTGTATGACCTTGGCGATGTCTTTTCCAACAGCACTTACACTCATGAGTGTGCCTATGCGTGTGTGTGTGTGTGCGGGTACGAGGGGGGGGGGGGGGGGGGGGGGAGAGAGAGGGCTGTTTCCCTCTCAATCCTCTTGTCCATAAAAAAAAAAAGCCTCCGGGCCTTTATCTGCCGGCCCAAGTCTTGAGAAGTGTAATTACCCCCCTTGTTTCAGAGCGAACACAGAGGCACGCCAGCCGTCACTCTCCTCCACAGCAATGGATGTGGCTTTAGATAATGTTTCCTACATCATTTTTCGGAAAAAAAGCGCCTCTTAATTATAACTCCGCTTCGGATAATGAGCCTGATATCTGAAATTGGACTTCTCCGTTCCTTTTATCCGTGAATTTCATGGACTCTGGGAAGCGAGTGTGTATCCCGCACGTACGCTCTCTCTCTCTCTCTCTCTCGCTCTCACAGCCATGCTTCAAAACCACTGGCTTTACAGTCAATGAGCGCTGGGTTTTTTTTTTTCATGCGGGGAAGTAATTAAATCACAACTCGACGCTAAACATCGTGAGCGTGCCCTTCGCCGGCGGAGCTTCTGTACTCCGCATCAATGAGTACGTTTAACATGGACTGCAATAATTCGACTATTGACCTTACTCTAAATAAGACAATATTTCGATTAAGGTGTTTACATGAGCTGCTTATAGAATATTCCATTCATACTACTGAAGACGCACGCCCACATTACGTCCCTACCTCCTACGTCCGAGTCTCCCTCCGGAATTTAACCTGGAACCCTTTCTGTCATGTTGCTGCCGTGGTCGGGACAAAATGTTGGAACTTCCTTTTTACCGGTGGCAGTCATCTTTTCGTCTGTAAACAAGTTGCGCAACACTCGCTGGAAGCTAGAGCGTGCGTCGTCAAGCAGTCGGAATGTCGGACGTGTCACAAAATGCTGCGAAAACTCAGATGGGACGTCACAGTGCGATTAAGGTGTACACATGTCTACAATGCACTTCAATAATGCGACTAAGATCGGAATACTCCACATGTCTTAATTCGACTATTGCTTACTCCGACTATGACCTTATTCGGGTTAAGGTAATCAGAAAATGCTGTTTACATGGCAGTGTCTTATTAAGAGTATTGCCTTAATCGGGTTAATATCGGAATATTGCAGTCAATGTAATCAATGTAATGTAATCGTGCTCAGTGTAACAACAAGGAGCCAGTTCAACGTTCCTGTGGTTAGAAGTGCTATCCTTGTCTCAGTCAAGTGACAGAGTTTGAGACTGAAAAGAGAGTCACAAAAACCTTGCTTTCTGCCACTTCAGTCTATTAAAAGTCGTTCTTGGCTAAAGCATCGACGCAGATTCTCTGTTTGTTCAGCATTAGGCCAGCGAGCTTGAATTATAAGCTATTTTAATAGCGATTTTAATATTTTAATTGTAATATTATTTTATAAAAATTTGGACTCATTTTCACTCATCATGACTTTATTTCCTCCGTGGCAGAAAAACACGTTACACAAGCCTTCAGAAACTCCTGCAGGTTAAACGGGACTAATGAAACACTTTTAGGGCTGACTGACTCTAACAGACTCACTATAAACAGACTTTAAAGGAATAGTTCACCCAAAAATGAAAATTCTGTCATCATCTCCTCACCCTCATGCCAGTTGAAACACAGGTGAAGTTTGTCCATATAACACACAGGGAGGTTGCCAGCACAACTCCATAGCAGCCTTCTCAGTGGGTCAGTGGGGACCAGTTCTTCAGAGTTCCAAAAAGACCTACAGTTTATTTACACCATCATTTAGTGCAAATCTGAACTACAGCTGATTGATTTGCAACAAATAATGGTGTATAGGTCTTTCTATTCACAGTGTGATTGTTTGGCTGTTTTTGTTTTGGAACTCTAAAGAACAGGTCCCCATTGACTTCAGTTGTTTTGGAGAAGGCTGCTACCAAGTTGTGCTGGCAACCTCCCTGTGTGTTATATGGACTAACAAATTTCACCTGTGTTTCATTTGGCATGAGGGTGAGTAGATGATGACAGAATTTTCATTTTTGGGTGAACTATTCCTTTAAGACACTCACTAGCCTAGCAAAATTAAGGCTACAAATAACCCATAATGCAACACTCCGTGTAGGAGTCGGTTTTACACCGGTACTTTATCCATTCAAAAAGAATATCTGATGTTGTGAACACGTTTGTCTAGTCCTCGAATATAAGACGACCCCCACTTTTTCTGAAAATATGTCTCTGTCAACCGATAAAAAAAAAGGTTTTAAATAGGCTGCTGAAAATGTCTGGCCCATCTACATTTCCTGGTTTTAAAATCTGGCCCAATTGAATTTGTAATTGAATAGCCCTGCATTAGGCTATTGGTTGGGATAGGCAGTGGTGGAAGAGGTACTCAAATCCATAATGGAAAAATACTCCATTAAAAGAAGACTGAAGTAAAAGTACAGAAGTATTTGCAGTAAAATGTACTGAAGTATCAAAAGTAAAAGTCCTCATTCTTTCAGAGAGTTAAATTATTGAAGCATTAACCTGTCAGAAGTATTTTAATGTTGTCGGTCTAACTGCTCCATATACTGTTGGAATTGCAACAATGCAACATATTTTCTGAGCTCATTGTATGTTTTGCATGTAAAACCTTATTCTGCAAAGTAACTAGTGACTCCAGCCGGCAAATAAATGTAGTGGAGGAAAAAGTAGAAAGTCTCACAAAATGGAAATAATCAAGTAAAGAGCCAGTACCTTAAAATTGTACTTAAGTACAGTACTTGAGTAAATGTACTTTCCATCTCTGGGCATAGGTACGCTAGCAAGCTAACATTACTTGTTTAGCCCAGTGGTTCTCAACGTGGGCTCCGGGGACCACCAGGGGTCCTTGAGGGGTTTCCAGGGGGGTCCCCAGCAAATTGATGAATTGTTAAACTTCACTCCATTATTTCATTTACAAGTTAACACAATTAGAGAATGTAGAAGAATGACTGTTTTGATCATAGTTTCTCTGTTATTTCTCTACCTACAATACAGATACGGAATTCTGGACAAAATCATATCTGACAATAAAAATATTGTCAGATTTTGGGTCAGAGAGACAAAATCTCATTAAATGGGGGTCCGTGGCCCTAATGTGGACTAGAGAATGTAGAAGAATGACTGTTTTGATCATAGTTTCTCTGTTATCTCTCTACCTACAATACAGATACGGAATTCTGGACAAAATCATATCTGACAATAAAAATATTGTTAGATTTTGGGTCAGAGAGACAAAATCTCATCTAATGTGGACTAAATTAGGGTCCTTGATATGAAAAAGGTTGAGAATCACTGGTGTAGCCCACCAGAGCTAAAGTTAGCAGCTAAAATATTTGAGGCTACAAACCAGGAAGACCTAGAATCTCTGCCCCTGTCCTCCACGGATTGATTTCGTCTGTCAAGATCTTTGTAAGCTATGGAGCCTTGCCAAGTGACATTGGAAAAATGATTTTTTTAATGCGCGGCCGTGATCGAGTGAAGTGCGTGCGCGAGTTACCAAAGCGTGGGAAGGGTTTAGGTGAAGCGTAGCCTAAGTGTGCAGGTTTTAGCGAGCGTGTTCTCAGCACAACAGGCGAGAGTACACATGCGGCATTATCGAACCCCCTCAGGTCCACATGCTCTCTGCGGCGATTGAGCCCATTTTTCAAGAGGGCGAATCAAGTGTCTCTCGCTCAGTGTGACTCCATGGCTGATGGAAAGTGACTCCATTATTTTGTGGAAATTCAGGCCAAGCAAGGGCTGTTGCCAGACCAAAACTTTTGAGCGAGGTGCCAAGATCCAAAACCTTGGGGGAGGAAGCTATGAGACCGGTTTGGATAAAAATACATGTTTCTGTTTTAATTTACCTGCCGTGTGCGTTTGTGTGTCGGTGTGACAAGTGTGTGTGTGTGTGTGTGTGTGTGTGTCACTTGACAGTCTTGTCACTCTCCAAGGCTCTCAATGTCGAGGATATTTCTCCATAGCAGCCAACGTGAATTCAAATGTAGACTATATTAATATTGTGAATGTCCAGGAGACTGAAATGTCTGGGTTATTATTGGGTTATGCATGAAAACACATGAAAATTTATGAAATCACTGTATGTTGTTTATTCTACAGTTCCGCTCCTGATCAGTGAGTTGCAGTTGGAAACTGACTCCAGCCCAAAAGTTTATTCAGCAGAGGAATAAAATGCCACAATACTTATTAATGACATTCAGAAGCTCATGCAGCTTACAATGATATGAAACGTTAACCGTAAATACATAACTTTTTAACATTTGTATTTTTTTGTATTTTTGTATATCATTTTGTATTTTGTTTGTATCTTCGTATGTGAAAATATTAGTTGGATAGATACTTTATTATATACCTATACCTATATTATATACCTTTAACAAGCAGCCAAACAAGCCATAAAGTTTTGTTTTTTGTTTAATTATTTGTTGAACATTTATGATTTTTTTTTTCTTTCATCTTCCATTTAAAGACAAAGTAAAACAAAGAACAAAAATGGAATGACTAGGAGAATTAGAGAACCAGATTTTTGCCCGAATGTAATTAAAATATGAAACTTTTTCAACTTTTCTCATTGCATTGCAAGCCTTCCCATTGCCATGTGCTTCTTGTAAATGGAGGCAAACTGCCTTCTGCTCTTCAAAATTTCATTATAAGCATTATAAACGATATCCCTGCTATAATACATTCTATTCATCAATTTATATCGGATTAAAGATTTTCATTTACAGTGATCTCTTGGCTAAGATTAAGACAATACTACATCCTTCCTGTCCAAATCTCTATTCCATTTATCATATAATTTTTCAAAATGCCTTTTTTCATCTTTCCGATTACACAAAATTCTATATACTTTTCCAGTAAGATGTTAGGTATTTCTATTAAGAAGAATGTCTTCTACCTCATTTTCATTTTCCTCTCCTTTAGGGAGTTGGAAATTAAGCTTTTTAATTAAATGTATTTAAACATTTCTTCTTCTTGTCTCCTAATGAATATTTATGTGAAAACGACATTACTCTCCATTTTCAATCAAATGTTTTTTTTGGTTTTTTTTTAAAGCGCTGCTCAAAATGTCTAGTAGAACAGAATGTATTACTCCACTCCTTTTGGCAATTTTTGAAAATACAAGAACATCTGGAATTATTCTCTATTCCCTGTAATGCAGCCTAATATATAAGAACAAATGCAATATGTCTGCTAATGTAACGACCAAATCCCCATTCGTTTTTACAGATGAACAATGAAATCAATCTCTCTGCCTCTAAACCTGATGCTGCTGCCCCTTATGGACTTATTTATGGACTAAATGTGTGTTCACTGTTCCGCTCCACTAACGCTGAGCGAACAGCTGACTGAAACAGCGCTGCTCCCCACATCTATAGCCTCAATGATGTGTCATTATCTAATAACACTCCATACTGATAGGCTTACAACTCATAGGCATAATCCTCTTAATGAAGATGTTGCTGTGAAGGTAGGAAATGCCCAGTATCGCAAAAAGCCCAGATCAAAGGAGTACTACACACTATAGGGTTCACTAGGGTTATTTTTCCCTTTGCAAATTTCATCAGTGGAAGAAACTAATTACATTTACTCACGTTACTGTAACTAGGTAGTAGGTTTTTTTTGTTTACTTGCACTTTTTTGAGTATTTTTTAAAGTCAGTAACTCTTTTACTTAAAGGATAAGGCTGGTGTGTTTTAATGCATTTCTTACGGTCAACAAATCCTGTGAAAATAACAAAATCAGCAATGAATTTATTTTGCCAACAAGTCTCGTCCATGTAGCCGATGCCCAATAAAGCCATGTCCCAGCAGCCATAAATATTAAAAACATGTCAGAGCAACTTAATAAGCCGACTGTAAACACGTTTTCCATCTCACGAAAGTAGTTCCGTAGCACAGAAAGTCCCCGGCGTAATGAAGAATTTGTTCCCATTTGAATGTGATTTGGTAATAACTACAACAGCCTGACTTTTAATGGTAACAGTTAGCAATTTTTTTAAACTGAAACTATGTCTTTGTGAGCTGTATTTCAAGGTTTTTAGCTTACAATTGGAGCCAATGACTTCCGGGTTGAAGGCTAAAAAGGTTTGTGGGAAGTCAGAAAGTAACGGGAGTAGAGCAAACGCATTGTTGATTTTGTTATTTTCATAGGATTTGTTGACGGTAAGAAATGCATTAAAAAACACCAGCCGTATCCTTTAAGTGTTTTTACTAAAGTATTGTACTTCACTACATTTTAAATCACATCCATTACCACTAACCAGAGGACAGCATTCAAAATGTTACTTAAGTAAAAGTACAAAAGTATTAGCATCAAAATGTACTTAAAGCAACAAAAGTAAAAGTACTCATTATGCAGAATGGCCCATTTCAGAATAATACAGTATATATTATATTATTGAATTATAATTATTGATGCATTAATGTGTCAGCATCACTTTAATGTTGCAGCTGGAAAAGGTGGGGCTGATTTTGACTACTTTATATACTGCTGGGTAGCTTACAGCAGTGGTTCTCAAAGTGGGGTCCGGGGACCTCCAGGGGTCCTTGAGGGGGTTCCAGGGGGTCACCAGCGAAAAGGGGAATAATTTATTTTCACTATAATTCCATCCATAAGTAACACAATGACAGAATGTATGACTATTTTGGTCATGGGTTTCTGTAATAAATCATCTAAAAGCAAAAATCTTACCAGATGGGGGGACCCTGGGACAAAATCTTATCAAATGGGGGTCCGTGGTCTAATTTGTGTCAGTTTAGGGGTCCTTGACGTGAAAAAGTTTGAGGACCACTGGCTTACAGTAATCTATAATAATACATCACAATTTATTAGTTATTATATTTTGTATTAATAATCTGAATCTGCAAAGTTACTAGTGACTTAAGTTATCAAATAAATTACAGCCGGCAGATAAATGTAGTGGAGGAAAAAGTACAAGATTTCCCTCTGAAATGTAGTGGAGTAGAAGTATAAAGTAGCATCAAATGGAAATACTCAAGTAAAGTACAAGTACCTCAAAATTGTACTTAAGTACAGTATTTGAGTAAATGTACTTAGTTACTTTCCACCTCTGCTTAAGTAAAATATCAGCAAAGTAACAATACTTGTGCTTGAATAGGATGTTTTAGTACTCTTTCCACCACTGGCAAATCTGATGTTCAGCATGATGTCATGAATGAGTGACTTGCTCACTACTGCATCTTCCTGAATGGCCAATAATCTGAGGGACGAGGGACTCCTTAAGGCTGCCCCTGGACCCAAATTGATTTCTCAATGGAGATCACCATTGAAACAGAAGATTTATTTTCGGATTTCGGCTCAGCCTGTAGACCATAATCACACGGACTCAATGTTAAAAGCATTAACTGCGGCTAGTCAGGCTGTGACTCACTTCTGTTTTGACACTGGGAAACGTCGGCTGCCTCCAAACTGGCTATCAACCGCCATCTCCGGCTTTCCCCCCTCCCCACACCTCTTGCTGATAGAGAAGCTCTGTTTTCCCTCCGTAACCCAACCTAAATCCACTTGAGGCGACACACATAATCGCGAGCAACGCTAAAGAAGCGGGAAATCTGTGCTGAGAATTCCTACGCCGGAGGGTCCTCGGGAAATAAACGCTGACTGAAGTGGGAGCATGGGGGGAAAGAATTGCACTCCGGGGACGCCGCTTAAGGCAGGAGAGCGACAGGGTATCGCTAATAACAAAAAGTGCACACTAGTTTATTATTTGGGCTATTTTATGACGGGGCGATCGGGAAAAGTCTTCGGGGGAGGCTCGAGTTTTCTCCCTTTTGTTCGTACACGCATCTAACGGCCGGTGTGATCTTCGTTTTGTACGCGGAACTATCCGGCGCGTGAGAAAAGATGCGATTAATTCAAGGTGGCACGCTCATAGAAGTGATTCCTCTCATTAATGCCTGACAAGTGGCGGTGGATGTGAGGTCTTACCTTGCGTTACCTTGCTGGAAGCGCTGCAATGAAAGCTGGCACAGCATCAGACGATTAATTGGGCCCCGTGTGTTTTTGCGTGGCCGTCTGGCGGCTCGGAGGTCCTGGACTGATCAAGTTGTAGTCTAATCTATTGTCAAGAGGACACCGCAATTAAACCTCATGGGTCCTATCCATCAGAGGACGCGGGAATCATTATTCACAGATACAGAATTGTACTCCAATGTGTCCCTGCAATGGCTGAAATAGACATTAATAGGCTACCGGTGGGCAGCTTTTCAAATACAAACTCAGGGACTGGTGGTGACAAAAAGATAAGGAGTAAGTAACAGTATAAAAAAATACTGTTGTCATGCTGTACAATAACCATATAGGAGAAGACCACCTGTTCTCAGTAGTTGAATGACAAATAGAAGAAGAATTCTGAAATGTTTTACTCAAATATAACCGCTTTTAGCCAAATTATATTCAAGTAACAGCACTAGGAGTTCAAAGGCTCAATGCTTTAAGATTTTGTGCATGTTTCAAAAGCTCCCAAGTGAAACCAAAACTGCCCACTCAGTGGAAATTGAAGCTACTAAAAAAAAATCTACTCCAAACTCTACCTAAAAGAGAAACTGGCCTGTCATAAAATGCATACAAATCAACCCTGCTAAAGCATGTAGAGGAAATGTTAATACTCCAATTTATCCATGATAGTAGCAGTTAACGTACACGCAGCTACAGAATTATTGGTTTGTGTTAGCCTGGTTTAGCTAGTTTGCTAGTTGATAGCTAGCTAGTAGCAAGAGAAATATCAGTAACAGAAACATTACAGGGAAGGGTATTTTCTTTCTTTTTTTTAAAAAATCTCAGGTAAAATAATGACATGAATTTATGCCACATAGTCAACAAAAACATGTGCAGTATCATATACTGAACTCTGTCCTATTGTCTTTTTTTTGCATTTCATGTGAAAAATCATATAATACATTTTAAATGAGTACTAAACTAGATACTTTACAGCAGTTTTTACATTCTCAGCAAAGTAACAGTAGGCTACTATTATTGGACTAGGAGATTTTGGTATTTTGGTGTCCATCCCTGGTAATGGCTTACTTCTGACAAAAGCCATCAAAAACGTGCTTTTGTGACAATAATTATCACCAAAGAGCTTTTATTTTGAAATCCAAAAAGGTAGCATGGGACGGGGAGTAACGTGACATTGCGAATAATAGCGGAAGCATGGTGACTTTGCCATCAAAATAAAAGCGTACAATGGGACACTTTCGGAAAGTAAAAAGAATAGCTGTATAAGTAAACTTTATCCTGCACACAAAAAGGTGGGTAAATTGAGTTTAGGTGTGCTTACTCTCCGCGACATCCGTGATTTTAACTAACAGCAGTTTCTGAAGGTCGAAGTTTTTATTTTGAAAAAATTAAGCGGAAGTTGGAGTGTTTACTATGTCTGGCTTGACAACGGTGCTCAAAGAATGGTGCTGAGATGTATTGTGGTTTTGTAGCAAAAACGATACATTTTTTTAGGAAGGTTTTGCTTGCAGTAACCAATTACCTCTTTCCTATATATTCTCTGTACCTATTCTAACTACACAACCAGTCAAAAAATGAATTCACGTTAAGGTTTTCTCTTTTGAGCCTCTAAACACGGTATGTCCTCTTCTTGGTCAACTTTATTAGCCTAGGTTTTCCTGTATTTTCACATAGCAAGCCTTGCTTTGACGAAAGTCTGAAATGATGAAGTTAGGTTCATATACCTGAGGTTCATAGAAAACCTATTCAGCTCACTATTCCTTCACAACGTTCCCACACGCGAAGTAATAAAGGCTTTGTTACGTGTTGACATGTAGCCTGATGTGTAGAAACCACATAGCATAACATAGCCTACATGAACATATCGTAGCGTATAACAATATATGTAAATATGCGTATCGAGTATGTAAACATTACAAAAATGCCCTCGTGGATATACCTATGTTTTATATGCTTTCCCATGTATTTACAGACATACATTTGACATGGAATTTTCTCTAACGATATATTATCCAGTATTTTAAATATGGGCTCATACAAGGATACATCATACATAAATATAGTAACTTGAGTTTTGAAATAGCTTGCCAGGATAGATTTTCCTATTTATTTATATTGAAATGTCAGATGTATACAGCTTCTTATGGCCATATTTCTGTTTTTCTGTGGGTTAGTACATTAGGCTATGTTTAATAACTGATATACAATATTTAGGATGTCTTGTTAGTTTTTGTTCTGCAATTCCAATTACTTCTTCTCTGCAAAACAGATGTTTGTGTATTGACACTGATAGTAGAGTTAGACCCATATACTGGTTTGACAATACATCGTCCTTTTATTAAAAATCACATATAGGCTATTGAAGTTTGCCTCCTCTGATATGATGGATATAATGCAGTTTATTTGATTACACATTTATGGTGGAATTGAGTGTGCATGAATATGTTTTATCATTAGTAGTAGTATGAACAGTAGTAGTATCATTCTGGGTTTCAATGGAAAGTTTTAGTTTGTCTAAATGCTGTTTCAAAGGCTTTTCCACCCTGACAAGAATAAAATTATATGGGAAATCTTGCAATTGTCAAATATAGAAATATTGAATATCAGCTTCAACCCAAAAATACTGGTATTAGTCTTGAAAAACCTGTATCAGTCAAACCCTAATTAATAACATTTGACTAATGAATGTCGTGCCATGGGTCCCAGTTAATCAGCTCTATCTGTGCAGGTGGTGAGCATGGTGGTGTTGAACTTGTCCTTCGCTGCGTGCGGCTTCCTGGGCATCTACCAACTGGGTGCCGTAGGGGCCTTCCTCCGCCACGGGGAGAGGCTGCTGGGGTCCCTCAGGGCCTGTGCCGGGGCCTCCGCTGGGGCCCTGGTGGCTGCCGTAATGATCACGGCTCCAGACAAATTAGAGGTAGAGCGTGACTACGTAGAGTAGACCGGCGGTTCTCAACGTGGGGTCCGGGGAACACCCAGGGGGGGTCCTCGAGGGTGTTTCAAGAGGTTCCCCCAGCAAAATGAGGAATAGTTTAATTTCACTGTAATTTAAATCAGTGGAAATGGAGAATGTGTAAGAATGACTATTGTAATCACAGGTTTTACTCTCACCACTATTATTTCCTTCTGATAGTGTTGACAGTTCTATAAACCGTGAGCTCGGAATTATAAGGTTCTATCTGGAGTGCGGTTCTGAGATGTTGAGCATCAAAGATTTGACATGCCAGATGGAAAAATGTTATATTTTTTGCAATATTTAACACCCAAATGTTGTTGTTTTTTTTAAATAACACCACACAAGCATACAGTAACATTCAAAGATCATGAATATGTGGATAACTCAATTTTAATAAAAAAAAAAAAGTCAGATAGAACCTTAGAATTCCATGCACATGAAATGTACATTGACATGAATTCTGTTATTTCCCCTCACATGTGACACAGATCTGATGTTTTATAACCAGCAAAAAGCTGCATTGAGTCACATTTTTTCAATTCTGATCCAGACCACATTTTGGTACAAAATCAGATCCCGAGGCACACAACCTCCATGTATGTAGGCTCAAATTGAAATTTGGCAGCGTTGCCATGACACTAAGTAAATCGTACGTCATTTCTTGTGATGAGTCATCATTTTGGCGCCACGGCAGTTTGGCTGAGCAGCGTTAGCATGGAGGCCAAAGAGATACAACAATGGAAAGAAAGACGGACGACATTGGTATTTGGGGAGACAGTCAAAACTTGAAGGCACATACTGTAACGGAAATGTGTTGGAAACAATTTGGAGGGAAATGAATATTGATTATTGGAACCCCCTTCTACTTACTCATGCGTCTTTCCAACATCACCGTCAGTTCACATTCCTATCAGATACGGGTTACACATCCTAGAATAGATGGAACAGTCATCCAAGAAATAGGAGCAGCAATTTGGGTGTGAGCCTGAGGTGAGAATGCAGTCTCAGTGATTCAATAAACCGTCACGGGCCGAGGGGGAATTGCAATGAGGTTGTTTTGTTCCCTGACAGCACTGCAAAGAATTCACCTACAAGTTTGCAGACAGCGTGAGGCGGCAGCGGTTTGGAGCCGTGACACCGGGCTACGACTTCATGCTCACCCTCCGGTAAGTACCGTCCGGACACAACTGCGAGGGAACTGAGCACGCGTTATATCGTAGTAATAGCAAAATATCCGATTTGCACGGCCGCGCCTTGGTGCCCGGCCAACAGATTGTGTAATAATTACATGTCGCCGTAAAAAGCCCCGCGTTTATGGCACCCAGCGGGGCCGTTATTAAAAAAAATTGACAAATGAGCATCTGTGGCTGGCTACTCTCTAGGGAGGGGATAGAGGAGATTCTGCCCAGCGACGCCCACAGCCTCGCCGACGACCGCCTCCACGTCTCAATAACGCACTCCAAAAGCGGCGAGAACCGCATCGTGTCCAGGTTCGCCTCGAGGGACGAGCTCATAAAGGTACGCGGCCGAGCGCGACGCCACGCCACATCCGAGTTTCTTTCCCATAAAGCTTGTCTTCTCAGTGTAAAAAACACGGTCATTAAATGTTTACGTCCTTGTTTTCCTCGGGTCTACAGCCTGGGTCGGGCTTTTACTGGTCTGACTCAAAAACGACACTCGGAAAGCGAATCCATGTATTATAAATCTGTACATGTCTCTAAGCAACGCCAGAAGTACGGTTTGTAGGCCCCCATGGTGATATCTGAGTCTCCTTTTGCTTGATATGTTGAAGGATTTTTTCATAGATGTTGCAAGAGGTGAAACCTTGAGATATCAAGCTGCCTCACGCTATAGAAACATCGTCCTGTAGGGCTCCGGGTCAAAGACCGTTTACTGACATGACTCATTTTGCTTCTCTTGCTATTTCCCGAGGCGCTCCTGGCCAGTAGTTTCGTGCCCGTTTACGCTGGAATTCGACCGGTGGAGTTCCAAGGACAGGTAATGGGCTAATTCACTCTGCTGGAAAGATGCACTGGCCCTACGATGACCCTTGTGTTATTTCTGTCCAAACATTTTTCTTTTGTCAGTGGCACGATGAATGCACATAGCGTCTTACAAAATGTTTCTGGCTGAGGTGAAATCATTCTTTGGAAGGAAAAGAAAGGGATTCAGCATTCACTCAGATCACGAATCCTTTGAGATCGTCCTTTTCCATTGACTCATGTTTTTGGGAAGGTTCTGTTCTGCTCTGTTCTGGGTTTTCGCTGAATTCCCCAAATGCATTTTAGCCCCCAAATCACCCTAGTGAGTGCTCCCTTAAGGTACTATAGAGTAAACATGGACTTCTTTTCCGTTTTTCCCTACCTGACTCATTTTAAACCATGAGAATCCTCTGTGGACCTGCTCTTGTTTCATTAGAAATGGATCGACGGAGGGTTCACCGACTGCCTGCCTATCCTGCCGGTCGGACGTACCATTACAGTATCGCCCTTCGCCGGGCCGCAGGACGTGTGCCCCGTCCACAGGGGGCGCTTCAGCAGCCACCTCAGACTGGCCAAGATGAACGTAATGGTGAGAGCTGGATCAGTAGAATTACCAGACAGTATGTCAGTGGTTCTCAAAGTGGGGTCCGGCGTCTTTCAGGTTTCCTTAAAGGGGTACCAGAGGTAGGCTCGGGCGATATCCAAAATTCAATATCGTGATTCTGTCCTGCCAAAATATTGCACTATGCGATATTATCACCATTCACTGTAATATAATTACATTATATTTGATATTGCGGAAAATATCTGGTATAGCAGGTATAGCAGGTATAGCAGATATAGCAGGTATAGCAGGTATAGCAGATACAGCAGGTATAGCAGGTATAGCAAGTATAGCAGGTATAGCAGATACAGCAGATATAGCAGGTATAGCAGATATAGCAGGTATAGCAGGTGTAGCAGGTATAGCCAGGTATAGCAGGTATAGCAGGTATAGCAGGTATAGCAGGTATAGCCAGGTATAGCAGGTATAGCAGGTATAGCAGGTATAGCAGGTATAGCCAGGTATAGCAGGTATAGCAGGTATAGCAGGTATAGCAGGTATAGCCAGGTATAGCCAGGTATAGCAGGTATAGCAGATATAGCAGGTATAGCAGGTATAGCAGGTATAGCAGGTATAGCCAGGTATAGCCAGGTATAGCAGGTATAGCAGATATAGCAGGTATAGCAGGTATAGCAGGTATAGCAGATATAGCAGGTATAGCAGGTATAGCCAGGTATAGCAGGTATAGCAGGTATAGCCAGGTATAGCATTTTCAAGACGTTTCCTCAAAGTGCATTCGGCAGTACAGTTTTGTGCACTAGTCCAGAACACAGGACCTTCTTCCTGTATTTACTTTCTTGCTCCCGCCCCAGACACATCTGACCAACAAGCGGAGTGAACGTTCTCACGTGGTTTGTAGTGATGCATTTTGATTCGCTTGGATTTTTCTCCGTGTGAAAAGAAACCGAACCAAGGGGAAAACGCTACAAGTTTACAAACTCATCAACTGATTCGGACCAGAGCAAACAAACTATAGGTGTGAAAAAGCCCTAAATGACAAAAGTATCAAAATCAAAAAAGTACTACTAACCCTGGCTGTAATGTGTGTCTATTTGGGGGCCTGTGACATGAAAACCTCTGCAGCACATGTACATGTCTGTTAATCATTGCCCCTTGGCTTAGCTTATGTTACTCTCTGTGCAAATAACAGCTTTTCCCAGTTCATCGCTCTCTCAATCATTGGAAATCTTCAGTGTCTTTCCCCTTTTTGTCTTTTCTCTCATTTGCTTAGTTTTCCATGGAGAACATCATACGGCTGAACCAGGCCTTGTTCCCTCCGTCGGCTACTCGTATGCAGTGGTTATGTCAAGAGGGTTTCGATGACACAGTGAGGTTTCTGAAGAAAGAGGCCTGGATGCATTGAGGATTGGTTTCCCAACGTAAAAAAAAATTCTTGGGACTTAAAGAAAAAGTGTGATTTAAATGCCAAAAAGCATGTACAGACTATGAATTTTGTGGATTTTACAGTATTTATGCATCTGATTTTAGTTTTTGTTTCTTAATTAGCTAAATAAAATTTAACCCAATTGCTCAAAATGTTCTCAATACAAGTTGTACTGTAACAAGACATATAACCGCATCATCAAAATGGTGAGGGGCAGCAGTGTGGTAAAATTATTGAAGTGGTCATACAAATATTGACATGATTTAAAGCAGTGGTTCTCAATGTGGGGTCCAGGGACCACCAGAGGTCCTTGAGGGGGTTCCAGGGGGTCCCCAGCAAATTGATGAACTATTAAACTTCACCATTATTTCATTTACAAGAAGTTAACGCAATTAGAGAATGTAGAAGAATTACTGTTTTGATCATAGTTTCTCTGTTATCTCTCTACCTACAATACAGATAGTCATAGGATTCTGGACAAAATCATATCCAACAATTAAAATATTCTCAGATTTGGGTTCGAGAGACAAAATCTCATCAAATGGGGGTCTGTGGCTCTAATGTGGACTAAATTAGGGGTCCTTGATATGAAAAAGGTTGAGAATCACTGATTTAAAGTGTTCTCACGCAGTGATTTTGTTGAAAAACTTTGTTGATTCACTCATATGTGAACATCACCTGTGTTACGTTTCAGTTTACCCACATCCTTAAGATTCCTTTTATTAAGAGGATTAAGGACTTTATGAAAAAAAAAAAAAGCATGAAAGCGCAAGCGGTGGGCTTCAATCAGATAAGCGGACTACCATCCCAACACAGACTCTGGGCATTTTCCTTCCCTGTACGTGACAGCGGCCGTACATGATGAAAAGCAGTCATGTGTGAACACGGACTCTCCATCAATTTTCCAAGGTAGACATTTAATTTCCCTCAGCTGGAAGCGGTGGTGGGAAGAGAGAGAGAGAGAGAGAGAGAAGAAAAAAGAAAAAAAAACACCAGCACTTCACAGGAAGTACATACAGCCGTCATGGGTGTCGGAAGGTTCCTCCAGGACACGGACGGAGCGGGGCCCGCCTTTGAAGTTTCAACCTCGACAGTTCCTTTCGCTGCCGGGTTACCGTTTGATTTTCCGCCGGCGTCGGGGAGACGTGAGCGGGGTTGCCGATCGGTTTTTTTTCGGGGGGGGGGGGGGGTGGCTGAACCGCCGTGTGAGCTACACCTCCCCGGGGAGAAAAAAAAGTCTGAGGATCTTCTGAGGATACAGTACAGGCCCGCTCCTTCACCGAGACGGTGGTGCCAGGAAAGAGGCAAAGGCAAACTGATTATGTTGCACTATCCCCACATATAGTCGAGCTCTCAGTGCTCGAATGGCACCAATTACAACATAAAAAAAAGGCCTTTGTGCATGCTTCACTACGGTACATTAGCTCGTATAGTCTTACAGTATATAAGACTTTGAACATATTTCTGGAATTCAAAGATGGATGGATTTCAAAACTGTTTATATTATGTAAAGTAGAGAAAGTGTCTGATATGTACATGCTAAATCACTTCAGCATACATATACACCTCCAAATGTACGCACTACTATTCCCCCACTGGTATTACGCAAGCCCACCTGCTGTTTCTAATAATGAGGCTCAATTAAGGCCTCCCCTTAATTTACAGCTTCCACCTGGGGCTAGACATTCCCCAGCCGGTGGTTTTATACATTGTTTAGGCTCCTCTTCTTGGAAAATTCTGTCTCAATAATGGCACACCAGAGGGGACTACTCTCTGGAAGCGGGCCAGCTAAAGGAGCCCATTTGTTTCTGTAATTATTCAGCTGCTGACTTCACTATACCGTACCGCAGAAGTGCACACACCTGCAATGTGTTACCTCTTCCTTCAAGCATGTGCAAATCCACGGAAAATGCGGTGAAGGTAAACATTTATTAACGAACGTTAATTTGTATTCGTGTTCTTGAGTTCAATTTACATGTCGGGCAAATTTGCTGCACCCAGTTAGTGTAGGTTGACATCTTGAGTTGATTGAAGCTTTTCAACAATGAATTGGACATGATGTAAAACATGGTGTTGAAAAATCACCTCCACCTATCTCGGCAGTGGGAGCTTTGAACTTCCAATACCCAGAATTCCTGTAATGTGGCATCAGTAAACTGCAACCCAGCCGCTCTGTGATGCTTTATACCAAAGGAAACCAAAGAGACAAAAGATCTAACAGCTTTCTTTGGACAGAGCAATCACTCACTGCTGTTTAGGGCAGTTTGGATTTCACTCTTAAGTTGTGATTCGTCAGTTCCTGTGTGTGGAGATGTGTCCATACCCGACACCAGAATTCCTTTTGGGCAAACAGTGCGAATCTACGTCTCAATCAGTGGGGATTGGACACCCTTCTCTGTTCCAGCACCACGTTGCGTTTAAGGCTGATCGCCTAGTGCAGCTTCAAACTCTGACAGCTCTGCCCTGCTTTGGATCGGTGAGGTGCATGTGTAGTACGTTGGCATGGCTGTGATATACGGCCGGTGTTCCTCTTCTCGCCAGCATCTGGGTTGCTGGTGGAGAGGTCAGCGCTGTGCACCGCGAGCCAAACCTAAACACTCAGGTCGGGGGGAGGGAGATAAACAGCTGGTCTCTATCAGCACCGAGTCAGCAGCCAATTCACTACCGCTGATCATCTGATATGATTACAGCCACGGCGCTGCTGCGATTAAATGCAGTGCCACTGCAAATTTGATTTATAACAACCACTCGGAGGATATCGCTCACAAATCACCACCGCTGTGACAGGATTAGGCGTAGATGCTGTACAGTAGTCTAGACTTTTAAATCTGCTCAGAAAGCCACAGTAAGGTACGTGCCAGATTGATCTTGCATCATGCTTTAGAACCAATGGAGCTGAAAGTAGTACAGTATTCAAGAATAATGGTGATAAATGTGTGGACAGTACTGCAGTACTTGCCTCACAATCAAAAAGATGAAATGTTGAGCTGGCTTTGCGAAGATAGGTCATCTGACTGACTGAATCAGGAACTACAGTGGAAACAAAGTTTTACAGAGTGTCCTCTAAGACGCTGTACTGGGTCAGAGTGTTTTTCATTTACGAGTGTAGCAATGTTCCAAAATGAAACCTCTTATTGCAACAAGGCTATTGAGGGAGTCTGCTCTCCAGCATCCTGCTATGCACTTACAAAAGGTACAAAAGAAATTGTTCACCTCTGTAGCAGAACGCTGTGTGACAACAAAAGAAAGGGACGGTGAAAGCAATAAAACAGAGGAAAATGTAGCCCACTTGACAGGGCACACGTTGCACTGCCAAAAGAAAACACATGTAAGCCTATCCATGGAGTGAATATAGCTCTGTTACTTCTAATGAGACGGATGAAAGAATTACATTTAGAAATGCGCTCTATTTGAACACGGCAGTTCCAACAGAACTGACGGTGTTTGACAGTTGTCAAGACACTTTCAGCGAGATTTGTTGTCAACAAGATTTGTTGTTCTTATGAGTAGTTTCTGCACATCATCTGAGTCATACAGTAAACAGGAAACTTTTCAAGTCAGTTTACTGTAGCGAAAAGCTATTAGTATAAAAGTGGGTTTTTTTATTGAACAAGAAAAACCCAAGGACTAACTTCACAGACAGCAGATAAAGTATATGTGCCTTCCATCTATTTAACCCCTTCAACTGACATTCAATTCAACAATTTCCAAATATACTGATTTGCATACTTGAATTTTGAATTAGTAGTGCAGTGTAACACAATATGCAAGTGGCCGTGATTGAATGAAAGCAAAGGATCTTGTCTTTCTCTTTGTACCAGCCACTAGATTCTGCAGTAAACCATAAATGCTCAATGCACCTAATGTTCATCTTAGGTATTTCAGACAGTTATACCTTCTAACTGAGCACACCAAAAGACAACAAAGCATACCAATTCAAAAAATTACAAATATATGCGTACACCGTGTTATAAACCCTTCATGTCATTTTAGGTTTATGTTCCCATTGTTTTGTGGTCAGCTCAAGTTAAACATACTGTATGTACTACTGAGAATCCCAGACGAAACACTTCTTAATCATACAAACAATCACACAATGAGGTCAGAAGGCAGCTCGATCTCGCTTACCGTGCGTTCAGACTGCGAGCAACACGATCAACAAGTCACTGGAAGTCCATTCATTTCCTATAGAGCTGAGCGACCAGGGAAACTTGGCCAATGCATGGATGGACAACAAACTTGTAGACTGAGAAAAGCCTAAAAAAAAAAAAACCACAGCTGGAATTTTCCCAGTCAACAACCAATCAGATTCCTGCATGTCCTTGTTTCCCTATAACAGTGTTTCCCAACCCAGTCCTCAAGGACCCCTTTTCCTGCAAGTATTGGTTCCAGCTCTACTCTTGCGCACCTGATCCAGTTAAGGTCTTAATGCTGATTGGTAGAGACAGATCTACCTGAACAGAGCAGCATGAAAGTGTGTAGGCCCCATTGGGATCAGGTGTGCAAGAGTAAAGATGGAATAAAAACTTGCAGGACAGGGGGTCCTTGAGGACTGGGTTGGGAACCACTGCCCTATAATATTGTTGGGGTCGATGGTAAGCTCTTAAGTTATTTTATTGAGTTTTTTTTCTGTTTGTTTTCGATGCTACCTAATTAGCGTTTGCTAGCTAGCTATGTCAACTCATCAAAACGATGTAACTCTATGATAGGCAATACTGAAACAGCAGAAAAGACATAATTTGTATATATACATAGCTTATTTTCCTTGGTCATATCTATCACTACATACATAGATTCAATCAGAGCCTCTCACCCCGCCCACAATCAGTCAGAAAAGTGACCCATCAACTGAGTTGCCCGCAGTGTGACCATGTGGTTACAGTCAACAATGGTTAACCACTGAGCTCTTCCTCTGTAGTGGCCCCAAGGTTGCCCTGGTCGTCCTGCTGGCATCTGCAGAGCTGGGCCAGCGAGGAGCAGCAGGGCTGCAGCCAGGGCTTCCACAGCACGTTCCATACGGACATCTGGTTCTCCACGGGCTTCACCGAGCTCCGGTGCTGCTCCGCGGCCTCTCGCATCGCCGCCAGGACGGAGTGAAAGGCCGGCTCGGTGGCGGGGGTCAGCGGCGTGGTCTCTGAAGGGTCGCTGGAGAGCTCAAAGAGCAGCGGCGGGTCGTGGTAGGTCACGGCGTCCGGCGTGCAGAAGCAGACGTGCGTGTGGAAGCAGGCCGTCGCATTCTCCGGGTAGAAGTTGGGCGTGAAGTAAAAGGCTTTCCACACACTGCTACCTGGTGAAATGCATAGAAAACTGCCTGTAAAGCTACAATATGCAGCTTGTTGCCTTGAGGCGGGAAGTGTATCGTTAGTCCCGCCCTTCTCCCCCTCAGTTGGTCAAGTTCCCGTTCTAAAACACTTGTCACTCAGGAGACGTAAAGCCACCATAGGCATTGAAGAAGCAGACAGTGAACGCAGGTAATCGTCAATTTAAAAAAAAAGCGATGCTGATGTTTACTGTGTTTTTGAATGCTTCTTGTCTGCCAAACATAGCTTCACTGTTCTCTCGTTTCTTCCTGCTTTCCTCCATTGTTGTTGTTGCTGTTGCTGTTGCTGTGACTTCTCTGCTCTGTGGCCGCTAGCCTCACCTTGATAGCCACAACCAGCTCAATGCTGGCCACACCCACAGCAAATGGTATATACCCCAAACCATTGAAAAGCCAATTTCAGGCAAACAGGGAGCACACAAGAACACAGACAGACACAGACTGATAATGTAGAATATATCCTGTTACTGTAATGTCAAACAATTGTATATTGTAGCTTCAACAATTAAAACTCTGGCAAGTTATTAGCTGATATTTACACAGTTCATACAATAGATCTTGTTGATCTTGTGTGAAACTAATTAGGATGAGTGTGAAACTAATTAGGACGATTGCTAAGACTTACTATTTTGCGGGTGCCATCTGACAGCGTTCAAGTAGGCATTGCAGTAATGAAAGAGAAACTCATGGTTTGACCTCTCCACTCTTCCCTGCAGCAAAGCTGTGAGGTCATGGCCATCTATCTCTCTAAAGAACAGGAGACACAAAGTCAACAGTAAATTAAACTCTCCGACACACACGCTTGGAAACAACTGCTCATTACACTGAATCGCACTGGCTGATCAAAGCGGGTGATCAAAGGCGTTGGATAATCTTAATACCATCTCGAAAAACCTTTCTTCATATGCGCACACGACCCCGGTTCACACTCACTGCGAGCGCATTGTGTGATTAAAAAACATCCAGAGAATCCGTTTGGCTTTCTTTGCCTTGACCTAGATTTCAAACCGCAGTTGTTTTGACTGACACGTGTGGAAGCTGCGGTGCCGGCTCACCTGTCCTCTGGGAGTTCTGCTCCGGTTAGCTGCACCACAGTAGGAAACAGGTCCATGTTGCTGGTGGGCTCGTCTACCTGCCCGCCGCCGGGGAATTTCCCGGGCCAGCTGAGAATCCCCGGGACCCGGATCCCTCCCTCCCAGTTTGTGGACTTCCCTGCTGCTCAAACAAGAGAGTGTATAAAGTACAAAAAACCCACACAAAGGCAGAAAAACAGTTTTCATATAGCATTCATAACTCAGTGTTGTCTTGAAAGGTTGGTGGGTTGGTAACTAAAGGAATGACTTGCCACATGCTGAGATAAAAGAGCATAGCAAATAGTGGCTGGCTTACAAAGCTCTCAGCACTGGCTTTCAATCAGATCTGCTCTGTCCATACAGGAGGATTACATGAAATCTGAGTGTGTATTGACAGGGCTGTATGAACCTTTGTCTGGCAGCCAGTCTTAAAACATAGACTAGGAGTTTGCTGCTGCTTTTCTTCGGGATAAACCTTTCCATTCCGAGATCTCTGCATCACCATTGCGAATGCCAGCCTGAGATGTAAAAGTGAATTTCAGCAGAGGGTCCCGGGCGACGTCTTGTCACGCCGTACCTTTATATATGCCGTTCCATCCCCCGTGGACCTCCCCTTTGGCAGAGATTTCCTCCAGGTGGGCGCCCTGGTCTGAGGTCAGGTACACCAGCGTGTTTTCTCTCAGCCTCAGCCTGTCCAACGTCTGCATGATCCGACCTGAGATCAGAGAGGATAGAGCTGAGGTGACCTATAAATAATGAACGGTACAGCAGATGTTTTTTTTTAACCACAGACAGTGTGGGCGGCAGGATCGCAGGCACTTGTCGCCCACTGAGCTGCACAGGGCCTGGGGTTCACCTTGTATTGCCGAATTTGGAAGGATGAATAATGCCTTCAGGTTTGAAGAGAGTGATTAAAACTGATTTTCAAATTAATTACTATTAAGTAGGGATGGGACGATACGCTTATCTCACGATACGGTTCGATACGCGATACAGGATTCACGATTCAATACAATCACGATACTTGGCTGCTAGAATGTGGGCCTAAACAATTTAAAAATGTCAGTACAAAGTGCAAATAATATAATTTGGATGGAGAGCTTGTGAAATTGTGATGGTCAAGCCGTCTCATTTGTGATTACTACAGCAGAATAAAATGGAGCTAATATCGCGATTCATTTTTCTGCCCCACGATAAGTATCGTCACATTATTGTATCGCGATATATTGAATTTTGATATATCGTCCCATCCCTGTGATTTAGTAATAACAACTTCCATCATATTTGTCTCTAAAGCACAAAACTGCTGAGATTTCTGGCTTTCAAAAGTCACTTTCTGCCCTGTACTCTGTTTCAGAACAAAAACTCCATTTTCAAACCCATACAACTTCACAAATTAGGATTGTGAAGGCCAAAAACAAGGACGGTTGGACACTATAATTGCAAAGCTTTGAACAATACATAATATTCCAGACATGATGAGTCTCTCGTGTCCCCCAGGGCCACAGTGAAATGTCATTTACTTTTACAGTTTCGCCATTGGGCCAATGCTCTTATCTGTGTTTAATTGTCTTAGAATAAGTGCGACAGCAGAATGAGCTTCAATTCCTAGATGACATTCAGGCAGCCAAGAGTAAGGAGCGCAGAGGGGGGTCAAAGACACGACTCCCCATGTCTGACTGAGAGCTGCTGAGAAAAGAAAGAAGAGCCGGGAAGGAAAGGAAGAAGAATTTCCCATCCGGTGAGTGAAAACACAACACAATGATTCCCCCTCCCCCTCCCCCTTCGTGCTGACACAGTGCTCCTCAAGCAAAAATAATTGGGGTAATTACACGTTCATTAGGAAAACAGCCCCCCGCATTCAGTCCACTGTGGTTTCATGTCGTGCTGCGGCCGTCCTTGAGACTGTGCAGCGATGTGGTCGTTTTTTTTTCAAATGCCTGTAATAAGGACTGCCTGATGTGCTTAAAAAAAAAAAACAAAGAAGAAAAAATGAGATTTAAAGTGATATTTCACTTCAGTAGAACCTTTTTTGCAATTTGGCTGATACACCTCCATAGAGATTCCGGAGCTGTCAGCCTCTTGGAATCAGCTGTCACCACCGGCATTCAGGATTCAACTTCAGCCCCGTGGGCAAAATGACTACTTGAAGAGGTGAAGCCAGGACACAGAATGAAATAATCTTACCTGGATGTATTTTGTCTTTATAAAATACGTTTGAAGATTGATTACTAGACTGGGTTCTCAAAGCTGCACTCGATTTTTATGTGGAAATACAGCCATCTTATCAGCCAAATCATAGTGGGGCTGCAGCAGAGAAGTAAAAGACATCCTGTAAAAGACATGCTGTAGATTCACTCTATTTGCCCAAATGAAATTCTGGTGTTGGGTATGGCTTACCTTGGGAGGCAGCTGGATTCGCAAGGTCACGATCACGCGAGAATCCATCTTGCCAGGCTTCAAGTTATGCGTTTGTGGCCGAACCACAGTAGTTCGGACCAATCAGCGCCCTATGAGGGCAGCTGGGGGCGTGGTTTAGGTGTGACGACAGCAAGAAGCGACTGTTCGTTCACAACAATGGCGGCTCCTAAAGAGGCTAGCGTAGATGCTGCTATAACATCAGTTATTTCTGAACTGAAGAGTATTTCTTCATTGAAAGAAGAGCAAAGAACGGCACTGAAGGCTTTTCTGGATGGAAAAGATGTTTTCGCTCTTTCGCTCTTTGGCGCTGTCCTACTACGTCAATATGGTTCGTTGATCTGATTGGTTGAAGTTAGCCCGTGATAGACGGTGATAGACATCCAGTCACCTGCCAAGTATTTTTTGAAAGTGCCTGCCCTTTTCCAAACAGTTTCCAAGGACGACTTCCCAGATGGCTCTTTGTAACAAACCATCTGGCGCGGCAGGTTAGGGTATGGCGGGAAACACTCCTAAACTCCTAAACAGCAGTGAGTGAGCGCTCTGTCCAGAGAAAGCTGGACTCACCAAAGATGGCTGAACCTCTTCACCATCTCCGCCCCACCACTCACTAAGAAGAGGACATTTAGATTTTGGGGTAATGAAGTCCTCAAAATTCTAACAGTTACCTCTCGCTGCCATTTGGGGCCGCCAATGTGCGAAACTGCCGAGTGCAGATTTAAAATCAAAGTAAGAAAGTGGTGGTAACTGCGTCCCTATGGAAGCCATTTTTGCTGGACTGGCCATTCATCAACTCCTATAGCGCTATATGCAGTAAAAAAATGGAAATGTTCTACTGACCTGGAGCAAGACCACCTGCTGCAGTCCACAGCATGATCATTTCCTCTGTATACGGATTCAATTCCTGAATGTGGCAGTTTATGCACTGCAATCAATCTATGTCTATTTATTGCTTGATATTAGGATCCTCTTAACTGACACTGCGACAACAAGCTAATCTTAGGTCACACGAGTCACAGTGTATGCATTTGCTACAGTAAAGCAGTGTGGAAATAAATGAAAGAAGGCAGGCTCCCTTGTCTCCTTTGAGAATAAAACAAATTAATTAAATAAAGCAGCTTCCACTTACCTACGCTCCAGTCCACCTCATGGACAGCGTCTCCATAGATACCGTGACGGCTCGACCCTCTAAAAGGCGCCGATGCGAACATGGCTGTATGCACTTGGAGGAAGGAGAAGAAGAGCAGGAAAGGCCTCGCTGAGTTCCTGGAGAAATATAAAACACTGTTAAATGAACAGTGCAAAAATACGTCCGGTGCACGATGACTTTTTGTAAATTGACATTTCAGGTCAAATAAAAAATAATAAAGGAGAGTGATTCACTGACAAGACCTTGGAGGTCGAAATGGCCCTATGATTCAGATAAACCTTTTGTTCATGTGTCTAAAAATGCCTTCCCTATAAAGCATTCTCATAAATCATCACTATACACAATTCATTTGACAATATGCGGGGTCAGGAAGAACAAAACGCACCTTTCTAAGAAGTCCACGGCTTCGCGGGTCATCCTCTGCGTCAGGTTCTCGGAAACGAACGGCTGCTCCACAACGCTGTGGTTCCTCATGAGCACGCAATTGAAGTTAGGGTAAGTCGTGACCAACGCCGCAAAAACACCCGCGGCCAGCAGCGCCACGCTCAGAACCGGCCCTTTGCGAACGGTGACCACGCCCTTGTAATGCAGTAAGGCCGCGGTGACCAGGCCCACGCCCACCGTACTGTACGGTATGTACTTGTGGACCTGAAACACGGTGCCGTGGCCCGGCTGGCAGTCCCGCACGTTGGTCAGCGAGATGCCGTAGAAGTGGTCGAAGCCGTGCGTGCTGGGGTGGTGGCAGTGATCATCGCTGCTCTCACAATTAAGTCCCAGGTGCCATTTTCCTGAAAAAAACCCGCCCAAAAGAATAATTATTTGATACGAAAAAAGAAAATCAAAGCCTTGAAAACAGAGTGACAAAAACCCCTTGAGAGCTGAATGCATTATTGTGTTCCCTTTGTTTAAAGCTGTACAAGGCAAGAGTTTGATGTAAAAATACACTTGTCTTATCAGTCTAAAGAAGAAATTGGGGCTGCAACGGAGAAGAGCGTCCCATCCCTACTAATCAAAATGCTGTAGATTCGCTCTAGGGCTGGTATTCAGAGTTGAGGTAGTGGGGATTTATCCGCAAAATTGTCCGGGTCGGACCGGAGCTCTTGCTAGGCGCCTCTGGAGCAGCTACGCGTCCCGGGGCAGAGTTCCCTCAAAAGTGTTCCCCAACATCTCCATCAGGATTCTGACTTGCGACGCAGGATCTTTTCTACTATGATGTCTGTGCTGGAGAAAAGGTGGCGGCCACTGGGAGTTTTTGATTAGGCTTATAGTGCGTATTATTTGATTTAATACCCACTATAAAGACAACAGCTTCATTAGCCTGTTAATGTATTTCAATGAAGGGAACCTCTTAGGCCTCAAGCTACTTTGAAATTATAGCACCTGATATTG
Source organism: Centroberyx affinis (assembly GCF_046629955.1). Taxonomy (NCBI): domain Eukaryota; kingdom Metazoa; phylum Chordata; class Actinopteri; order Beryciformes; family Berycidae; genus Centroberyx; species Centroberyx affinis. The sequence continues at coordinate 175,547 of NW_027279835.1, read as the reverse complement.
ACATCAAATTAAATAAAAACAGATTAATGAATGAACAATGCAATGATGCAAGACCATATAATATGCTAATTAACAAAAGGCTATCATATAATTGGAAATAGGCTTTTAGGTCTACTTGAACTGTGCTATGTTTCTCTTTAGACCTGTACAATTTAAAATCTCTTGATTAAAGGCAAGTGCTTCTCTTAAAGGGAATGTAACTAGCCTGCTGAGAGAGCGCCAAAACGTACCAATGTCAGAAACCTGGCAACCCAGAGTGCAGGTGTGAGAGAGGGCTAATTTAAATATTCTAACAAACAAACAAACATTCAAAAAAACAAACATATCTGCCATTTGGGGTCGCCAAATGCGAAGCTGTCTAATGCAGCTATAGCAATTAAATGCCATTGATGACAGTGCAGAAAAGATTTTAAAAATACACTTAGTGTACAAAATGGAATTCCTTCTAGCTGGGCTGGACGATATGGTTGAAATCAATATCACGAGAATCATAAGGATTTTTTTCGATATCGATATATATGACGGTATGGCTCACATAAGCGAAATCATGTTAAATAATCAAATTAATGTTCATCATATTGAACCAAATGGTAATGTTTGGTGTGATGTCAAACTAAACTGAAATTTTCACATAATATTCTTACCATTCCTGTCTGAGTTTCTAAATAAAATGTGCTTGTTCTCATCAGTTTAGACAGCAAAATTCTGTCTTGATATCCCAAAATCACCATATCATCACAATATAATCCCACTGAAAGACGATAAACAATAATATTGAATTATTGTCCAGCCCTAATTCCTTCCTACTGTTGAGTTACACCCCATTTTTGCACCATCCATGTCTTGCTTGTCAAGAGACTAACACCCCTCTTTAACCCGTCTCCTCAGCATCATCTACATCTCCCCTGACTGCTTTTACATGGCTTCACCTGCTCAACCTATTTCACGGAAAGAGCAGGTCTAACATTTTGTCCACTCAGTCTATAAATACAGATGAAAATTGGAGTTAAGCACAGAATATGTGAAAATATGTGAAATGAAGGCCTTCATGCAGGCAATCATGTACTGCCATCAGCGTGAGACCCGCACTCTATGACTTCTATGATGAAGGATAATTGGAGTGCACCTATCAGAGCAGTCTCATAGCCTTGTTGTTTGGCAATCTTGGCAAAGGTAACCTCTTGACTGGGAAGACCTCCAGACGCCGCAGAGAATATATAGACGCCAAGTCCACCATGACCAGCCATACCTGTTCAGCAGGAAAAAGTAGAAAGTCTTGTGACACGGTCATGTGAACAGTGCAATAGTCATTGGATGGTACCTCACATGCAGTACAAGAAGTGGACAGGTGGATGTACATGAATTCACAATATACAAAGACAAAAACATTGTTTCCAGTGTAGCAACTGTCCATAGAGGGACTACACTACAAAAAACAGCCATCTTAACAAGTCACTTAGTCTCATATTCAGCCTCCAAATCTTATTTTTCTTAAACCAGGAGAACAATTCTGCCAGTGGGGTGAGATAACTCCACTTGTTTCCAATGCAGTTTCATTTGTTTGAGGAATTTTGTAGAAATGAGTGTTAGTATCTTCAAACAAGTCAGAATAAGGCAAAATCACTGCACTACTATCAAGAAAATGACACTTGATTCTATAAAATGCTTGAAACAAGTTGATTTGCATTGGAAACAAATGAAATTATCTAACTCCACTGGCAGTTTTTTTCACTTACTTCAAGAAAATGACAATTTTAGGACTCGATAATAGACTAAATGACTTGTTAAGATGGAGATTTTTTTGCTGTGTAGGAGTTTGTAGTGAGAATGCAGTTGAAGTGTCTTATTATCAAATGGCATTGGCATGAACTGACAGTCTGTTGAGTTTATCTGTGACTATACAGCATCCGGACAGAGGGTAGATGTTCATTCTAAATGGTAAAAGCAGGGCACTGTAGTTCGTAAGCAACACTCATCAAAACACCTTCCGTTCAATAAATAACAAACCGAATAAGTAAGCTACCCTTGGGGACGGACGCAATCATTTGCCCCACGTGAGGCTGCTTAACGGTTCGATCGCAGGATGAGGACTCAGCGCTTTTTTTTTTTTTCTCTCCGCTGACCTCGACCGCAGTCAAACCATTAAGCGCCGTGTCACTCAGTAAAGCTCTTTTTTTTTTTTTTTTGTGCGACGCTCCCGAGGGCAGAGTTAAGTCGGCGGGTCCGAACTGGCCTGATCGTATCGGGTATCGTCCGGTGAGGAAGGCCGCCCTGCTGGGAGTGCAGAGGGGCGCCGCGGCGATGTGGTGCGTCAGCCTCACCCCTCCCTGGGCCAGGCGGTCGATATTGGGGGTCCTGCAAACACAATTAATCACGGGCACCGCTCTAACACAGGGGTATCTGCAGGTTTTCAGAAAGCCAAATTTAAGACTTTTTAAGGCCTTTTTAATGCTGTCGGGAATTCAATCTAAGACCAATTCATCATCCAAAATAAAGAAACAAAAATCTGTCAAAAGCAGCCCACTTTCAATTTAACAGAGCTAATGAAAGTTCTGAAACTATAAATGAGCAGAATAAGAAGAAGGACACCAGGAAATTAAATGTTTAAGGACATGATCTCCAGCATGTCTGGCATATTGTATTGTTGAGGAAGAAATGGAAAAGTACCTATACTAAGCAACATTTCTCTATGCTCACTTAATATGGAACCTTTGACCCATATTTACACCTCAAGTGGCTAAAACTCAAGAATACTGAGGCCGCTTCACTATTATAAGATTAAACTCTATGAAACTCTGTTGTATGGTGAAAAAAGTAAAACCTCTAATAACTATTTAAGACATTTGAATACATTTTAAGGCCTTAAATTTAGATCCTTTCAGACTTTTTAAGGACCTGCAGATACTCTGTAACATCACAACTCAATAACGTAGGGATGTCATGAATCAGTCAATCAATCAATCAATCAATCAATCAATCAATCAATCATGTAATCAGGTAGCCTCACTGAAATCTCTTTTTCAACAGACACCTGAGAACAAAAAACATTCATAGAAATGACAGAGAAAGTACACAATACAATTCACATATTCCAGCACACAAGGACATACATTATACAAAGCAATCACAAACAACATAGAAAATGTGAGATATCGTTGCTTTAAAATCATTGAGCAGGACAATAAATTCTAATTTCAAAGTGCTTTGTAGTGTATTCTGCTTATATGGTGCATAGTAAACTTCCCCCTACCACTGTTTTAGTGTCCTATGATGGTCTTAATGCTGTTTCAGAGGCTTTTCCTCCCTGAGAAGAACACAATTCTGAGGGAAACACTTGTGAATAGCACCAGAAACCGTCAAAGTTCGAGATCCTGCACACACAACTAATATGAGCAATATCACCACCCAACAATAGAGAGATGTCTTTTTGTCTCCCACAGTGAAATCAGAGGACTATGGAGGACAAATTCCAATTTTAATGACCAGTCATCTCTCCCACACTGCAAGTCTGAATGACATGAAATTTGGTGCGCATATCCAGCTATCATTGCTCTACAAATTTGCCTCCAGGACCACCTATGTATGTCGTATTAGATTTTCAGCCATTTCTACTTTCTTGACAAAACAGCTTTCCCCCCAAAAGGCGTTTTCATTATCTGATTTATTGGAAGACTGCTGTAAAACCACATGATAAGCTGTGTTGACGGTTTCCTTGGCCTTCCCTGCACACTTTTCTACAATCAGTGCTTCTTTATATGCTTTCTTGTAATCTGCGAACGATTAAATAAACAATGTAAAATCAAATACACAGCAACAGGTCCAGTCTAGTGAATGACAGCTCCACAGTTATCCTGTGGATACACCTACAAGTATTCCTGTCCCACACAATAAACAACCACAAAACTACATGTTAGTTACTGATTGGCCCAGAGGGGGACTGCATCATTTGTGGGGGACAATGTGTTTAATGTTGCCTTGTATGTGAATTCACTAACAATGGAAATCAACTGCTTCCCAGTTTTATGGATCTAATAGCCTGCAGGCTGCAATGCCAGAATTAGTTGTTTTTTTTTCCATTTAATTGAATGAATAAACCCCGTAACCCACAGCAGTGTTGCAAAATATGCTCCACAAGGCCACATGAAAACACTGTGGAGTGTGAACTAGTTTTTTACCTCAAGGTTGTGTTGCCGTAGCAGCCCAGGTCCCCAATTCCCAGGTCATCCACCATCATCAGGACAAAATTGGGCTTGCTGTTTTCCAGAGGAGAGACACAGCTTGCCTCCGAGAACAGCAGCAGCAAACAGGACGGGAGCCATGCGGACTTCATTTTGTCAGGGAGGGGAAACACTGCAGGATAAACCAGACAGAGTAAACTGATAACTTTTAGGTTTTTAGTTTGCAGCTGTCCAGGAAGAAAAGGAAAAGTACCTATATGCTCACTTAATATCGAACCTTTGACCCATATTTACACCTTAAGTGCCTGAAACTCAAGATACTGAATCTGCTTCACCATTATAAGAGTAAACTCTCAAGTAACATCTTGTGTGTTTCTCATAGAACTGTGAGTCTGGAATGTGCAAAGGCCCAGACCTCATAGAAAACACTGACCAAGTGTCCTTGACAAAATAATAACTTGTTGTCACCTCTTACTATGCATCTCCTTACAGTGCTACAACTATAATTATCATTGGTTGTTCAGTCTTGATCATATGACCTTATACCTTTTGTCCAATAGCTTTATTATATTCTATCTGCATTTACATATTCATGAATATTCAACACTATAAAACAGTGTAATCGTCCATATTTTGAGTATTTTTGAGCTCCCAGCCTGCAGATTGAATAAACCTGTCAAACTGCCACTCTCTCCCCCTGAGTTTCCTTGCACACAACCTTTGGATGGGAAGTAGGCTATTGTGTCAGAGGACCTAGCCTGCCTAGACAATGAAAGAATTTAGGATTTTAGGGCTGTATATTTCAATAAACTTTGGTCAATATTGGACAAAAGAGATGCCTTTTGCCTACACCATGCCTTACACTTACCATACCTTAGTCTAATTGAGTCCAAATTTGTTTTTAATCTAGTTTTTATCATTATAATGGAGAGCAAAGACGAAGCAAGAATCTCCAGCAAAGTATTTGGAAGCTATATATCAAAATAAAATCATATCAGGGAGCATGCAGGACCAATGTTCCCTCTATGCTGATAGTTTGGTGACCTACATCTAATAATTTATCACATTGACCAAATAATATATTTTGTCAGTCATCATCGGTTGTTACTCCACGTGAAATGTAATTAATATCATCGGATTTGGAAGTTTTGGCGGTAAAAGATCAGAGACTTTGCCATAGTTTATGGTTTAGTGAACTAAAGCTCCTGTCACACATTTTGAAGTTAATATATATGCAGGAAAACCTTGTAGCCTAGCTAGTTGGTTCCCATTTTGAGTTTCAGCCTGTTCAGCCAAGTTCATAGTTTATTTACTTACCTTTAGCTTTTTTGACAATGATTCATTCTAGAAAACCCTGACTGTCAATGTGACTATGCTACGATAAAAACCGACCTGCAGCAATTCATATTTTCTGAAATACAAATGCGGACGTTTCTACTACTGTCAAGCTAGCCAGAAAAAAAAGTATGGTTTCCGGTCATAACTTTCGAAAGAAAGCCCTTATGACAAACGTGTTGTATTTTTTACGGTCTATGCAAAATAGAAAAGCGAAACCCAAAGCCAATTTTTTTTTTCTGAAAAGTTGTGGTTCCGTGCATCCCAATACTTTATATTTCGTTTATATTTTCAAAACGGATGCTTTTATTTTGAAGGCCCAACCGACTATTTTCCCGTTTTACTGTAGCTAACTCTGGTAGCTTGACGCAGTTGAAGTTTCTACTTTGTTTACAACTGTCATGTGATTAGCAAGCAAGCATTTCATTGGGGAATATAAATATCTGGTAATAAATATGTAGTACTATGACTATCTGGTAATAGTGAATATTTTGTAAAATATACACATACAAATCTTAACAATTAACACATTCAACAGTATAATAGAATAGAATAGAATAGAATAGAACTTTACCACCTACAGTATTTCATGCCGCATATATTTCATATTTTTGGTATATTTGAATATTGTACATATTCTGCATTCATTTTTTTCTTGTCTTACTAAGTTCTACTGCAGTTTTTCTACACATCCCCATAATATTGTAATCTTTAAACTACCTTTTCTTCTCCTTTTCATTAATATATTTCAACTCAACATGTCAAAGTGTTGAAATTGTCAGGTTCACATCTTCATAAAACCCTCATTTGCTGTATTCCACTTTACATTACTGTATCCTAAGAATGTCTTTGCTACTGCAACGACCCAATTTCCCTAGTGGGATCATTTAAATCTTATCTAATCTTTTCATCACATCGTCTCTTAAAGTATGTTAGATAATTTTCATTCCAGCTCATATTACAGAGCCATTACCTCTAAAGCTGCCTTTCAGAACTAACTTGCTACTTCATGGTCACAGCCACAGACAGCATCAGCATGTTTTCAATCCACAGAAATGCAAAGTGTCCTTGCTATTCAAATCCCTGTCTAAATACTTTTCATGCTTTTTTTATGTACTGCACCTGATGTGTCTTGCTTGTATTTAGAACTCAATGCATGTATGGAGAAATACTGGCATCTGTTGTCTGAGTCCAAAATTGCAGAATCTAGCCCTTAACATCAGTGGTTCTCAAAGTGGGGGTTTGGGGTCCCCCAGGGGTCCTTGAGGGTTTTCCAGGGGGTCCTTGAGGGGGTTCCAGCAAAATAGTTTCATTTCACTAGAATTGAATTCACTAGAAATGATCCCAGTGAGAGAATGTATGAGAATGACTATTTTAATAATAGGTTTCACTCTCCCCACTGTTATCTCCTTACATACAGTGCAGACTAGGGCTGGACGATATGGTTGAAATCAATATCATGATAATCATAAGGATTTTTCTCAATATCAATATATATCACGATATGGTTCATGTATGCAAAATCATGTTAAATAATCAAATTAATTTTCATCTCATTGAACCAAATGGTAATGTTAGGTGTGATGTCAAACAAAACAGAAATATTCAAATAATATTCCTACCATACCTCATTTTATGAGAGCTTTTAAGTAAAATTTGCTTGTCATCATCAATTTAGACAGCAGAAATGTGTCACGATATCAAAATATCTTCATATCATCACCATATGATTCCACTGAAAGACGATAAACGATAATACTGAATTATCTCCCAGCCCTAGTGCAGACAGTTCTAAAATTCAATACTAAATCAGCAACCAAAATCTTATTAAATGGGGGTTTGTGGCCCCTAATGTGGGTCCCTTGCTAGACAGATCATGTAGTGTGACATGTTACATGTTTGGCATAGAGTAAATGCATGTTTGTGTGCATATAGGTGTGTGAAACAGTGATTTCTGTGATATAACCTGAATGATGCGTGTATTGCACTGCATCCAAGGCTACAACTTAAAAAAAACCCCACCGCTCTCCAGTCTGTATAGCGTCTGATGCATTAAAGCCTTTTTCTCCTTCGAGGCCTCTTCAGAGACAGCTTCACTGACGAGCCTTCTCCATCACAAAGGCACTGAGACTACTGCGTACAGCGGGTCGAGAGAAGAGGGGGCGTTTGTTCATGTGAAGCACTGTCAATTTAAAGCTGCAGTAGGCGATTTTGCACGTTGGCGGCCCCACATGGCAGCGAGAGGTAACTGTTCGAATTTGGAGGACTTCATTACCCAGAAATCAGTAAACTGCACACTGGCGGTCTGCGATTACATTTTCTGACTGCTTATCTGGGTCAGAGTCATAGTTTTGGATTTTGTCGTGAGTTTCTGTGTGCAGAGAAGAGTCCATACTTGACACCAGGGCAAATAGAGTGAATCTACAGTGTTTCAATTAGCAGGGGTGGGACGCCCTTCTCTGTTGCAGCCCCACTTTGTGATTGAAGCTGATAAGACAGCTGTATTTTCACATTAATATCTCACCTAGCTTTAAATTCTCTGATGGTTTCGGAGATGCTTCGGTTATATGAGATCTGCCCCTCCGATGCTACTGCACAGCCACACACACTCGAAAGCGGCTCAGTTACAATGGAGTCTGACACACATACACACACACACACACACAGAGAGAGAGAGAGACCCAGCTCTATAGGCTCCCTCGTGACCCAGGCTGACACATTTTACCTCGTGAGACTTTAAAACCGGGCCGGGTTTGACAAAAGCAGACCCGGCGATAAGATTATCTCCGCTCTCGCCAAAGTCGGCGGGCAAAGGTTCATCTCGGCGGTGTCGCTCCGCGTGGAGCCGAGGCGGGAAGTGTCACGGGTTGAGGGTTGAAAACCCTGCACAGGAGCAGCTGCTGCCAATCACCACCTGAAGGCAGCGGGACTGAAAAAGAAATACCCTAGGACCATATAATTATAGGCCTTTTATTAAAAATCAGATTTGGTGCAATCAGTGTCGCCCACCTCTGATATGATAGATATAATGCAGTTTGATTGATTACATATTTATTGTAGAATTGATCAATACTACACTGGTCGTCTATGGAAAGGCCTGTAATGCAACATTTTGATCAGATACACAAGTATGCAGGAATATTATTATCATCATCCCAGGTTTCAGTGGAGCGTTTTAGTGTCCCATGATGGTCTAAATGCTGTTTCAGAGGCTCTTCCACCCTGACATGAATAAATCTCACTGAAACACTGATTACTTTTAATTTGGGGGGTTGTTTTGACATGAAAATCAAATCGAGTCGCATTTAAAGATACCGAATAGTGTCAAAAATTATCACTTGAACCCTACATGCAATCAGTTCTTCTGAGCTCGAGCAATTTGCTTCCGAAGCCAGAAAAGCAGAAAAATAAGACCTGTGATGGGTTATAACAAGATGGGAAGTCAGGAGCTGCTCCATAGACCTCCAGGATAAAGTTGGATATATGAAATTATCACAGACAGTTGGTGCACCAAATCGTCCTCCCAGTCATTCTCTCTGGAACAGCTTCAGATTTTAAGGCTTGATGACGTTGCCAGAACACATCTTGGTTCTCTGGTTTCTGGTTTAGGAAGAGAGTTCTTCGAATTGACACAGAGTTGGAGAGAAGCAGATTACACTGAATGGGATTACAAAACTGCTAACTGTAATCCATTACAATTACTGCAAAAATATAGTATTCAAATTATAAATATTTTTTGGAAAAACAGACACAGAAAAAAGAAAAAAGACACACTAACACTATTTTACTTGCCTTGAAATAATTGCTAATACTGATTGTGGATGATGATTATGAACAAATTACAGTATGCAAATTAGAATACATTGTTAATAGATTTAGGAGGCAAAAGTAACTGAAAGTAACCTGGTTTGATAAATTATGATTACAGTTTTACCAAGATAATCACTAATCTGTTATGGAATGCCCCAAGCTTGTGTTCACAAATATTGATTGGACTTTAGACTGGAGGAATAACATATATGAGTTCTCAATGTGAGCAATATTCAAATTTGCTGATTGTATTTTCCAGTAGCCTGGTTAGTATCTTTGTGTATCAGGTTTAAAGCCCTTGTGGCCTTGCTTTCATCCCTCTAATCCCAAATTTCCTGGTTCAAAATGTGCCTCTCTGTGCTTCTGTGTCTGCAATTGCATTTGCACTTGTAATCAATGCCTTTGGTTTAAGAAGGAAATCCAAATTATCGAGGTAGCCCTTGATGTTTTTGCATGGATCTTGTTTTCCAGATTCAGCCTCAGCACTTCCTAGTTTCTCCTTCTTACCGGAAACCCGAACCAATCAATCCACACTCGCTTCTTCAGCTCCAACAGGGTTCAGTAGGTTACTTTGAAAATGTATTCTACTACTATTACTTCATCAAAATTGTAATCAGTAATGTAATCTAAGGCATTACCCAAACTCAGTAATGTATTCTGATTATGATACTGATACTAATAATACTAATACTCATACTACTGCTGCTACTACTACTACTAATAATAATATCTTTCTTTGTGCCACATTTTTATAAAGATTTAGAACACCTGACACTATTTAAATGGCCTTTCTCACTACTTTAAAAGCATTCCAAGAAATAATCCTCAAACTATTCATGGTATCTGTAAATAGAATACATTATTTTTTTTGGTAACACAGTGGAATACTGTTATATTTTTCTGTATTAAGAATGTGTAAGTTACTATCCTGCCCTGTACTCCTCAATGTGTCATTCTATGTGCCAAAATGTCATTCAAACACTAACTAGCTGAGGCTTTGAGGGGATTCCAGGGGTTCTTGAGGGGGTTCCAGGGATTCTTTAGGGGGTTCCAGGGGTCCATGATGAGGTTCGAGTGGTTCTTTAGGGGGTTTCAAGAGTCCTTTTTGGTGTTCCAGGGGTTCTTGAAGAGGTTCCAAGGGTTCTTGGGGAGGTTCCAGGGGTCATTGAAGAGGTTCCAGGGGTCTTTGTGGGGGTTCCAGGGATTCTTGAGGGGGTTCTAGTGGTCCTTGGGAGGTTCCAGTGGTTTTTAAGGGGGTTCCAGGGATCCTTGAGGGGCTCCAGGGGTTCTTTAGGGGGTTCCAATGGGCCCTCAGCAAAATAAGGAATACTCTAATTTCACTATAATTCAATCCACTTGAAAAAATATCCCAATTATAGAATGTACAAGGATGACTATTCTCATCATAGGTTTCTCTCCACCCACTATTATCTTCCCATATACAGTGTAGACAGTTTTATAATTAAAATGAACAACAGCAAAATTCCCCACATGTGCAGTGATGAAGTGGGAAATAAAACAAGAGGATAAAGTTTGACCTTGAGTCTTTGATCTTCATAAGGGGAAAACAATAAAATAGAAAGAAAAATAATTATATTTTCAGAAAATTCATTTGCATTTTTTCCTTGAAACACCCTATTTTCATATAACCTACATTCATTTGATACCTACTATGATGTATACTGTTCCCTGGGGCAGATGGGTGTCTGTGGGGTTTAATGGGAGTCTATTTGGGGGTCCATCACATGAAAACGGTGGGGAACCCCTGCTTTGAGCTACTAGACCCCAGTTTCTTTTACAATACAAAGGTGCTTTGGGGAAACCTGCTGCTGGTCCCTTCCAAATGCAAACCAAATGCACTTCTATGGTCATGAGAGGTAAATCTCAGGGTGCTGCAGCTTCACCAGCAGGGAGCAGTGTTGTTAAGCAATCCAAGCAAGGGCATTTTGGTCAATTTGGTCATCAGTCAAAAGGTCATGATGAAATAACCATATATCTGGCAAGGGTGGCTATAATGACACAAATGTAAAACATAAGATAACAGGAAAACAGGGTAATGGGTGCTTTATTTGGGTTAAATTCCAGTGGAAATCTGAAGTAGAGGGTGCTCTTAGGTGTGGGGTATGTACATCAGAAAGGAAAGTAAATCCATGGCAGTGTCCATGAAAAAGTGAATATACCTTTAATGCTGTGGCTTGTTGGGTGAACAGGTTGAACACACTGGATGTTCTGCTCCCTGTTGAAGGCCAAGGCCGAAACGCGTTGGGGAGTTTTTCACCCAATTCTTCGAATACGCCAATGGATTCAAGGCTTTCTCACTTTGGATTTACCTTGGATTTGCTTTCCTTTCATGAGCTGAACCAACTGTACATACAATGCATTGTCCCACTAAAGAACGGTGAGTTCTATACATCTAATCAATGGGAGAACAACGGCATAAGCTATTGACTGTCCTCGGTGCCGCAGAAATCCAATTCAGGCTTCTAGATGAGCGAGATTAGATGTTGACCAAATTGAGCGGCTTCCACACATATAGGGCACCCATCATTTGTTCGACCCCCCCCAACACACGCCCACATCACACACACACACACACACACTCACCACCCCTCCCAACCTCCCTCCCCATGTGTTGTTCACTGTCTGTCTTGCTGTCTCTTTCCCATTTCCAAGCACAAAATCTTCAAAATCTGATATTCCGGTATGGCACAAATTTGTAGTAAAACAGCTTCTGACTGATATGTGGCTCCCGATTTCATAGCGATGCAGGTAGCCAGCGAACATTTTGACATTTTGCCCATGCAAACATAGAACCAAAATGAAAGTTGAGACGCCCATAGCTGCTACCTGCGTCATTTTGTGACATCGGAACCTAAATTATCTTTCTGGTTTCAGCACAAAACAGTATCCAAAGCCGGAGCCTTCACTGTGCCATAACATCACATTGTGAACATTTTGGGCGCGGGTTGACGTTGAACACCTTTACAGCAGGAATGTTGCAGATAACCTTTTCAGGCGCATTATGATGCAAATTTGAGTCCGATAACAGCCAAACAGCGAGAGCTACAGCTATCACTGCTTCTTTTTACCCCGCGTTCGGCGGATAGCGAAGGACAGGCTCGACGTAGGGAAAGTCAGGTTTAAAAAAACAGGTTGTGATCTTTTCACTCTGACCCCCAGCATGGAAGCGCTCTCTGAGAAATGCATTGAGTTACTAGCAAATCATCATGCATCATTTTTCCCTTTATTTGATGCTTCAGCCCAGGGAGAAGCTATGAACTCGATGCATGAATTTGCCTTTTTTTTTTTTTTTTTTTGCTTTGTAGTAGAGGCTGAACCACAACAGATGGCCGATGGCTTTGATTTCCCTCACAGCTATATCAAACGCTCTATAAAACCTAATTGAAATTATGAGACTGCATTCCGGTTGAGGCTGCGGTGCGAGCGCGTAGTCGGGGGCGGGCCTGTGTGAAGCTATACGGATGTATATTTCATGAGAAACGCTTGTTCTCAGAGCGATATATATCCGAGGCTATTTTGTGTTTTTTTTTTTTTTTTTTTTTGCTTTTTTTTCGCCAGACCTCGCCGCTTCCCCACACTGCAGGTCGAAGCCATGAAAGGCATCCGCAGCCCCAAGCCGTTTTTTTTTTTTTTTTTTTTGGGTGGGGGGGGAGGGGAGGAGGGAGAGCTCGCACGTACGAGGGGGGGGGGGGCTTCTGTCAACAGAATTAGGGCAGGGCGCGCACGTGACAGCGGGGAGATACAGATGCACGTGCGGCGAGATAGTCAATACGCCGCATGCTGTGCTGCATGCAATCCCCCCCCAAAAAAAAAAGAAAAAAAAAAAAAAAAAAAAGAAGGAAAAGAAGCACAGGGCCTGATCAAAACGCAGAACGTGAGGACCCTGTGGGCTTTCTGTCGTGCGGAAAGAAACAGCGTGAATTCTTTTTTTTTTTTTTTACACCCCCTCAAAGAGACTCGTACTGCATTCTCAATATCTTGTGAGATTGAAAATAGACCCATGTGATGTTTGTGGGTTTTTTTTTTTCGAAAGATAAGGAATCTTAGGCGTAACTTTTGCCCACGTCTCTTTGATTTCGCTTGTGGCGTGATTCGCATTGAACGATGTTTTATATCTGCGTGTGTTTGTTGGTTGATTGTTCACAGCAGACTACGAGAATCGGGGGCTAATTAGAAGGATGATCCATACTGACATTTTGACTGTGCGCTCATGTTGATTTCATTTGGCTATGGGAAGGACGTGCAAAGGTTATGAGCGTTCACTTAGAGGCCAGTTGTTTTGGCTCGGGTCCTGGCCAAGACCGAGGGAGCTTTGCGGCTGCAGTCAATTTCCAGACTCCAAGTTCTAGTTTCATACTTAAAGTGGTAATCCCCGAAATCTTGTTTTTTATTTAGTCTCCATCTTTGGGGTGAAACGCTCATTGCTGTGGTGTTTTTTTTTTTTTTTCCAAAATTTGTCTTCATTTTCTGTTGCTCAGCGCTCACTGCTGTGGTGTTTCTGCACTGCACTTCCCAGAGATGTCACCTGTCAATCAAACGGTGTGGGCGGGGCTTGCTTTTCCTTGTGGATGCCGTTTGAGTTTCTCTTTTCTCTCTCTGTTCAGGTGGCTATCGCTGCTCATGCTAACTACCCAGTTCTTCTTCATCTGTTTATTCCAAACAAACCGGGTTAGGGTTCAGGTAAAACGCATCACTTCCTGTGTGCCAGAGGTTTTTTTCCCAGGTAAAGAGCTACCAGACACCGGCTGTTTAGAACAGACAATGGAAAAGCTTTCACGACCTGGCTGTATTGAATCACTGTTGTGTTACAGCAATTAGATAGACCGGAGCAAAAGGGACATTTATTAATATGAAAATGTCATGGGTTGTTACTTTAATTTGCCTGTGACATATGAGCTGCAGAATATCTCTTTATCTATTGTGTTATGCGGCGTCATTTAATTTCAGCCCAGCAACTGTCAACAGTAAAAATGGCTCGCTCTGAAGCCCACAGTGCCAGACACACTACATTTTCTCTCCATCCTGATTCTACTAGTCCACACACCGAACCACTAAAGAAGCGTGTATTGTACGCAAAATAAATCCCGGGCCTCCTCACGCATCAACCACTGCGTCGTTTTTTTTTTTTTTTTTTCCGAATTCGTTCCGGGCCCCCCCCCCTCGAAGACGGGCGGGCCCCCGTTGAGCTCGGTGTTCGCCTTGCCCACCGGCCCCCGCCCCCGCCCCCGCCCCCCGGCGTGCACGGAGGTGTAAATGGATGCTTAAGCGCTCTGAGAAAAAAAAAAAATTCCTTCAGCTCTCATTCAGCCGCACTCGGCGAGACACGTTTGACTCGGTACCTCATGGAGGGGAGCACCGAAATGGGAGGGGGGGGGGAGAAGAAGGAGAAGTGTGTGTATGAGTGAGCGGGGATGTGTGTGTGTGTGTGTGTGTGTGTGTGAGGAAAACACACCCCGAGGAGGAGATCAGAACATATCAACACCTCATGGTGGAACAAACAACTTCATCATTTCACTTCAGCACTGCGGGTGTGAATTGATGGCTCTGGAGCTGCCGCGTCCATTATTTCGCAGCTTCAATATGCCCCATGTATACTGTAAATAATTCATGTTGTGCCTAAACACGATTATGACACCGTCGATTTCGACTTGCAAAAACAGTGCTTTTTTTTTTTCTCTTCCGTTGGATGCCATTAAGCTTTCAACACGTCAGCCACCGGTGATTTCAGGTTATCAGGCCCCAGAAAAACCTCAGACAGGAGGCTGCGAACGCATTTACGCTACACCTGTGAACCGCGGCTTTAAAAAGTAATGATATGAGGTGTCTACCCAGCCGCTTCCATATTATGCACAGTGTGTGTGTACAGTGGGTGTTAAATAAACATTTACTGTACTCATATTTGCACAATCAATCCCATGATGTTACCTTGAAGGCTGGTTTGCGAGTGATGGAGTGGTAAATCAAAAGGGTGGTAAACTATATCCAGTTGGTGATCCACCAATATCAACAAAAAACAATTCTATTTTCAGAAAAGCCTCCTTAAAATACCATACGTCACCCCAAACAAGCAAAAAATGTCCACTATATCAGTGGTTCTCAACGTGGGATCCGGGGACCACAAGGGGTCCTTGAGGGGGTTCCAGGGGGTCCCCAGAAAAATGATGAATTGTTAAACTTCAGCATTATTTAATTTACATGAAGTTAACACAATTAGAGAATGTAGAAGAATGACTGTTTTGATCATAGTTTCTCTGTTATCTCTCTACCTACAATACAGACAGTCATGGAATTCTGGACAAAATCATATCTAACAATAAAAATATTGTCAGATTTGGGTCCGAGAGACAAAATCGCATCAAATGGGGGTCCGTAGCTCTTATGTGGACTAAATTAGGGGTCCTTGATATGAAAAAGGTTGAGAATCACTGCACTATGATATAATGGTACAGTAAAAATTCCAGCTTTGGCAACTGTTTTGAACTGATATCAGAGAGATATTTAGATTTGGTACATGTGTAGATCATCAAAAGGTCAGGACAGGTGGAGGTAACATCCCGTTCAATCAGTGTTTCGAGCATTAGGAACATCATTACTCTTTCTGTCAAATATGATCAGTAAGCATTGAATATGACAGTGGGTTGCCCAAGTTGTTGATTGGCAAATGCCTGAATGGCGGCGGCGTTTAATTGGAACCATCAGTCTAAACACGCCATGCCTGGAAGTGAGTTAAGGCTTTGCCAATAATGTCTGCAGCTGATCTTTGAGCACTGGAGACAAGTCACTCCTGCATCGATAAACCCTACACCTGCATGCGGTGCTGACGTATGGTGTTTGCAGGGTGGCATAAATATCAAAAATTCATAATCAACTGCCATCGGCGGCATGCAGAGGAGCCGCAGCGCTTTCAATCAATGACTAAGAGACAACAATAACATCCCTTGACGTGTTTGGCTTTTAATATTTGATGGAAATTGCATTAGTCATGATGAGAGCAGATGAAATCTATACAACCGCGATGCGAGCTAGCTCCGAGGCGCCCGGTCCCACTAGCGGCAGCCGCGTAAGGCTAAATGAAGCGGACAGTTTCTAATTCGGAGACGTACAGGAAAACACGGCATTAGCATTTTGGGAGAGGGGAAGTGGGAAATGAGGGCAGCCTCCTCTACTATCTTGACAGCTCTGATGTATTTGCAAAAACCGAGAGGAGGCTTTCTTTTTTCCTTATCGGCGCGCGGATGCCTGTGTGCAAACAGACGTAGATGCATGGATTCGGCTTAGTGGGACAGAATGACAAGTTATGGGTTTATTTGCATGAATGGAAATGATATTCCATAGATGCATTCGGATGAGGGTTTGACTGATTATTCATAATTGATTAAAAAGAAAAAAAACATACGCCACATTATAGGCACGGGTAATGAAATCCTCACATTTGATGCAGTACGTATAGGGTCAGCTGTCTGTTTTTCAGGCAGTAGATGGTTTGGTGTAGCGTGGCACAACTCAGCATGGCACAGAACTGACTGGACAGGTTTTTTCACTTCACAAATTATTAGGACTCTACCCAGTGTTATGCTGTGCGCCCTTTTGTGCAATCAACATCTCAGTTTTCTCAAGGCTTTGAAACCCTTCTTTAAAGCTGCAATACGCAACTTTTTCAACTTTTTCGACTTTAAATTAACAATGAGTAAACACATCAGTCTGTGTGTTTGCCTGAAATTGGCTTTGGGGAGTACACCATTATGGCCGTGGCTAGCAGTGAGCTGGTTGTGGCGACATCCCTATGTTCCCTCAGCCTCATGCTCCCTCAGCATCAGAGGGTTAGGGTTAGGAGTAAGGATTAGGGGTTAGGGGTTAGGGTTAGGGGGCGAAAGGGGCGAAAACATTACCTCATTGGAGGAGGTACTGATCTGAGGGAACATAGACACGCTCCCGTTGTGGCTATCAAGGTGAGGCTATAGTGGCCACAGAGCAGTCACAGCAACAACAACAACGGAGGAAAGCAGTAAGAAACGAATGGTGAACATTAGCATTATTTTTCCACGCTGCCACCGTTTGGAAGAGACAAAAGAGCAACACAGAGCTAGCTTGCATACTGCTTGTTTACAGGCTAGAAACCTAGCTAACTAACTAGTTAGGTTTAGGTTTAGGCCTGAACAATTAATCGAAATTTTATCGAAATCGCAATATGGCCTACTGCAATTTTCAAATCGCAGGAGGCGCAATATTTGTTAAAGGCGAAATGTGTGTCAAAATAGCATTTTAAATGAAATATTATGGTGCTGCAGAGATGTCCTGGCCTACACATCATATTCTACAGACTTAAGAAAACATCTTTGTTTGGTACAGATCCCCACAAAAATCACACCATAATCATTTGAATACGTTTTTCAATGAAAATGAGAATAATGATGTCAAAATTATCATTTCCTCTAATATCGCAAATTATATCGCAATTGCAATATCAGTCAAAATAATTGCAATTTATATTGATATTTTTTCAAAATCGTTCAGCCCTAGTAGTGATGCTAGATTATCCCAGTTCATCAAACAGCTCATCAAGGTGAGTGACGTGTTGGAGCCGAAGTTGACCAACTGAGGGCGGGACTAACAATACAGCTCCTGCCTCAAAGCTAAAAGTTCATAATGTAGTTAACCTGTCTTCTCCATTCTCCATCTACGTCTCACCATCATGGATGAAGTGGATTTGATAAGTGAAATCAATATGGAACTATAGCTTTCACCTGGATTCATGTGGTCAGTATTTTATGAAAGGAGCAAGCACTCCTATGTTTTTTTGCACAGTGTAGTTTACTTTGAGCATTTTCAAAGGGCTGCAACTACAGTGGAGATCAGCCGGAGAAGGATCGATTACAGTAGGAGTATCCTTTGTAAGGCCTCTTCCAGCTTCCTCAGTGCTGGATAGTGATTCGATGGATCCCCCAAGGATCTGAAGTGTTGGATCAGCCATGGAACACAAATCAGCATTACGAAAACTGCCAGACAGTACTTCTTCAAAGACAGCATCGCTCAGATCTTGGGGGGATTATCGCACGCAACTGTGTTTTTTTTTTGTGTGTGTGTGTGTTTGTGTGCGTGCGTGCATGCGTACGTACGCGCACGCTTGCACACGCATGTGATTGCACTCCCCCTTGTATCTACTCCACACACTCCCAGCTATTTTTCACAGTCCATCTGCTTTAACACTTCAGCCAATGTGGAGGAAGCGGCTGATGAGGAGGATGGGAAATGAAGGATTGAGTGTCACACTTTATTTAACTTAGCGTCTCTTCAGAGCTCCGGTTTAATATCTACAATGATGGCAAAGGCTTAGAGCCAACAAGGGCGTGAAGCTTTAATTTTCTGCACTTATCGTTTTTTCCATGTGAAATATGTTGAACGACCATGAACATAATGTCCCAAGCATAGCCTGGTGGTACAAACCAATGGAAAAGTCAGCTCGCGTTCCATCATTTCACATCTTTTTTATTATTTCCATGGTGACAAAACAGGGGTTATTACTAAATCTGCGTCTCGGGAGAATGCCGTCTCCCCGACAAGGCGACCCAATCCTGCGCTTGAATCAATACCCATCATCTAATGAATAGGCTGGAACACCTACTGGACTGCATTTATGTGGATAGTAACACAGAGATCAATGAATCCAAGGTTGTTCTCAGCTCTGTGGCTCACTTCGCTGACCAATGATTCTCGACAATGACCGGCCGCGAATAAACTCAACCCAATTAGGCCGCCGGGCGCCGAGACCAGGGGAACGCGCGAATGAACGGTTCGTCTCCGCCGCTCTAGCCTCGAACAAAAGATGTTTTTCCCCTCCATGTCCCCTCGAGGACATGCAAATGATGAAACGAGGTTGTCTCCGTGCCCGTTCTGCTCTCTGTGGGTTTTCCACGGCCGTGATATATTGATAGGAGGTGAACTCCGACTGACGGACCTCTACATCCATTCTAACTGCCTTACCTTGGGTGCAACGGCTGCTGCTGCTGCCAATGCCTCTGGTTCCTATTAAATATCCGTGTATGCCTTATTATTAAGCCAGTGTATGCACCCTTCTCTCTCGCTCTTTCAGAGGATGAGTCATTTCTGTCTCTCACTTCAGATCTCTGTCTCTTTTCCCCGCTGACAACTGAGTTAATCACCTTCGACACTGTATTTCGAAACACCGGGAAGGAACGACTGGAAGTTGACATTTCGTTGTCCTTCTCCAGTATCTGATTGGGCTTCATTGATTTGCTCCCCCCCCCTGCATGGGATTCACCAACGGTTTGCAAACACCATAACATATAGTTTCTAAGAAGGAATAATGGATAGAACCTTCAGAAACTGCTCGAACCAGCTACAAGGTAAAAGCACTCTACACATGGTACATTCTTAAGAAAAAGGGCTCTTTAAAGTAGTAGAAAAATGGTTTAGGCTTGTGCAATAGCAGAAACCTTTTTGGTGCTGTAAAGAAGAACCTTATGGAAAAGTTCTCTATAGCATGATGCTCAAATTGTCCAAAATTAATTCTTCATGGTACTGTATAGAAGCATTTAAGAATGCATGAAACGCTCCAAACCAGAAGTAGTAAAGCTAGACTCGGCAACTTCGCACGTTGGCGACCCCAAATGGCAGTGAGAGGCAACTGCTTTAAAAATTTGAACTTCAATACCCCAAAATCCTTTAAGGTGACGTCAGTAAACAGCATGCTCATGTTAACCAACCCAGCGGCTGTGTGATGCTTTGTACCAAAGGAAACCAAAGAGACGAGAGAGGAAAAGATCTAACGCTGGTGAGTCCAGCTTCCTCGCTGCTCACTGCTGTTTAGGAGACAGTTTGGATTTCACTCTTAAGTTTTGATTTGTCACTTTCTGTGGGCGGAGATGTGTCCATACCCGACACCAGAATTCTATGTGGGCGAAATCTACCGCATCTCAGTTAGTGGGGAAGGAAGGGACGCTCTACTCTGCTGCAGCCCCACTTTGTGATTGACGGCTGGAGTTTTACATAAAAATCTTGCCTAGTGCAGCTTTATCTTTTTATGGACCTTTAATAGATCTAGCTAGAATGTGGATGCTTTGGAAGATTTCATACACTCTCATAAAGGTTTTATACACACTCTAACAAATAGGGTTCTTTATAGGATCAGGAAATGGTTCTAAGGTGCTATGAGGAACCCTTTTAGACTGCATAAAATGCTCCAAATCAGCAGGATTAAAGGAACTTTTTAAGAACCACAATGGGGTCTTAATTCTGGTTTGCCTTCTTTTTTATTTTAACAAATCAGAGGGTTCCATATAGAGCCAAAGAACCCTTAAAGAACCCTCCTTTTTTCTTTGTGCAGAGTCATTCGGGCAATGGTTGTAAAGTACATTACTAAAATGGTTCTTTATAGCACCGTAAAGGTTCTCTTGTATGTACAGTAAAAAGATTTAAGGGTTTCTGAAAGAGTTTTGTGACTGTCCAAGAGATGCTGGTAATGTAGAGCTCTACTTGTTAAGCCTGTGCAGTGTATACTGCGGTACTACATATCTTTGAACATGACCATACTATAAAAAATGAGTTATAACGCTGTTTCGACATAACGCTACGGTAGATCGTCTGCACCCTGCTGCCATAAACGTATGCGCTCATGTATTTCATGTGCGTGGCATTTGCGATAAATCATCTTGCGTGTTCTGCTGTACCCGAAAACAACGACAAATATAAAATACTCTATAAACCCTACCTGGGATTTTTCTCCTTTTGGCCCTTAGATAACCACACACCGAACAAATCATCTGTGGTTTTATTAAAAGGCTAGTGCGGGTCTGGGCTGTGACAAGCTCTGATTTTCTAAGTGGCTGGCCAGACATCATAGTAACTCAGTGTCTGGAGGATATTACGTGCACAGAGAGAGAGGCAGACAAAGAAACAGACAGATAAATAGAGGGGGAGAACAGAGAGGATGGGGAAGGACTTCGCAGCGCGGGGCACATCCCATTAAATTACACTGGAAATTACATTTCCATTTCAAGGTCTTTTTACTCATTAGGAGCCAAGAATTCATTATCAAATCTCCTTGTCCTGCTTTGTCCTTGTAAACTGTTCGCACCGCCACTACTAAGCAAGTAAGTACAGACACAGGACGCTGCTGCCAAAGCAATGCCTGCATGTCATATAGTCAATAAAATCATCATGTGCGGAGCGTTAAAACATTCCTTCAAGTATTACAAGATCGGCAATTCCATTTGGGATATTGTTATCATTAATTACGGTCGTCCAGAGGATCATCAAAGACGAAAGGAATGCCGTGGAGAGAAAAGGGAGACACTCGCAGCTTGAGCGTCTCCCACAGATGTGTACGATCAGATTAAAGTGCATAGTCATAATCAAAAGAATGCATTTCTAACAAACATATAGACATAAAACGTTTCCCGCGACGGCCCCATGCCGGCGCAGCGGGGCTGCCGGCTCATTCCCATTCCTTTAAATGCACATTTCACACGGTCCATTTCAAGAAGAAAACACCAGATCGGCTTTGATGTTTAACACATCAAGAGTCCCGATTTTTCTTCTTTTTTTTTTTTTTTCTGAAACGAGTCCTCTCGACCGGGGCCAAGTTTTTCTGTGTGTTTCGGGAGGGGGGGGGGGGGGGGGGGGTTTGAACACACACCACGCATGAGATGTTGTGCAATATTTCGAAAACATCCAGTGGGATCACCGCCCTTTTGGTGCAAAATCGTTAAAGCGTGCAGTAACGAAGTGCACATTTCCCAAGTAGGTGACCCGTATAGTTCTTGTAAACAATGCAAAATACCCCATGTATCACGTGTAAGACTGATGACAGCTTGTGGAATTCATATCCATCGGTCACATATTGGGGTCAGTGGGGGTCAACTTATTTCAATCCGAAGATTTCGGATTCCGCAAGTATGCATGAATATGTTTTATTATTATTATCCTGGATTTCAATGAGAGTTTTAGTGTCCCATGATGGTCTACATGCTGAGGCTTTTCCACCCTGACAAGAATACAAACACTGAATACTTTGTCTGGCATGACAATGGGCAAATTTAAAGATGGTGAATATCAGCACAAAATATCAGCAGTCAAACCCTAGATGCTGAGGAAGAAGAAAAATTACATTTACATTTCATCCAATTATTCTACACAGTGAATAATTGGCCAGTCTGTCTTCTACAGTCACTCTAAGTACTAGGTATTGACCAGAATAGTCAGTTACCAAGTAATTACATCTGTGACTAAGCAGGTTAATACTTAGAAACAGCTGAATTACTAAAATCACTCACTATAATAACAGGTTTAGGATAGTAAGAGCCCAAAGGTATTAGGCTACACTTTATTAGAAACACCTTCTCTGTTACTAAACTATGATATTGTATCTGTGTTATGGGAATTATGTTGATAATGACCTCGCAAATCACAAGTAATTCAGTTTCTGAGGATTTACAGCTGTAATTACATGGTAACTTACTATTCTTACAATGTATTTACCTGGTAAATACCTAGTCATTATCTTGCAAATACCTAGTACTTATGGTGACTGAAAAAGGAAGGGTTACGGAATCATTTTCTGACCTAGTTGAACAACCAAGTTCTATTCTATTCTATCCTATTCTATCTGTTCTCCCCAGCCCTGCGGCTCTCAGCCTCCTCTCTCAGTTCATCCTTTTACTGTGTTAAACGTATTTAGGCTGGTAGAGGAAAAAGCCCGGACCTTGAAATGTTCATAAATCCTACGTAAAGATGTTTTTTATGCTCCGGGCCAAGCTATTCCTTATCCAAATGGACTTCCCAGCACAGCGCCAGTGTACAGCATTCTCCCCTACATTCATCCTTTTTCATGTTGCATGCAAGTGTTTTAGATGATACTCCATCATGGAGCTACAGTGGGTCTGAGCTGCATTAGCATAAGCAGAGCATTAAGAAGTCAAACTATGGACTTTCAGGGCAGGCTGATGTGCGGAACCAACTATTTTAGTTTTTTTTAAATCTATGTGAAGATTATTGAAAATGTCTTGTATAGGAAGCATGCACACACACACACACAAACCAGACAAGCGAAGATCAGTACGTGGCGGTGCATGGGAATGAGGCATGATGCAATGGTTACTGAGCACTGTGAGAGCTTCTTAGCGGTGTGTGTATGTGTGTGTGTGTGTGTGTGTGTGTGTGTGTGCACATCCACATTACCGCATATCCCCCGGGGCTCTCCAAACCTTTTGTTTGCACACCAACCAAAGAATAATGGAGGTAGAATTAGAGTACAGATCTTTGTTTTCTCATGGCTTTGCTTCTCCCCATAGGAATACAGTCATGGTTACGCCATCATTATAAATTCTCACAGCGCACAAAGGTCACCGCTGGATACAGAAAAAAAAAGACGCTGATGAGAGGAGCAGAAAGAGGAAGATCAAATAATAAGTAGATTAAAAGCGGCGGGTGTTGCAAAGTAGGCTACGCACACATTGACATGGAATTTATCTTTACTTTAAAAAACATCTTTTTACAGGGTCTCTAGAGGTTTAGAAAAGGCTGAGCACACATACAGTAGAGAGGGATTGGGTTTACAGTAGACACTCGTTCAGACACAAATATGCCACAACTAATAAATACAGACAAACAGTATATACAGCATTTACAGAATAGAGGCTATAGGGAGCTACATGTTCTTACCAAACGGGCAAATTAACTTACAAAAACAACAAATCTCATCCTTGAATCCATTTGACAGTTTTTAAAATGTTTTGAAAGGAACCAGGCAATGACACTGACAATGCTAAGGGTGTTTGCATGCAATCCCATTAAACTGACTTATTAAGGGCTACAGCAGGTAATGAACTTAGTTAGCTACTGTATCTACATGCTATTCAGATGGACACCCACATAATACAAACTAGTAGTGAGCTTACTTACACAACAGAAGGGAGCGAAAGGTAAAGTACCATTTCTTTAACTGGCACAACTTGCATCAAACCTTATTGCTGCTTATTAGTGTACTGAATATGGCATTTGTCCTAACATGAGCATTTTTGATTTTATATATTTGTTGTATTTAAAGGTGCTACGTGCATCATTTGTACACATCAATATATATCATTGTCAAATTAATTGTGATTCCTTGGTATAATTACCGTAAACAAATGAGACCATGGCGGAGACGATTGGTCGCCTCTATCTCACACCAGTGGTATTGTTAGCGTTAGCATTTCTCAAAATTACTACATTTCCCAATAAACCTCGTTGCTTCCTGTCCCCCATCCCCCTCCCTTGCGTCTTTGTCTTTACTGAAGAGGATAAACATATTAGAAGTGATTTTTCCATCAACATTTCTCTCCTTCCACCATCTGCCGTTGCCAGAAGCTCTGAAAGCTTTAGCTCTGTTTGCCCTCTTCCTGTTTTGTGCCGTAAAGCAATCCAGCAGATTTCCCGCCAAATCCGAGCTGGTGGCTCACAATGTAAAATGCAGTACAGAGGCCACTAGAGGCTGCTGATCTTCTTGGTGATGGTCTTGTTTGTTTACAGGAATTATACTAATGTCTAAAAATGAATAGTAATGATTTATTGATGTTAAATGCTACATGTAGCACCTTCAATAGTAATCGTGTCTTCAATTACTAGCCCAATCCATCATAGGAAGGACATTGAAATGGTTGTCAGTTGTGAAGGAGAATCCGTCGTCGTCATGAAGCTGGTGAGGCTGCTCTTTGCATTGCGGATTACTGTTCTGTGGATTCTCCGTTATCCTGAGTTTGGGGCGAATCGGTTCATGCAGTCTGATTGGCTACCTGGGCTCAGTGCCTCTCAATCATTGGCTGTTTATGGTGATGCTTCCTCAGTCTGGTTCCTGCATGAGGGGAGATTAGAAATTCATCAATAAAAAAAACAATCTATCAAGTGATGCATATGATACAATATGATAGTGGCTAAAGAAAGTGTTCACCACTGTTGACTTTTTGCACTACAAAATTAGTTTGAAATACATTTATTTGGGATTTCAGTACTTTTTATCATGTATGTATCTATTGTGCATTATGTGAAAGCACAACATTCTAAAAACACAAAAAGCTAGTTTGTAAAAGTACTTGGTGTTGTCACAAATACTTTATAAAATATAGAATTTATTCTTTAACTTTAGGTACATTTTGAATATATTCTTGTTTTAGTATTGCTCTGATTTTACCATTCTTGCTAGGAAGTCGTATAGCAGGTCCCTTCAGTACATCTTAATGGGACTTTAGGGTGAAAGGTAAGGACAGTATTTGATTCAACTTCTCAAAGAAAAAATAAATCATCCTTCCATCACTGTATAGGGAGCACTTTTCACTTTTTTCCTCCAATTTCTTCACTGACTTCCAAAGTAAAATGAGAGAAAAGTACTTTTTATAGCCACTGTATGCCATCAAAGATCAGCACTAAAGATACAGATACTATAATTCACTGTAGATTCCTCAAAGTCACATCCTAATCCTTTTATATTTGAGCTTCCCAGTGAGTCTGTCCTTACTGTGCTTCAGGCTGGTTTGGGACCCAGGGGTCTGGAAGGATCGGCTGGTCGCGGGGCCGTCGCCCTCTGCCGTGATCACCTGGACCTCCAGCCTGTAGAGGCTGGCCGGATGCAGGCCTGGCACCACCAGAATATTATGATCCTGAAAGAGGAGAAGCGGCGAAATGAGAGGAAGAAGCAGAAGACAAGGCTTACGAAATACAGCAGGGTGTCTGAAATCGTAGGGAAACTGCCAGCTAAACAAGAAGCAAAACTGCTGAGATTTGCCTACTGGGAAATTCCACAAATTCTAATCTACAAAATAGCCATGGCAAAAAGCTCACTGAAATATTGCTTGCTACTGCAAAAAAAAAAAAAATGTATTGCATTAAAATGAAAGTCAAATGCCCCCAAATCGATTGTGGATCTCTGAAATAACAGTTGTATACCCTTGGAGAGATTAATCTATTGGCTGAGAAATAAGAGTAAAACTTTTTACAAAATATGCCAACGCTTTATCGATCACACAGAGAACTTTACCTCAAATCGGATTAGCATACACTACAGTTTGTTCCGTATTAGTTCAACTTACTGGGGATAGGATCTGGGACTGGGAGATGAGGCTGTGGGGCAGCTTGTTGTTGTCGTCCTTGCTGTGGCGGTCGGCGGTAGGGACCTCCGCCCAAGTCACCTGGTAGCCGGTGAGCTGCCGGTCGGGCCGGGCCGCGGACAGATCCCAGCTGAAGACGGCCGTCACGTTGCCGCCCCGGACCTCGAAGGACGCCGTCAGGTTCTCCGCCTTGGCCAGGACCTTCTGAGGAGCCTCGGCTGGAGGAACGGGCAAAGAAAAGGAGTAAGAACAGAGAGAATCGGGTGGTATTAAACGTTCAACGCAAGCAAAGAGTCAAGAACATATTAAATCGAAATGCATGGATGAAAGTAGGAAAAAATATGAGTTACAGCATTATGAGGGTGTGTAAAATAACAGTAGAATAAACTGAGATTAAGACAAAAAAATGAATGAAACATGTATGATATACCAAACTATACCAAATATACCAAAAATACAAATACACAAATACAAATGAGAGAGAGTATGGGAGTATGTTAGCAGGATGCCTACAGAAGGCCATACATATGTACATAAAGTAACTGGTAACACTTTACAATAAGTGTTCATTAACCAATGTTAACTAATGCATTTACTAACATGAATTAAGCATGAACAGACATTAACAAAGATGAGTTCATATTAAATGCACAATAAACAACTGCATTAAGTAATGTTGTTATACTTGTTTATTAATGCCAATGTATTCTAATGTAAATAGAAACCCTAACTCTTCATGTATTAAACATATCCTGGCATTAACTAAAGTCATTTAAATCACAACAAACATTACCTAACATGAATAGTGTTTTGTGTGTTATACCAAATGTAGTTTGGTACACTTCACACTTGTAAAATGTAAACTCTTCATGTATTACTTAAACATATCCTGGCATTAACTAAGTAATACGTATTGTTTGTTTAAGTAATGCATGCACATTTAACCTTAAATAATCTTTGTTAATGTTGTTATTCATGTTTAATTGATGTTAGTAAATGCATTAGTTAATGAACACTTAATGTAAAGAGTTACCAAGTAACTAGGTGTGTTGACATGCATTAGATGAAATGAATGAATGAATGAATGAATGAATGAATCATTTGTAACTCCATTAGGATTTTGTGTTGTACACTAAAATCACCACACTATACTGTATATTCTCAAGATGTACGGCTGTAGGTGTCTCACCCACTTCTCCAGAACAAGTGATGTGTTTCAGACTCTTGGCCTGGATGGCGGCACAGGAAGGCGTGAAGAAGCTGGTGCTTTCTGCCAGAGGGCGGCTCTTCCTGCCGATGGGCTGCAGGACGACTTTATACTTACAGGAGAAGAGCAGGCCCTGCAGGCTGGCGAAGCTCTCCTGGGACCAGACAGCGACAAAGACAATTACTAGAGGGCCTCCTTTCCACCTGCCGTTAATATCCGTCTCCTGTCTGGATTGTGTCTAGATCTAATCTACCTGGATTGCATTTACACCTGCCGTTAAAATGCACCTCCTGTATACACGCACTGAAATCAGGTTTCTGTTTCCCTCGCCAAGAAAAACAAAGCTGTTGCTACCTCGCCTTACAACCAAGTTTCAAGTCTGTTATGTATCAATGCAAATACATTTTGTAAGGTTCTTTGCATCGTATGCTCATGTTTTCTTTTTGGAATTTGTGGTTGGTTATACTAATCATGCAGTCACCCATTGCCAATCAGTAAATAAATGAAAAAGCCTTGGCGTACATTGACAGTCCTGGAGACAAATTTGTAAAGCAAAGATAGTTGGATATACACACCAAATTAAATTTAACTTTAACGTCTGAGTGAGATATATGTCTGGTTATTAAAATGTTTAATTTTGACCCGGAATTGTAGCGCCCCCACTTGGCCAATCAGTGAAATCTCCGCGTCATTTCCGCCAATTTTGTCAACATCCAATCTGCAGTGTCTGAGACATGGTGACAGATGAACAAATCAGCAAACAAATGGAGGGAGGACAATTCAGAGTTCCCCCAATTTCATTATGGGGGACAAAAATATCAAAAGACCCCCCTTTATAGCTGCCATTAATGTGCTTTTAATATATCATAAGTTGTGTCTAGATATGATTTAGCTGGATTACATTTACACCTGACATGTTATCTTTGCTGCCTGCTGGAGTTGCATGCATCTTCTAGTTGGATCTGCGTGCAAAAGTTCCATTTACGTAGTCTCTATATGTGGATTGGAGATGAATTGCATTTACACTTTGTTGTTCATGAGGCCAAATGCGTCTCTGACCACCTCTGGTTTGGATGATTTGATCTTCAGTGCATCTTGGGTGCATTTTCACCTGGATTTGATGCGTTTTTGAAAACAATCTGATCACCCAGCACTAAGGTTGGGTATTGTTAGGATTTTACCGATTCCGGTGCCAGTTGCCAATTCTTCTTATCAATCCGATTCTTTATCGATTCCTGCTGTATCATTTTCAGGGGTAAACGACTACATATTAGTGGAGTTAACTTTGTTTTATTACACAAGACAGACATTGCTGTGTGGAGTTACTTTTGCCTCAGGAACCAGGACGAAATTGGAACCAGTTCTAGATACCCAGCCCTACCTAGGATGCGGACTAATGCCAAGAGTGAGAGCAGAGTACAGGTCCATCGTTCTTTCATACAGTAACCATGTAGTGGTTGTTACCTGTGTGATGATCTTCTCCACGGGTCTGGTGCGGTTGTGTGCACAGTACTCCGGTCCCCACTGGACTCGGTATCGTTCAACAGAAGGGTCTGAGCAAACGACAAGAGGTTCGTACAATTACCCTCCTGCAGCAGCAGTTACCCAACGTTGAAGGGATTTACTTGACTTGGCAACCTATTAGTTGACACTAATATGACCCAAGCATGTGTATACACTTGTTCTCTCTGTAGCTGAATGTGCTGTTTATGTCTTGGCTGGAAACAGAAGAGATCCTTGATCCCTCTCATTTTTTTTTAAGCCTTTGATTATACGGGCTAGGTTTACTGAGCTCTGTGTTCTTTTCCATTAACACCCTGCTTCACATTCATACAGTTACACCAATTCACACTGGGAGCTGCCCAGTACAAACACAGTCTTCTGCTGGTGGCCACTGAGCAGCTCCACTGGAGCAGTTGAGGATTAAATACTTTGCTCAGAGGCACATCCGTACAACAGTAGTTGTTGAGGGAGGGGTTAGGGTCACTTTGTCCATACAGTTCAGAGATTAGAACTGGCAACATTCCAGCCAGATGCCTGCTTAATAAAAGTAACTGATTAGATTAGACCACTGATTCTCAACCTTTTTCATATCAAGGACCCCTAATTTACTCCACATTAGGGCCACGGACCCCCATTTGATAAGATTTTGTCTCTTCAACCCAAATCTTTTATTGTTAGATGATTTTGTCCAGAATTCCATGACTACCTGTATTGTAGGTAGAGAGATAACAGTGAAACTATGATCAGAACAGTCATTCTTCTTCATTCTCTAATTGTGTTAACTTCTTGGAAATTAAATAATGCTGAAGTTTAACAATTCATCAATTTGCTGGGGACCCCTTGGAACCCCCTCAAGGACCCCTGGTGGTCCCCAGACCCTATGCTGAGAACCACGGGATTAGACTACATTACATTAGATGAAACTTGAATGATTTCTGTGGCGGTATTAAAAAAGGTACTGAACTGTGCTGAACTGTTTAAATAAAAGGTTAAATGAAATAAATATAGACAAAAAGGGAAGCAATAAATAATTACCTGAGTCAATGCACAGTGTGCTACCAAGCAAGATTACATGTTGTGGCATACTGTACCTCAGTGAAGAGCCAGAATAAAAACCACAGCATCACAGATGCTGTCTAACCAGCGCAATTCATGTTCATACATGTGTGGGCGGTTTACAAATACTGTACATCACACTGTATCATCTTCATTTCATCTTCTTTGTATCGTGGTGTAATTATAGATGATTGGCCTTTGAAACGCACGATAAGCTTTGTGTTGTTTATATAACTGACAGGGAGGTGGTTTACATGTCAGGGGAAGAGGGATTTTCTCCCTCATTGATGTTGTCACTCCCACAAAACACTCACACACCACCTACTGTACATACATACCTGTGCTGCTCTGCCAGTAAACACGGACATGGAGCTGCCCGTCCTGGTAAAATGGCGTGCCGACGTCCAGTATGTCTGCTGGAAGGTTTACTGGCGTGGCACTGGTGGCTTTAAAACAAGATAAGATGAAACTTTAAAGGTCCCATATTATTCAGTTTTCATTATATGTTTTCAAATCTACTATGGCTCAGGATAAGAATAATGTTCTTCATGATGTTTTGCAAATAAATGCTGTTTAGTTAAAAGTTGATTGAATTAGTTCAATTAAATGAATTTGAAGACTAAGTCCTCACATTGGCCGACAACAGCAGCTCCTTAATTAGAATACTTCTAAATGAGGTAAACCTGCCAAGTGGAGCCTTTCTAATTCAAATGCTACAAACTGGCCTGACTGGAAGAATTTCAGTAAGTCTTTACTGAGGGAGCCAATCAGGACCAAGTCCAGTTTCCTGGAATTAGTTTGCAACTGCCTGGAAAAATTGATGGATTTTTGAAAATGCATTAACTTTGAATGTAACCACTCAAACAAAATGTTAACAATATCTTCATAAAATGACTGTGATCATATATAAATATATCAATTGATGAAATTTTGAATTCCTATAATATGGGACCTTTAATGGTCCCCGTGGGGAAATTGGGTCATTGTAGCAGCATTGTAACAGTAATAGGATACATTAAAAAAACATGATATACACAAGAATGGACCAATTGAAGGGTATTAAACATAATTAAACTGACATTTACAACACCATGTTAAGTAGAAATATAAGAATGAAAAGAATGAAACAAATAAGTTCCAGGATGCATGTAAAGAGGGCAAAAAAACAGCAGCGAGGCATACAGAGCCAAAGAAATGAATGAAAAATATGTACGATATGGAAATGAATATGTGAATTTACAGCTCATGTACGTGTGCAAAATATGCATCATATTTGCATTCACAAGTCTACAAAAGGCCATATATGCACAGAAATTTTAAAAACTATTCACCTTATCAGCTACTGTTATACAACTCCCTTCAACTATTCATGTTATCGTTCAAAAGCAGTAAAAGCAGTTTCCATCACTTTGTAATGATGCATTCATTGAAATCACAAGATTAATTTGGTAACACTTTACAATAAGGGTCACTAAGTTAAGGGTTAGTTAATGCATAATAAGCATTAACTAACCCTTAATTAACAGTTAACTAATGTGTAATTTACTAATGGTGTTCATGTTAACTAAGGTATTAATTTATACATTATTTAATAGTTTATAAAGATGACTATTAAAGAATGTATAAATTAATACCTTAGTTAACTTGAACACCATTAGTAAATGATTACCAGACACATTAGTTAACTGTTAATTAAGGGTTAGTTAATGCTTATTAAGTAACTTAGTGACCCTTATTGTAAAGTGTTACCATTAATTTTTATATTTGTTATAAAACATCTATTATCTTTTTCATAATGTCAGGCTATTGTCAGGCTGTTATTATTACTAATGTCGGGAGGTTTTTAAAGGAATACCTTGACATTTTGAATCATAGTTGGGGATTTTTATTCTCCATTCATACTGTGGGAAATGTGTGAGCTTGGAATTAATCTATCTGGGTGGAGTGCAACTCTGAGATATTCATCATCAAAGATTTGACATACCAGCTGGCAAAACTGTTATGTACTTTCTGTCTTTCAACTTATCCCCAGAGGGTTCATAAAAAAAATAATAACACCACTGAAGCATAAAAGTAACATTTAAACATTGTGAATGTGGATAATTTGATTTTGATATTCCAAGTTCACAATGTTGTTGTTGTGGACGTAAAATGGCTTGCTAGCAGTCATTGTTAGCATTCCTGATTGAAACCAAGGGGCAGTCGATGCAGGAATGCTGACCACACCAACATGCCATTTTAGGGAAACTGAAATGGAGGAAAAATAATAAAACCTTGTAGTAGAAATGGAGAAAGTTTCCTTTACAATGTGACAAGAGGGAAAATAGCTAACTGAAGTTCAAAATGTCAAGGTCTCCTGTTTTTGTTATGGCTAATGTCTGCTAGCTTACTGCGCTGTGTGGTGAAGTGAAGGACGGCTCTGGGCCCCTTGAGTTGAGTTTGTCCCCAGTAGGAAACGGCCTGGACCTCCACACTGTAGCTCCTATTAGACCGCATACTGTCCAGCTCCACTTGGCTCTGCACACACACATACCCCCACACACACACACATACAGAGGAACCAATACACAAGTGAACATGTGAAGTAGGAATACAGCATTTAGCGTGCAACTCTTATTCACTTTCTGTGAACCAGAGTGTATCATTTGCTAAATTAAAAAAACAACTAGAAAGAACCTGAAAATGATTGAGATCAAAGTGAAGGGAAAGTCGAGGTGTGTGTTCATGAAATTTCCTTTTCTCACCTGTCATTTTGGCCATTCAAAGATATAAAATTGCCTCAGGTGGCGGCATTAAGAACCTCACTGACAACTTCATTGTCTGCCACTTGCAGCTTAATGGTTTGTGGCTTATCCACTGGGAGAAGCCCCAAAAACAACAGCCAGTCAGGAAATGCGATTGGCCTACATGTCAGGGCAGGGAAAGGCTATGGGCCAGTTTGATCTGACATAAATTTTCCTTTATGTCAGATCTCAGAGCCTGGGCGTCCTGCTGTGCGTCTGCCTTTTCTTTTATAGGCATCGAGAAGAACTCTTTTAGCCCAAGAGGAGGCTTTTTGGATCTTTCATTTCAAAAGTCTTTACCCAAATGGAATAAATGAGGAATGTAATTTTAAACGTTCCTTTAAATGTTGTAATGTTCTTGTCAGTAAGGTGGGACTCTACATCCTTAAAAGGACTGAACTCCTGTGGGCCTCATACAGGTGAAAGGAGTTTTATAAAATATTGGTGTAATTGGTCTGTGGGCCCTGAGGTGGCCATTTTGAATGTCATGAACTGTATTCATGGTCCGTTTCATCCTGATGAAGGCAATTAAAGCTGAAACCTGTTAGTTTTAATATTAAAGCGTAGTCTATTTTTCTCCAAGAGTAGCTGAATTGACCTTATTCACGGCGGCCATTTTGAACACTTGGGTGGGAAAGTCTACCCAGAAGATTGGCATACTGTATGTAGGCTATAAAACTAGAGTTACTTCAACACGTAAGTGAGGACTTCAGATAGACTTGACAGTTATCAAATTAGTTAGCAATCTCAGAAACAACCACAACAACTGCTTGAATTTAGCAGGGAAGTTAGTTAGCTAGCTTACTACTAAGTAAGCTACTAGCTAGCTAGGCTGTAGATTCTGATAGCTAGCGATAATGGGAAATATATATTAAAATATGAACCTATATACCTCCAGATTCTTGAGATCCATTTGTTTTGAATATGTCTTTCTAAGGGAATCTGTGAAATGATAAATGTTTATGATGTGTGAAGGGACGTAGCTGGGCTACACTTGCTCTTCCAGTTAGTTTCTCACCCTGAGTGTTCAAAATGGCCACCATGTGAATGTCAATTATTTCATTCAGATGTCAGACCTAACATAAACTGAAAAGTCTGAATGTAATGCTCTTATTTGCAATGCCACTGTTACAGATCAGTAACAGGAGGAGAATTAACATAGTCTATACTATTATTTCACTCTACAAGACCTGCCTCGCACATACCATACACTACATCAGTGGTTCTCAACGTGGGGTCCGGGGACCACCAGGGGTCCTTGAGGGAGTTCCAGGGGGTCCCCAGCTAATTGATGAATTGTTAAACTTCACCATTATTTAATTGAAAAGAAGTTAAAACAATTAGAGAATGTAGAAGAATGACTGTTTTGGTGATAGTTTCACTGTTATCTCTCTACAATACCTGACAGTCATGTAATTCTGGACAAATTCTCAGATTTGGGTCTGAGACACAAAATGTCATTAAATGGGGGTCCGTGGCCCCAATGTGGACTAAATTAGGGGTCCTTGATATGAAAAAGGTTGAGAATCACTGCACTACATGGCGTGTCACATGAGGTGTAGCCGTTAGCTCATATATCCTTCAAACACTAACAGGAACAAGACTCCCCAGACATTTGCAGAGGGCTGTAGCGTTTGGCTGTCCTTACCGCTCTGACCGTCTTCCTCCTCTTGGTGGAGGATGAAGCCGAGGGCTCTCCGGCGGCGGTCCAGCTCCAGGAAACCTTGTAGTGGTGGACGGGAACATCCAGGTCGGCAGGCACGCTCCACTGGAGCCTGGCAGACACCGCCCTGCCGGGGCCAAAGGTCATGTTGGCCACCCTCAGCTCGCTGGGAGCCGGGGGACTGGAGGGGTCTGCGGGGGGGGGGGGGAAGGAGATGTTGGAAATATTCATCCATGCACAGTCACTGACAGAGAGCAACATTATAATATTATATACTGATGCTGCTTTCAGGTCATATGGGAATAACCGTCAGAGCAACAAATTGGAAGTGTTCACACCTTTGAACTGGTTTGAAGACGTTTGGCGGTCACTTTTATCCAAAGTGCCTTACAAAACTAAAAGTGCAAACATTTTTCATATGGTTGGCCTCAGTGTAAAAAAATACATAGAATGACCTTTTTAGATCTAGATGACATATGTGAATATTACTATAATTGCTTTTATTATCCCCATAATCACAGTAAAGACTTCCCTCTAGGATATTATATGCCAGAATGACAGAGATGTCCGTATTATTTTCCCATTATTATTATTATTGTTATGGAGGGGGAGGCACGCTTGATTTTGTTATAGCATGAAATGAAATAACAAATGTCCATTACAGCTACACAGGGGAGAACCGATGGCCAGCAGCCAATGCAATTAATTCAGATTCTACTTCATTAGAGTCAATACAATGATTCCTCGGGATGACACTGCCAATCTCGCTCACTCCCATTCTGTCACTCACAGACATAGACGCACACACACACACACACACACACAGGTTTGTATGACTATACTTATGAGAAGTGGTACTAGGCTTCATGCTAACACTTTAGCATACACTAGGGTTGAGTGATAGTGAGACTGACCTTTTGGTAATAAACAAAGGTGTTCCTAGTTTTTAACTGCTGAATAAAAAAATGAAATATCATTAACTGAATATAGCTGATGTAGCCAGTCATATTTTTGGAACTACTTTCAGTGAGCAACCACATATTCATCTGCTGTGCAGTGTTAGTTGTATGAGGTCTTGCGTTGCCCACCACTTTCACTTCCTATGGAAACAGGGCGCGAGGTCCCCGGTAGATCAAAACAGTAGCTGTTTTTGTACCATATTTGTACCATATTTTATGTAAATTCTCCAACACAAAACTACCAGACTTAGCTGCATAACATTTAAGATTTAGCTATAGGGCTGCTACAAGTTCCCATTTTCTCACTTTTAAGATAATGCTAGTCGCCTACTATCACTCAACATAGTGTATGCTAAAGTGTTAGCATGGAGCCCACTATCACTCAACATAGTGTATGCTAAAGTGTTAGCATGGAGCCTACTATAACTCAACATAGTGTATGCTAAAGTGTTAGCATCGAGAACCAGAGCCAATTATCTACCAGGGACACACAGATGATTTTGGTTTTGACCAATAGGGCAATGTACCAAAAATTTGGTTTATTCCTTTAATCTTAACCATTACCCTAACCTAAACTTAATCATAAATCTAATCTTAACCCTAAACTAGCCCCTTGTAGAAGTGGGGACTGGCCAAAAAGACCTTAGAGAGGACTTTCTTCAAATTTCTCTCCTTGTGAGGACATTTGCTCTTCATAGCAATAGTAATACACACACACACACACACACACACAAACACACAGGCAAGTCATGCTGTCTGACCTCTGCTGGAGTGGATGTGTCGGCTGGGCGTGGTGAAACCTCTGGTCCCATGGGTGTTGACCGCCGCCACTCTGAACTGGTACCAGCGGCCCGGCCGGGTGTCGGCCAGTCTGGCTCCCTGCTCTGTGGTCTAGGATGAGTTAGGATGGGTGGTGGGTTGAATAAGAAAGGCAGCAAGACCAGACATGAGTACTCTGATATTTCAAAAAACCTAAATAGTATGTCTAAAGATGATGTATGGTTGTTAAGGAAGTCCTCATGTAGGTGGCGCTGTATTTGAATACAGATTCAGATACACACTTTGCACAGCGAAAACTCTGCGACTCCATAATGTCAACTTTTCAGAAGCTTAAGCTTCAGAAAAATAGCCTTATTTTCAACTTGACCACCATATATTTGAGGTTATCCAATGGATTTTGAAATGGTTTTATGAGCTGAAGGGCTGGAGAATTTTCTCAACCCACAGAAGACCAACTAATCCTTCAATTGAAGTTAAAACATGAAAATCCCCAAAATTGGTTTTATGAGGTTTTCACATGACAACAGCTACATTTAAAGTTGATGTGCATGGAGACAGCGGTGTACCTCAGTGATGTGCACTTGTCCTGGACTTTCGTCTCCAACGTTCAGCTACATTTTAGGCCTCAGATTTTTGTGCTTCACATTTTATCCCATTTTGCCTTGTCGACTAACCTGTGCCACCACCTGCCAGGAGGTGGCGGTGTCCTCGCTGGGCTGGATGCCGAAGTTCCACCTCCTCTGCAGCACGTAGACCACGGGCTCGGCCGATATGTTGAAGCGGGAGGACCAGCGGACCTCCAGCTGGCCGGAGGGAAGCTCCTCGAAGCCCAGCTCCTTCCTCGGCTTCAGAGGAGAACCTGGGAGAGGAACGCGGTCTTATTGTGCAACTGAACTGATCTGTTTCTTTTAAATAGAATAAATTGTAAAGATGCTGCTTGGCTACCTTCCAAAGTGGATGGTAGAATTAACAGAATTGAAGAAGAAGAAGAATGTTTTTATGTATTTTTTTATGTATTCAAATGCAATGTAATGTCTGTGTATTTTAATGTATTTTAATGTATTTTATCTGCCTATGTCAATGTAAAGCACCTTGAATTGCTGCTATGTAAGAAACGTGCTATACAAATAAAGCTGCCTTGCCTTGCCTTGGTGTCTGGAATTGAAAAGTCCAGTAGAAACTGTATACATGGTGATTATTATGGTTTGATCTATACAGTTTTTTAAAGGCAAATAATATACAAAATCCTGAATAAAAGCCACTGATAGCCAATATTTTTTGGGTAATTCTACAGTTGTAAGACATTTTGTGTTTTGCATTTGTAAATGCTTTTTTTATTTTCATACATGATCAAAGTGAGCAAACACAATCATAATGTTTTGGACTGAAATTGGAATTTCTTTAAAAAAATAAGCTGGAGATCACTGAGAATAATGTTTTTTCCTCTGATTTTAATTACAACTAAAAAACAATGAAATGAGCTTGTAACATAGTTGACAAATGAATCAGTTAACATTTCTGTTTTCAAATAAATTAGGCTTGTAGTAGTAAATATGTCACATTTCAGTGATGCTGGTGCTGATATTCAGTATCTTTAAACATGACCATTTACATGCCAAAAATTCCTTTATTAAAATACTGAAATATATTCATGAATACTCATGTGGAATCTGATCAAAATGTCTCATTAGAATCAGTTAAGGGCTTCCCATAGGCAACCAGTGTAGTACTGATGAATTCTACAATAAATATGTAATCAATCAAACTGCATCATATCAGGTGGATGACTGGACCAGATCTGATTTTTAATAAAATGCCAATATCGGCCCCATATATCAGCAAACCGATATGATTCTAACCCCTATTGTGATTATAATTTGTCTTGTCCCATATCCCTCTTCGAATTCTCTGCCCATATTGGACGTGTCCCATCAGAGAGGGCAGACAGACACGTGGCCGGCTGCAGCCAGCCTCCCCCGGGGCAGCCGGGATTCAATGGCTCACTCAGTGCCACAGTGTGAAAAGGACAAATTAGTTTCCCCAGATCATTTTTCTCCCATCATGTTTGTTACCGGCAGTGCAGTCTGAACCTAATGCCGCAAACTCACAGGATCTATTTTTCCTCAGGTCTCTTTGATCTCGCTTCTAACAATGGAGGCCTAACTAGGGCAAGCTCCACCTGACTCAGCAGAGCGATACAGGAGCTTTTAGTCACAGACTGCTTGTTAAACAAGCGATTTTCCACCTGGAAAATACCTCATTTATCTCACTAAAGGCCCTAGACCCGGGATGTCACCTTTTTAGATTGGCATGAATGTCATGACAAGTGTATATCACCGTAAGTGACATAAACCTGATGTATGTTATATGAGGATAGGGTGTTTTAAGGGAGAAACGCATTGCATTCACCTCTAATTTATGAAAATATAATAGATTTTTGCTTATATTGGTGGTTATTTCCCTTATGGTGATCACTAACTGGAAGTAATATTGCAGTTTACCCTTCTTTTTATTTACCTGTACATCACTGCCAACAATTGCCAGTATGTGAGTTAAACATGAGTCTTGAGGCGGTAAAATGTCTTTTTACATCTGCATTAATTATAAATGTTCATGTTTTTTTTTTACTCTACAAGAATCTATGTGAGGATACTTAAACCTTTTATGGCTACCCATGTTTTTTTTTAGGCTGACATAAATCTTTATGAGGGAAATTCATACAGCATAGTAACTTGTATCAAAAGGGGTCTTTAAAGGGGAAATCAGCAAAAATTAATGTGTCACGAATATTTGTCATTTTTGTATTGGTGGTTGTTTTCCTTAATATAATCACTAACAAGAGGTTGTTTACCCAAATTTTAATTTACAACTCCATCACCACCCAAGGCAAGCGGGCTAATTTCTTAGCGTCAGTTGAACAGGAAAGCTGTGTTGTTTCTTTCATGTTAGGCTAATATTCATGGCTCTGCATACCCTTGTAAAGGTTTTTGGGAGGCTGGCAAGTGTGTCCGCATCCGTTGGAGCAGCATTTCTTCTGGGCGGGGCATTCGCGGTCGTGGTCGCAGCTCTCCACGCAGGCCGCCGCGAAGCCGCTGGCTCTCTCCGGGGGCGGACAGTCGCCCTGCTTCACCGCCAGCACCGAGCGGAGGAACTCGCAGCTGGTCACGCACTCCCAGTGCTTCTTGGGAAAGGATCGCTACGTGGGATTGAGGAGGACAAGGGTCATAGTTAGGGTTACCCCGGTAAGAGAGTTTGCTAAAGGCTGATGCCGATATTTTTGGGTTGGAGCTGAAAAGGATTTCAGCTCCAACCCAAAATTATTCAGTGTTTCCCGCTGAATTGTATTCTTGTCAGGGTGGAGAAGCCTCTGAAACAACATTCAGATCAGTGGTTCTCAACCTTTTTCATATCAAGGACTCCTAATTTAGTCCACATTAGAGCCACGGACCCCCATTTGATGCGATTTTGTCCCTCGGACCCAAATCTGAGAATATTTTTATTGTTAGATATGATTTTGTCCAGAACTCCATGACTATCTGTATTGTAGGGAGAGAGATAACAGAGAAACTATGATCAAAATAGTCAGTCTCCTATATTCTATAATTGTTATTGTAAATGAAATAATTGAAGTTTAACGATTCATCAGTTTGCTGGGGACCCCCTGGGATGCCCTCAAGGACCCCTGGTGGTCACCGGACCCCACGTTGAGAACCACTGATTTAGACCATCATAGGACACTAAAATTCTCCATTGAAATCCATGTTAATTCATGCATACTTGTGTGGAATCCAATCAAAATGTCACATTCTCAGGTTAATGTCTTCCCATAAACAATAAACAACACAAAATTTCAGCTATTGAGAGATTCAATCCAAATATATATGTATCAGCCTTCAAAAATCCATATTGGTCAAATGCTACTAGAGCTATGTAGTAGGATTTGACTGATTGATAGATTTTTGAAGGCTGACATTTGACTGATACATTTTTTAACATGGAGTCTATGTTAAAAAATGCATGAGAGAGTGTTTTGAATCAACTGGCTGAAGGATGGTGACCCCATAAAACCTCATGAAGCCTCACTACATAGAAACTGTCCAGAGTGTCACAGTGTACCTCACACAGCTCTCTGCACTGGCTTTTCCTCTTCATGTCCCAGGAGTCTTTGCAGGGCTCCAGGCACTGTGGAAGTGAAAGAAACTAGCGTGAGTAATGACAAAGATTACTGCGAGATATGAATATGGTGTAATAGCAATTCATCTTACCCGGAGATGTGAGGGGAATCTATCTTACTAGATAGGCTATGAGTAAAATGTTTCGCTGGCGGACAGCTTTTCGCAGAATCCCAAATCGAGATAGAGTCGGGGTGTTAGATAATTTCATTTAGTGACACAGCTCCATTACAGGTAACGCCAGCTCCTCCTGCATGCTAATATGAATCATTCAGAATGGGACTTTTATCATTAGTGCCTGAAGCTCTAACCAGGCCTGGGATTTATCAAGCAGCGCTGACCGAAGATCAGCTTTGCCCTTCAGATCAAAATCTATGATCCTGATGCCAGATGAGAACTTTGCATTTCCAATATGTCAACATTTCAGGAATTAAGAAGAAATATTCAATTGGTTTTGAATGGATCTCATGGGCCTTTGGCATCATGAAACCGTCTCAGTAAATAAAATAAACAAACATGTACGCAATTTGATTAAGAAAATGAAGCACACTCAAGAATCTACCTGGAGCTGCAAGGTTTTCATGTGATAACAGTGACAAGTAATATTTTTACCTTTATCGACCTCTATTGGCAACCAATAGGAATTGCAACAACATATATAAAACTTATCTCCCCACCTCTCCCAACCCCTTGAGCTACGGTGGCCTGTAATTGACAATAAAGTCACATTTTCCCAATGTAGAAGAGTAAGCTAGCTAACTAGAGCAGAGATCCAACAGAAACGTCTAGTGAAGAGCGAATATATCACCATGCTAAATACTGGAATAATAATACTGCTTTTGCATTTGCGTTTTTATTGATCAACAATAGGGTTGAACAATTAATCGAAATTTTATCGAAAACACAATATGGCCTACTGCAATTTTGAAATTGCAGTAGGCGCAATATTTGTTAAAGGTGAAATGTGTGTCAAAATACCATTTTAAATGAAATATTGTGGTGCTGCAGAGATGTCCTGGCCTACACATCATATCCTACAGACTTAAGAAAACATCTTTGTTTGGTATAGATCCCCGCAAAAATCACACCATAATCATTTTAATACGTTTTTCAATGAAAATGAGAATAATGATGTAAAAATTAGCATTCCCTCTAATATCGCAAATCATATCGCAATTGCAATATCAGTCAAAATAATCGCAATATAGATATTTTTTCAAAATCGTTCAGCCCTAATCAACCACCCGATCAACCCCCACAGATATATTATGGTCATTTTGTGCTATGGGGCAGGAAAAATCGTACTTATTGCACCTTTAAATGGTTTAGCTGGTCAATCCTAAGCGAGTTATAACAACAATATGAGATGCTTGGTGCTATATGTAAGTACAGGCTTTAATTTCCTAACAAATACTCTAACGTTGGCATGAATATGACATGAGCAACCCCATTACTCGAGCTTTCACCGGACTAAAAGTCTGGCGGGAAGCTCCAGTGGAAAGCTAATGAATGTTTTCTGCTGCTTTAGCACGCCGTTTCTGGAGCATGTCACCAATTAGCGTCGTTGCCCCTCTACCATAAAGCCGAATCCTGCACCAGTAAGCAGAGGCAGCCCAGGGGAGTGTGTACCGATTGTAATTTCATGCTGTAGTGAGAAACAGCGGAGGCCATGGTGGGGAGGAGAGCAACATACAGTGGCATCGCAAGGACGAGGCGGGTTGTCTGGAAAGTTCGGGAATTACTGTAAACTCTGAACGAACTCGAAATTACGGAGAGTTTTCAGGGAATGAGCGGTTTTCCGACATTCATTCTGTTACGGAGAAAGAAAACGTCTCGATCAGCACACTCCGACTTTTGAGATTTTGCACAGCATACAGGCTAGAAGAACTTTGTTTTTCTCAGAGGCTGAGGGAGTGGCGGCTTTCCGAAAAAGCTCTGGAAGGGATTGGGATTTCTCATCTTCCTGGGGCATCGTCTCACAGCGAACAAGGGGAATGCGATTATTTTTAACAGCTGTGAAGGGTATGTGTATTTGTGTGTGTGTGTGTGTGTGTGTATTGTGTGTGAGGGATGTAATAGTTGTTGGAAACTATGAATAAATTTGTAGGAAGGAGGCCCACCTTTAAATACAGCTGAGGCACTCGCTTTACACACAAAATGCAGGAGATCCTACTGAGTTCGCCCCCGGGCGCTGCACTGCAACA
This sequence comes from Centroberyx affinis, assembly GCF_046629955.1. Lineage (NCBI taxonomy): Eukaryota > Metazoa > Chordata > Actinopteri > Beryciformes > Berycidae > Centroberyx > Centroberyx affinis. The sequence goes on along the minus strand of NW_027279835.1, from coordinate 132,777 downwards.
ATCCTGGAACTGCGAAAAGCTCCATTCCATCCTGCTCAACCCCCCCCCCGACATACACACACACACACACACACACACACACACCCCAAACCCCCTCCTCCACCACCTCCTCCTCCCCTACTCCCCATGTGTGCAGAATCCAACTCTGAATTTCAGTCCTGTTAAATGTTGAATTGTCATGAGCTTTAAACCGCAAAACTCCATCAACTCTGTAAGCCTGCATCATTATTTCACAATAATGATTAATAATTACCACAAAGAAAAAATATTTAGGGTTATAGACGGATGTATTTGCTGATATATCAGGCCTTTCATATATCAGGCCTTTCAGCATCAGATCTGGTCCGGTCAGTGTGGTCCACCTCTGATATGATGGATAGGATGCAGTTTGATTTATTACATTTTACTGTAGAACTGATCAATACTACACTGGTTGTATATGACTTATTATCATCATCATATATTATTATGCTGGGTTCCAATGACAAGTTTTAGTGTCCCATGGTCTAAATGTTGTTTCAGAGGTGTTTCAACCCTGATAAGAATTACAATTCTGGAGGAAACACCAAATTCTTGGAATTTTTAGGAATGTTTTGGCACCAAAATGGTCAGATTTAAACGTATTGAATATCAGCAAGAAATATTGGAAATATTGGCAAATTCCAGTATCAGAATCAACCTTCAAAAACTCATATTAGCCGAACCCTACATTGAATATATACTCTCCACTATATGCACTGTGTACTGAGTGTGGTAGTGTGTACACATTTATAGGTACAGGCTCTAACAGAGGAGGGTCTAGGTTGCCTCAGAGTGAGCACCAGTGCTGTGTACCAGTACAGGGTAAGAGTAGACAGGGAAGAAAAGTTGCTGCCAAATGGACTATGCTCTACACACCCCATACACAGCTCTTGCTGGTAAGGGGCGGAGAGGGTCCTTGAAGCATGTCTGATAGCCTTGTGCCAGCCCTGCCATCTCCCATCTACCCTCCCTGGTCTCCAGAAGAAGATTCGCCCACTAATCCGGGCTGACGTTCCCACTCTCGTGCCATTCCCATTGTACCTCGGCGTCAGTTAGTTTTCCGCCCCATTTCAAGCTCAAATCAAGCATTCCTTTCCACTATACCGCAAATAAAGCTGACTTAGGGGGAACTTTGTGATGTGGTCGAGAGAGATTAGAGAAAACACCTAAAGTCCCACCGGTGGCGGGAGGTATTTTTGTCTCGGTTGCAGAATTTAGATCCAGGTTTGAGGTCGTTCGGGATCCAAGCTGTTCTTTTGGCGCACGGGACATGACTTGTTTTTAGTTGGGGAAACAATGCAAGGGCTGCAGTGTGCAGCTGGTCATTCCATTGTGTGTGTGTGTGTGTGTATTGGGAGGCGAGTGCAGTCCAGTCCTCCATGACTGACCGGAGATAATGGACCGAGCGACTTCTCTGCTGACCGTGCATAATGCTGTTCTTTCGGTGCGCGCCGCCGTTTGATTCCCTGCCCAGGCAAACTCCCTCAGAGAGGAAATAGGCCCTGTTTTCGATTCTGGCTTCCTGTTTCAAGCAACTTGCGACATCTTTGAGGGTGTTCCAGACCTTTAAACGTCCACACGGACAAGACCTCAGCTTTTTCCACGGAGCGAATTACGGCAAATTATTTCACACGTATTTTTATGCGCTCGAAAGTGCGAGTTCGAGGCGAGGGAGGGCGAAAGTAAAGGACGTCTGGCTCTTAGTCACACATCCCAACAAGGCTACAGGGAGTACTGGGAGTCCACTAAAGACCGCCAAAGGCTATTGAAATGGGGCTCGGAGAAGGTCGCGTCACCCCAGCTCGATACCGATCGTCCAGGCCAGCGTGGACGCGCACACACACGACGTCCCACCACGGCTCAAACGCTACAGTAGTGCCATCTTAAAGCTCTTTCTAAACGAGGGCCGGACTGGACTGGACTGTGTGGGAGCGCGTGTCGCTAATCAACTCTGGCACTTGCAAATGGCCGTCTGCCTGGAGGAGATAGTGACAGAAGGATTAACAAGCACTCATTACCGCCAGGGTCCACGAGGACGACGCGGGGCCAAATGGTCACGAGCCAAAGTAATGGACTGTCTCGCAGCAACAAGCTTCAACAGGCTTCAACAGGCTTCAACAAGCTTCTCATCAAGCTTCTCTGAGCAGAAGAGCTGGGCTAAGGATCTATCGATACTGGTATTGGCCCTGCTAGTGGTCCATTACCAGCCTAAAATAGGGTTGCAGCAATTTCCCCAATAATAAACCCCAATGCCAAGAGTAGTGTCAGAAATCAAAGCAAAGTGGTTTGATTTTCTGCCTTTTTTTACCCCTGGAAGGATGTTAGATCTCTTGAATAGAGAAAAAAAAGTCTTATATCTCCATCATTAACACTTTAACACTTTACAATAAGGGTCACTAAGTTAATTAACAGTTAACTAATGTGTCTGGTAATCATTTACTAATGGTGTTCATGTTAACTAAGGTATTCATTTATACATTATTTAATAGTCATCTTTATAAACTATTAAATAATGTATAAATTAATACCTTAGTTAACATGAACACCATTAGTAAATTACACATTAGTTAACTGTTAATTAAGGATTAGTTAATGCTTATTAAGCATTAACTAACCCTTATTATGCATTAACTAACCCTTAACTTAGTGACCCTTATTGTAAAGTGTTATCCCATCATCTTTGTCTAATGACTACTAGTGAAGTACAGATACTCAAATTTTAATGTTCAAAATTTTGCATCAGCAGTGAAAAAGTGCTATCACTGCTTCCCTATCAAGCACCAGGCTTAGGGCCCTCCTTGACAACATCATACACAAAACCCTAAAAAGGTGAAATCCCCCGACTAAGAACCAAATCTCTGTGATCCTTTATGAATACCAGCCAATGCTTAACGCTGCAAACAGATCAAGGGTTTTAATAGCAGTTTATGTTTACGCAGCAGACATATGCAGCCAATCAGGAGAATCCATAGCAGGCCTTATTTACACAGAAAGAGCCATTCCAACGTCGACTCACGAACCCTCCAAAATAAACAATGCGGCACAACAAAGCAAACCGCAGCCTTGACGTAGACAAGCTATGGCTTCCGCAAATGAAAAATTGCCTTTGATCAAGATGCTGCAAACAAGATGAAAGACTTTGGCGCTCAGTGGCAATACTTCAGAGAACACCTGTCATCGCAGAGCAACTGTGACAGCTTTTACCACATCTAAATTTAAAGTTCTGGTGGTGTGCGCTGATGAAAAACTAAGAGCACGGGGGGGGGGGGGGGGGGGGGGTAAGGGTGCCGTGGAACAAATTGCACTTATTGAGGTATCCTTTGGGGGGGAATGCATCGATTTCCCATCGCGCCGTAAGAGCCTCTCATTTCACAATTAACCACCATTAAAGAGGAGTGTAATCTGGAGCGCTCTCGCAACTAAAAGCCACTAAAAGGGGAATGCTGCTCTACCCGAGGTAAAAAAAAGGCGCTATAAAAGCTTCACTCTGAGTATACTGGAGGATTTGACCTTTGGAGAAACTCATCCGAGGGGTTTTTTTAATTTGCTAAGTTGGCAGTTGTCAAAATGTTCCAGTGGAATCTGAAATGGAGTCGGATCGTGACTTTTGTCTCCGCGGGCCGGTGACGGGACTTACACTGAATGTACAAAATATCAGGGACATGTCCTCTTTTCATGAAGTCCACTGATGAGGGGAATCCAGGTAAAAGCCACTATCCCTTATTGATTTCCCTTATTGAATCTGTACCAATCACAAAGGAGGAGATGGAGATAAAGAGAAGCAGACGAGTTAGAGGAGTTCTAAGCTTTGAGATAGTTGAGATGTGGATTGTGCAATATCAGGAAGATGTACAGTCAGTGTATGTGTCTATACAGTATGTGAGCTTCTCCACCACAACACCAAAGCACAGAGATATTGTCGGACCGATGAAAACACTGTTGTCTTCGGCGCATAATGGGATGAGGCAGCGCTCGGTATCATGAACTAATTCACGCCGCTATCAAACCATTTTCTCCCTGTGATCGTTCATTAAAGGGCCCGCACATCGCGCGTTGGGAGCTCTTAATAATGCAGCTTGGGGAAAGTCTAATGCGCCAACATGTCACCACAATTACCCATCACTAGGATCGCACGGTTACCAAAGTGAGAGGCTGCTCAAGCGCGTTAATATCTCCATTGCTCAACAAGAAGACAATATTACTCGTGGGGACCGTTAAATATCAAAAAATGCCAGAGTGAGGCTAAGTAGTCGCATATTGGATGTGAAATAAAATTATCTCAGCATAATGTCATGAACGTTACCGAGGGAAGCTTTATTATATTAGCATAATATCACAGGGGGGAAGCTTTGCCAAGTGTGTATTCCATCTATTACTGCCTGGGTCTTTCACTAGCATTGATGTATTAGCCGCGAACTGCTAGCTCCTGTGATGTATAGAGCGTCGGGAAATAAAATGCCTAGTTTGGTGATGAATGGTGCAACGAAGAAATGGGTAATAACCACTACCAGCACGCACGTAAACACACACACACACACACGCTGCGACCCGGGTTTACACATGCTTTACACACGTGTGCACACACACATATATGAGCGCACACTGTCATCTGTTTGTATGTGGAGTGATTTATTGCACCGGAAAGCAAGCAGCACATAAATGAACACACACACACAACACAACACACCCAGGTGCACACGTGTACCTGCAGTCATGCATACACACACACACACACACACTGTGCACACACTTGGATCTAGAATGATTTATTGCACTAGAAAGCACCGGCATTCCCATATGACTTCCTATCTGAAGACTGATCACCTAATTGAAGCGGTTTAATTCAGATTTCCCCATTTTGTGCATGCATGTATAGATGTGTATATACAGCAGTATATGTGATACCTACCTTTGCACATTGTTTGTGGTTGTGACACCAGCCCAAGGATCCGTTATTCTGAAGAGAAGAAGAAAAGGCAGGGGAGAAAGAGAGGCAGAAATGAATGAGCTAGTCTAATTGAATTAAGTGGAGAAGAATACATGTTAATGTCCTAATTACAGGTTACAGCCCTGTCACAGCTCAAAGCAAGGCAACATAATTATAGTTTGTCAGGAGAACATCATAGAGCTCCAGGGTTCACACTCTGTGCACCATAACTGTTATTTTTCTGTATGATGACAAATGACTGTTTTTCTTCTCCAGTTTGTGGGACTTAATGTCTCTCATTGTTTCCCAGTACGAGCCAGGGCCGGAACGCTGCAAGCCTCTATGAATTATGAGTGCAGATCCAGGATCACTGGTCAGGTCGCACTGGTCAGGATCGTATACAGTATGTTCTTTTCAATGTGACTCAAGAGGCAAATTGGTTTTCTCGTCAGCACCCCAGTCGTCTGATTTCTTAGGCGTGTTATATGTCAAAGCAATAATCCGAAAAATTCTTGTTTTGCTTGATTTTGGTGAGAAGTGGTCATTGTTTTTTGGCATTTTCCATTCAATGTAGCCACTGACCCAACTTACTGTAATGTTAAAGTAATAGTGTAGACTGTGGCTTCTTATATTTCATCAACCTTCTCATATTTATTCCAAACAAACTGCTGTTGTTGCTTCTGTAAATGTAAAATGCATCACCTCCTGTCTGTAAAAGCATTCATGAACTGGGTATAGGCTGAATCACTATTGGACGGCATCAATCAGTGATAGAAAGTAGCAAAATGGACATTTATTTATATGAAAAAGTTGCGGATTATTACTTTAAAGTTTCATCGAATCTAATCTAAGAATAATAATAATAAGAAGGCAGTTCCTGGATAGTGGCATCCTAACTTAAAGGGTGGGTCCTTTTCCTTTTTATTTTTATTTTATATCATTACCTTGAGTCTATAAAACAAACCTGTAAACATTTTTCATGTAAAAGTAATCTCAAATGTTTTTAGAAAGCCCCTCTCCCACCTCAAGAGCTACAGGCTGTTTTGGGGGCGTTTCTAGCAGCCAGAAAGAGCCACTGCTCCGATTGGCTAGCAGTACTAGAGGCCCCGCCCCCCCAACCCCACCCCCAAACATAAGATGATTGGTGGCAGTTTTCTACATCACAAACCAACCATGTTTGACTGGCTCGTTTCAGAGGAGCCATGTTCTCTAAATACAAAACAACTATTAGTACAATTTTCACTTTTTTTTTTACTGTGAACAAGGAGCATCCAAGCCATGAAAAACTTTAGATCATCCACTTCTAAAGCAAAAGGGTCATTGTTTTTCTGATTTCTGTTCAGTTTTAACAGTAGAAAGGCCAAGCCGCCGTCATTTGGCTGCTGTTTTGAATTTTAGAAATGAAACATCTAAGCTTTCAAAATGTTCCTCTGAGATCCAATGTCAGTTAGATTCTGCATTTGCATTTCTAGTGTTAAGTGAAAATGGTAGTGAATTTACACAGAAAGACAAGAGGGGTTCGTGGCACATCTAAACCTAGACTCTTCTAGAAATTTGGCTTGGCATGATTTCAGACAGGAATTCCCCTCTGTGAATACAACGCTGTGTTTATCATTCATTTGAAAGCCAATAGAAACATCTGAATAACCATAATAATAATAAAAAAGATGAGGTTGACGAGGTTGGTTGTGGGATGGCACGTTGTGAGTGTCTGGTGTGCATGTGTCTGTTTTTTTCTAGCCTTTCAACCATCTCCATTTGCTCCGTCAATAACTATGTACCATGATGGATTCCGAGTTCAGATTTATTCCCTCTAGGGGTTTGCCGATTCGCGAGGTGAAGGTTGCCGGTGTGAATCCCCGGCCCGGCTTTCTCCTCCCTCACACAAGTACCACCTAGCTGCCCTGGAGCAAGGCGTTTAACCCCCAACCGCCTGCTCAGCAAACAGTAGAAAGTAAAGGGGCAAAATCAGTGGAGATAAAATGTTCTTTGTCAGAGATGTTGCCCACTTTTGGCTCATCTCTACTTCCTGAGAATGTTCCCCCACGCCCCATACCTAACCGATTTGCTCAGAAATAGTCGCAGCTTTTTTTTTTTTTTTCACATTGCACCCAAGCTGTTATGTCTGGCGGTAACAGAAGCTTATTGTTGCCGGCCAAAAGTGACTCAGCCATGGCCACTATTGCTGCGGACAGATATGATCTACGACAGGATGGAGAGGGGGCAGTGCCGTCTAGACCGACCCCGTCCCATCATTCAATGGGGTTTGGAGGGAGACGATCCGGGTCACGCCCTGACCCCTCGGCCAACCCCGCCCCCCCGTCCCATGAGGTCAGTCTTCAGAGGCAAAAACGACGTGCCGTCCCCTTTGCCGATAACACAGAACTATCACTGATTCACTTCTCTTGAATGGCGTGCACTGTGAGGCTAGGAATGGACACACACACAATGGACACACCAAAATGAGTCTCACATCACATCCTCCCACACGACTGTAGCTGAAAAGATCTTGTAGTGAGCACCCATCCAAAGGACTTGTAAGACATAATAGAGAAACGGCAGAATTCCTGCATTTTTCAGGATTTGAAGCTTAAGATGCAGTAGGTGCTGCTTGGTTTGGTGGCAGTAAAGTTAACCAGATCCAATGCAAACGAATATGAAGCTCTTCAATAGCACCTCTATGTCTTAAGGCTATGTTCACACTGCAGCAAAGTGTCCCAATTATGATTTTTTTTCCTGTACATGTGACGCAGATCTGATGTTTTCTAATCATTGTGAACAGCAGAAAGCTGCAAAGTTGTATTTTTGCAATTCCCATCTGGATCACATGGTACAAAATTGGATCCCGAGGCATGCAACCTATATGCAACTTGTATTTGAACAGTCAGATCAGAATTTGTCAGCGTTGCCATGACAATAAGTAAATGTTATGTTATTCATCTGAGGACAACGAGACGCAACAACAGAAAGAAAGACAAACAACTTGACGCCTCAATTCACTCAAAACTCAAAGGTACAGACCCTAAGTGAAACGTGTTGGAAACAAAAAACGGATGTGACATCTTTGTTATTGTCTTATTGTGTTTTCGACATCGCTGTCAGTTCACATTGTTACGGGATATGAGTTACATCCAAGAATAGATAAGAACTGTCATCCAGAAAAATCAGATATGAGCAGCAATTCAGAATAGGGCATGAAGGCCTGTAGTGTGAACGCAGCTTCAGTGTTCCTCAAAGGACAACACATCACAGAGGCATTCAGCATTTCCTCACATTTCTCCTTGGACCATCATCCTACGCTGTTATCATTGCTCTAAGTGGGTATGCATACACTATGAAGTCTGGCTGGAGCAAAAGGGGTACTTGGCCGCAGTATCTGTGTCTATGCGTGTGTGTGTGTGTGTGGGCGGATAGCTACTGATAGAGGAGCGATCTGTGTGGATAATGTAATCAGGATAACAAGCCCTGTGGTCAGGCCTTGCCCCTGCTGAGCAAAAGTCACAGGAAACTTTTAATGAGGGTCTACAGAATATCATGTCCTCATATTGTGGATGAGTCAAGCTGATTACAATGCATAACAAGCTTACTGTCATATTTGATAACTTAAAGAAAGTAACCAGGACTATCCACTGAGTGACTGATGGACTGGGTGATTTATTGATTGATTGATTGATTGATTGATTGATTGATTGATTGATTGATTAAGTGCGTGAGGGATCAGTTAATTGATTAGGTAAGCTCTTCTTCTTCTTCTTCTTCTTATTATTATTGTTATTATTATCATTCTTAGTAGTAGTACTAGTAGTAGTAGCAGTAGTAGTGGCACAAGTAGTAGTAGTAGTAGTAGTAGTAGTAGTAGGCTAATAGTACTAGTAGTAGTAGTAGCAGTAGTAGTGGTACAAGCAGTAGTAGTAGTAGTACTAGTAGTAGTAGCAGTAGCAGTACAGTAGTAGTAGCAGTAGTAGTAGGCTAATAGTAGTAGTAGTAGTGGTAGTAGTACTAGTAGTAGTAGTAGTAGTAGTAGCAGCAGTAGTAGCAGTAGTAGTGGTACAAGTAGTAGTAGTAGTAGTAGTAGTACTAGTAGTAGTAGTAGTAATAGTAGTAGCAGTAGCAGTACAGTAGTAGTAGTAATAGTACTAGTAGTAGTAGTAGTAGTACTAGTAGTAGTAGTAGTAGCAGTAGTAGTAGTAGTAGTAAGTGGTAGTAGTAGTACTAGTAGTAGTAGTAGTAGTAGCGGTAGTAGTAGTACTAGTAGTAGTAGTAGTAGTAGTAGCAGTAGTAGTAATAGTGGTAGTAGTAGTGATGGTAGTAGCAGTTAGTAGTAGTAGTAGTATATACTATGTTGACACTACAGGCCATCAGATTTTTCCTATTGCAATAAAAAAAACATTTTGTAAAGTAGAGCATACACACTCTACATACTTTCCACTTTTCAACATATTTTCAGTAACTAAGTTGCAATTGATATCAATTCACTAAACTCTAAGATATAGCAAAGTTCCTGCATCTAATATCATTTGCCACAAAAACATCCAAACCTGCTTATATAAATATAGGCTAAATTTCTGGGGGACAAAGTGGAGGAATGACTGATGACTGACAAGATATTATCATGGAAACACTTTCTATGTCTGCCATGTCTATAGTGCATTGTAAGGACACTCTAAAGGTTGCCAGACAGCCTATTAATCTCAATGGGACAACCTCTGATAGTCATAAACATTCATGCTTGTACTTAATCCATCCAAGTTACATCTATAATGTTTCATGGGTGCTGATATAGTGTCAGTATTATGTGTTCCCATAAGCATAAGGAATTATGAGTGCATTGTAATTCCTTATGAGTGCATTGTAGATCTATAGTGCACTATCGATATCAATAACCAATATTCAATATCTTAAAAAGCTTCTGAAACAGCATTTAGACCATCATGGGACAATAAAACTCTCCACTGAAACACAGACCACTGAAATGATTCAATAGTAGGGAAACTCTGGGATACATTACTGCCTTTAAATGATCAGTTAATTGACAAAAAACATAATGCAACAATTAAATGGATAAATATAACGCTCAAAGAAAATAACATGTCATGTGAGGTTTCACAGACTGTTTTTATGAGGCTGTGGTCAGGGAGAAACCTCAATTATATCAGGTAGAAAACACTGGCCAATATCCAATAGGCCAGTGGTTCTCAGCATGGGGTCCGGGGACCACCAGTGGTCCTTGAGAGGGTTCCAGGGGGTCCCCAGCAAATTAACAAATTATTCAACTTCACCATTATTTAATTTACAAGAAGTTAACACAATTAGAGAATGTGAAGGAATTACTATTTTGATCATAGTTTCTCTGTTATCTCTCTACCTACAATACAGATAGTCATGGAATTCTGGACAAAATCATACCGAACAATAAAAATATTCTCAGATTTGAATCCGAGAGACAAAATCTCATCAAATGGGGGTCCGTGGCTCTAATGTGGACTAAATTAGGGTCCTTGATATCAAAAAGGTTGAGAATAACTGCAATAGGCTATTGGCAAACCTATACAGTATATCGGTCTAATTCTACTATAGAAATGGTAGTCAGAAAGTGCTTCCAATATTATAATTTGGTCACCAAACTATCAGTTTATCTTTTATTTTATTAATTTTTTTATATGGCTTTCAAATAAGTTCCCACTCATTTCTGCTTCATCTTTAATAAAAACTCAGTTAGGCAAAGACATGGCAAGTGCGCGCACCTTGCCAAACCCCACAGACACCCATCATATCACTAAAGAACTTCATTACTGTTAACTTTTATTATACAGTTTGAAACCCCATGTGGATGCCGACGCGCTCCGGTGCCGCTCGTTCGGGTCCCCCATCCCCTCCCCCGCCCCCTCCCGCCCCGCGCTTACCTGCAGCGGTGTGGAGAGCGCCGCGACGCTGTGCAAACCGAGGCACCGCGACGCGCATCTCGCCCTGGAGACGCTCTCCCCGGACCAGGACTCGTCGTCGTCGTCGCTGTGGTTCTGGTGCTTCTTGGCGCGGACGTCGGCGCCGCAGAGGAAAATAGTCCACAGGGACAGGCTCGTCAACACGGCGCGGCGTTTGGCCAGCATCCTCCTCTCCTCCTCCTCCGTGGATAAAGGGACTCGAAGAAGCGGCGGCGGCGGCGGCTGTGTGGGGCGGAAAAACCAAGAGGATTGCAATGAGCGGTTGAGCAATCTGATGGAAGTTCAACCTAAGCTTGTGTATATCCAAGGGAGGAGCTATAGGATCTAGGCGTACACTATTAGGGTCAGGATGCTGGGAGGCAATCACTTGTGCTCAGGTCTTCCCAGTTGGAGTGGGTGGGTGTCAGTTCACGCTATGGCAAAGTCCCATGCATCCAAAACTTCCAAACCTGCTTATATAAATAGAAGAAGAGTCTGAGGACAAAGTGGAGCAGTTACTTATGAGAGAAGTAAGATTTAGGTCACCGAACTATCAGCTTAGAGCAGTGATTCTCAACCTTTTTCACATCAAGGACCCCTAATTTGGTCCACATTAGGGCCACGGACCCCCATTTGATGAGACCCAAAATCTGAGAATATTTTTTATTGTTAGATATGATTTTGTCCAGAATTCCATGACTATCTGTATTGTAGGTAGAGAGATAACAGTCATTCTTCTACATTCTCTAATTGTGTCAACTTCTTGGAAATGAAATAATGCTGAAGTTTAACAACTCGTCATTTTGCTGGGGACCCCCTGGAACCCACTCAAGGACCCCTGGTGGTCCCCGGACCCCACGTTGAGAACCACCAACTTAGAGGAAACATTGGTCCTGAACGCTTTCTTTTTGGATATGGCTTCCAAATCAATACCCAATACATTTTTGCTTGATTTTGCTCTCCATTATAATGATAAAGACTCACATTTGGACTCACTTAGACAAAGGTTTCACATTGTCATACAAAGAGGATGTGTGATTTCTAACATATCTGTGTCTAATATTTGTGTTACTTTCTTCCACTGATGAGGTGAATCCAGGTAAAAGCCATTATCCCTTATTGATTTCCCTTATGAGATCTATACCAGTCACAAAGGAGGAGATGTAGATGTGTATAATCCAGATCTTTCACACTCTCACATGTCATATAGTTCAGGGATGATGGACATAATCATCCCATCTTTCCATTTGTCATCAACACTGTTGCCCATAACAACCTTATAATAGATCTTGCAGCATTTGCTTATGAACAAGACAAGTGATTCAAAACCGCTGGCATCTTTCCAGAGGTGAATAATACATTTGGTGTTGGTCTCAACTTATCTTTAACCTAAATGAATCCAAATTTTAATCTTAGCATTATAATGGTGAGCAAGTTCAACATTAATTCATTTGGAAGCCAATACTAATATCTTGCCAGTCATTGCTCCACTTTGTCCCCAGAAATGTAGTCGATATTTATAAGCAGGTTTAGAAGTTTTAGTGCTAAATGGTGGCACATGTTACATTCATGCTATACTAGTGAACATGCATTATATATTTATTCTCTTTTTTTTTCTTTTTGGCATCAGAGAGGACAGCAAACATCCATGGTTCAGGGCAACTTGTTTTCTCTGTGCATGTGACAATAAAGAACTTGAACACCCCTGTAATTATTTCAGGAATAGCTAGCATAATCATTATATTATTCAATTTCTCTCCAATATTATTGCCCATAACAACCTTACAATAGTTAATGTAGCCTTTGCTCAAGAACAAGCCTCATGACTCAAGACTAATGGCATCTTTCCAGCGGTTATGGATACATTTGAATGAATCTTTTGCCTGAGAGTAAGCAATAAGGCCAGATGTTGATTCTTCAATAGCTGTCAGACTTGTGTACAAGAGTTTCCAGCTATGGGAGGGTGTGTGTGGGTGTGTGTGTGTGTGTGTGTGTGTGTGTGTGTGGGGGGGGGGTTAGGCACCTCTTGCTGCTCTATTAATGTAGGGGAAACATTGAGGCTGGTGAAATTTGTGATGTTTAACACACACAGGTGGAACCTCTTCCAGGGAGCGAGAGTGTTTTCTCCTCAGCGCTGCCAACTTCGGCGGTGGTGGAGGGTGGAGGGTGGAGGGGGGGGGGGGTGGCGGGGCGAGGGGAGGTGGGGGGGGGTGGGGGGGCAGGCATTGTAATTTCCAGGGAACCCCGGCCATAATTCTCACCGGTAGCTGCGAAACAACAACATTTTTATGGACTCCTCCATTAAAGTAACCACAAACATATCTCTCGCAGGCAGGCGGGGGGGTGGGGGTGAGATGAGGGGGTGGGGGGGGTGGGGGGGGCACCGACCAGTTTCCTCGCCCGGGGAGCATGACGTCGTCGGAAACTCTGAAGAAAGCCCTCCTCCTTTCGGGGGCCGTCGGCCTGGCACAAGGGGGGGCCCCGCATTGCGTCGGAGCGTCCCGTGGCGTTAACGAGACTTTCTAAAAAAAAAAAAAAAAACGCATATGCATTCACACAAACACACACATACATACACTCTCTCTCTCTCTCTCTCTCTCTCTCTCTCTCTCTCTGGGTTTTTATGGCACTGTGTCTCTGGCCTAATGAGGCTTCGCAGCTGAGAGTTTTTTTTTACCTCTCTGATTTAGAGACGAGAGTCAGGTTCATTCCTGCCCATTACACCTCTTCACTTACGATCTGATGGAGCCGGAGGTAATGAGGTGTCCTGAGAAGCCAATAGCATTCTCCGTGTTTGGCCCAATTGACTGCATCTCCCCCCCCCCCCCCCCCCCTCCCCATATACCCTCTTGGATAAATGGCCGGGGGCCCGAAAGCCCTCGTCTCTAAAGCGCTTTTCCTTTTCCGCTGCGATTCGTAAATACATCTGCGAGGTGTAGGTCCTAAAAATAGAGCGTTAATGAAGTCAGTTGGTCCAGATCTGGCTGGAGCCGATGCTCTGGTGGTCCACCCACACCAGGAAGAGGAATATCCCAGTAAGCTCCCTGCTGAGCGCTCGGCTTACTGTTTCACAAATAAAAACAACACACTATGACGGGGTAATTGACTCATTAATGTGTGTGTGCACTAGGGGTTACACCGATATACCAGTTTGGCGATATATGGGGCCGATATTGGCCTTTTTTTAAATATCAGATATGGTCCAGTCAGTGTGGTCCACCTCTGATTTGATGGAGGTTCCTTTCTGATCACAGCTAGTCAGTATGTTTTTATTATTTTTATGTCAGAGAAATCATTCCATTTTACTCATCAGTCTGTAAAACCTGCAGTGAAACCCGCTTCATCCTGCTTTCAGAGCTAAATCCCACTTAAATCTATTTTTGCAGTTAGATCCTTTTGTACAGTGGAGAGATTTAGTGTCCCATGATGGTCTAAATCAGTGATTCTCAACCTTTTTTATATCAAGGACCCCTAATCTAGTCCACATTAGAGCCACAGACCCCCATTTGACGAGATTTTGTCTCTCGGACCCAAATCTGAGAATATTTTTTATTGTTAGAAATGATTTTGTCCAGAATTCCATGACTATCTGTATTGTAGGTAGAGAGAAAACAGTGAAACTATGATCAAAACAGTCATTCTTCTACAATCTCTAATTGCGTTCACTTCTTGTAAATGAAATAACAGTGAAGTTTAACAATTCATCATCATTTGCTGGGGACTCCCTGGAACCACCTCAAGGACCCCTGGTTGCCCCCGGACCCCACGTTGAGAACCACTGGTCTAAATGCTGTTTCAGAGGCGTTTCCACCCCTGACAACAATACAGTCCAGAAGGAAATGCTGAATCCTTGTAATGTTTGGGATTTCTTAGGCATGAAAATAGTCAAATTTAAAGAATATCAGGGCAAAATATCAGCTATGGGCAGCAAAAATATCAGCCTTCAAAAACCCATATCGGCCGCCTCTGTATGGGTTTCTTCCATTGTTTGTGTCCATGCACCTCCCGTGTGTGTGTGTGTGTGTGTGTGTGTCTTCCTCCCTGCGTGTGATGCTGATGGAATCCCAGTATCGCTGTGGGGTCCTCGGGGCTCCACGCGGAGAGCCGAATGGTATTTCCACACTGCTCCCGGCACTCGTTTACTGAAGGGAAGCCCCAGTTAATGGGGAACACCTCATAAAAAAAAAATAAAAAAAAGAGGTTGGCCGTTTCCCTGTGGTTATATATCGCTGGTTTGGTGTGCGTGTGTGTGTGTGTGTTTGTTGCGTGTGGGGAGGGAAGGGGGGGATATGACGAAGGGGAGTTCCACATTTTTTGGGGTTGATCTCCGGCAACAGCCCTAGCCCAGGGGCAGTTTGCATTATAATCCTCAGCTGTGCGCTCAGCGGAGGCTCAACTGTTAAGCCGGGACCACATGAAGAAAATGGCTTCGCTCGCATGTTATCACTTCATATTACACGCAGGGAAATGGGGGTTCTTCGGCGGTTCTTCGGTTAGGTGGTTTGGTGGTTCTGCAGTGCGAGTCAAACAAAGCCTCTGATGTGTTAAAGTGGTAATCCTCAAGATCCTGCTTTGTTTTGATTTGTTCTCTCTCCGTCTTTGGCGCTCATTGCTGTGGTGTTTCCGCACCTGTCAATCAAACAGTGTGTCCAGCACTGTGACTTTGTCTTTTTCCTTGGATTCTCTGGTGATGCAGTTTGAGTTTCTCTTTTCTTTGTCCGTTCAGCCATGGTGGCTATCGCTGCTCACGCTAACCACCCAGTTCCTTCTGCTGTTTAGTCTAAACAAAGTTGGTAGTTAGGCCTTGGAATTCCCTAAGGAACATAGGCCATCAACGAAAACCCCTCAGCCTTCATCTCCTGTTCTGTGCTTCTTCTCCAGGTGGTTCTAGGTCTTCCTCTATTTCTCCTGCCTTGTGGGTTCCATGTTAGTACCTGTTTAGTGATTGATTTATTGTGTCTTCTGAGCTCCACTTCCTTCTCCTGATTTGTAGTTCTAATGGTTCTTGCTTGGTGAGTTCCCACAGTTCTGGCATTGGTGATGGTGTCTGGCCAGTAGACTCCCAGGAGGTGTCGGAGGCAACGGTTGACGAATGTCTGTAGTTTATTGAGTATGTTGGTGGTAGTTTTCCATGTTTCTGATCCGTACAACAGGATGGATTTGACATTTGAATTAAAGATTTTCAGTTTGGTTTTAAGTGATAGGTTTTTAGTTTTCCAGATTTTGTTTAAACAAACCGGAAACGTAAAGGGCATCACTTCTGGAGGATTTTTCCCAGGAAAGAGCTACTAGACACTGGGTGTTTAGAAGCAGCAGATGGAAAAAGTTTCGTGAACTGGATATAAGTTGAATCACTATTGTGTTGTATCAGTCTGTGACAGAAAGTGGCAAAATTACATTTATTTCTATGAGAATGTCACAGATTATTCATTTAATATAACAATAAAAACTTGTAATAAATCAGAATAAATGCCTCACTGTGGAACATTTTGTGTGTTTTTTGGGTCGTATATAGAACCATGTGAGTATGATACCACGCAGAACCTTTGTAAAAGGGTTCTCTATGGCAGTGATTCTCAACCTTTTTCATATCAAGGACCCCTAAGTTAGTACACATTAGGGCCATGGACCCCCATTTGTCTCTCGGACCTGAATCTGAGAATATTTTTATTGTTAGATATGATTTTGTCCAGAATTCCATGACTATCTGTATTGTAGGTAGAGAGATAACAGTGAAACTATGATCAAAACAGTCATTCTTCTACATTCTGTAACAATTCATCAATTTGCTGGGGACCCCCTGGAACCTCCTTAAAGACCCGTGGTGGTCCCCGTTCCCCACGTTGAGAACCACTGCTCTATGGCACCAAAAAGAGTTCTGCTATTGTACAAATCTAAGGAACCATTTCCTAGTGCTGTATAGCAGTGGTTCTCAATGTGGGGTCCGGGGACCACCAGGGGTCATTGAGGGGGTTCCAGGGGGTCCCGCAGCAATGTGTACTAAATTAGGGTCCTTGATATGAAAAAGGTTGAGAATCACTGCTATACTGTATAGAACTCTTTTTGTTGAAAGTGTATAGGTGACCCAGTTAGTTGGGTATTAGTTGTCCAAGACATTTTATTGTAGTAGTAATTGTTTTTGTTGTTGTTTTATTTTCGCCTATTTATATCATTGGTATAGGCAACAGCAGATTGTTTCTCATACTTGTAGAAAGTATGATACACAGAGTTATAGCGAAAAGTTTATTCCTGCTGGCATGGTGTGATTAAATGATTGATTTTGCAGAGCTGTTTGCACCAGTAAGCCTTTTTCACACATCGACTATGGCTGGCCCAGTATCTGGTTCACAAACTGATTAATGTACAATAGCCTTTAGATCCTAAATTACTCTTACAAGTGACAAGCCGAGCCATCAGCTCATAAAGCATGCGAGCCGAGCCCCGCAGCCCGCACAAAGGAGAACACATCTATCTCTATTTCCGGTGATCTTTGCCGGCGTCTGAAAAATGTATTGCATTTGCATACGTTCGGCTCAGTAGATAATCTATTATTAAACCCCAAGTGAAATTACCTGGTTTTAATAAATGATAAGCCTCGCCACCTGTCATTCACATTCATCATATGAGAAAGATGGAGATCACAAGTCAGATATGAAAGTGTCAATCAAATTCATTATATTTCTATTAATATCTTTTTTTTTTTTTTTTAAAGGTTTTGTCCCAATGTATAAATTAGACAGATGCAGCCATTGGCCATGCACTAGATGCGTTCTCATTATTCTGCTCAGTGCTCTATTGCCATCTAGTGGAGTTTAGCAGTACTGATCTTTACTGGTTTTAAAAAATAAGCATATAAACTGTCTTAGAACACCAAAGTCACAACATTCATATTGTGATGTGATTGCAATCAGTAATTCCCTTCAGCGCAGGGCACCGCTATGAATGTAAATATCACCAATCCATCTTTTTTAAGACTTTAATCACATTCAGAAAAATTGGCATGTGTTTTACAAGGCAAGTCCTCTGTGTCACACTGCAGAAAGTGATTTTATCTTGTTTCCAGACCTATCAAGCTTATTTCATGATATTTTTAGTCAAATTATCTCACTGCACTGGCAGGTAATCTTGCTGGTTTCAATAGATTTCACTAGATTCATGCCAATATGACTTCTTTCAAGAAATCATCATGATAATCTGGAAACAAGAAACTTTCTCCAAGACAATTTCACTTTTACCAAGTAAATATCCTGAAACAAGTTACATTCTCCTGAAAAAAAAAAGTCAAATTTGTTGAAACTGGTAAAATGATCTGCCAGTGCAGTGAGATGATTTCATCTGATTTCATTATACAGCAGTATGTTATACAGTTTGAATAAAAGCTGAAAACATCAAATCGTGGCTCATTTGTTTCCCAGCCTGCCGTGAGAGAGACTCAGTTGCAGAGGTCGGTGCTGCAGCACTGAGCCGCCACGTTAGGCATGTTCATGTAGCCCTGGCACACCGCCATGTTCATGCACTGACGGAAGGAATTGTCTGGAGGAATGAAATACAAAGAACAGGGTAAGACATGTATAAGGCCTGTGGAAACATACAGTGTCTTGAAACTGTTGGCAGCATTGTTTAGATTCTATTTAATTGCTTTTATTGTTTTATTATTTCCATCAACAACCTTATTTCTCCGATGAATAAAGTTTCTTATTTTAAACTTAAAGGTGCAACGTGTAGCATTTTTACACATCAATATATCATTGTCAAATTACTTGTGATGCCTTTGTATAATTACAGTAAACAAATGAAACCATTCTGGAGATGATTGGTAGCCTCTATTTCACACCACTGGTATTGTTAGTGCTGCTATATAAGATAAGACCACATTTCCCATAAACCCTGCTGCTTCCTGTCACAAAGAAGATGTTACTTTCTTTGATTTTTCTGAAGAGGATAAACATGTTGGAAGTGATTTTTCCATCAGTCTTTCTCTCCTTCCACCATCGTTGTAACCAGAAGTTCTGAAAGCTTTAGCTCTGTTTGCTGTGGAAGAACAGAAGCTCTTCCTGTTTTGTGCCGTAAAGCAGTCCAGCAGATTTCCCGCCAAATCTGACCAGGTGGTTCACACTGTAAAAAACAGTGTAGAGGCAGGCAATCTTCTCAGCAATGGTCTTGTTTGTTAATGCTAATTATTCTAATGTCTCCTCATCATCTGATTTATTGATGTTAAAATGCTATACATAGCACCTTTAAATGAATGTAACAGTATATGTTACTGGGTTTAAACTCTGCAACTGTGAGTTAAAATTGTTTGAAAACTCAGTTAAAAACTTCAAACACAGAGCGTGTATAGTGTATTCTCAATTTTTTAAGTGAGCCCAGAACAAGTGATGAATGATGGCATGGTCGCATTAGCATCACATAGTCAATCCAAGTGATCAAAAGAGAAAAACAAACAGAGGGGTTGGGTGAAGTGCTTTAAACATGGCAGCGGGCCACACACACTCGACCTCTGCTCACTGGTTCCCATCCAAATGAAATATTTTTAGATCATAAGCGAACCAACTCCGAAAATCTGTTTAGTATTCATGTCAGCTTGTCGTGAAATTAGCATCTCACATTTTGGGCTGTCACCGCTGTCAGCAGAAAGGGAAATGGTAAGAAAGGCCTGTGTGTATATCCAATTTTATGCACTTTTAGACCAAAATCATTTAATTCAGCCCACGGAAACATCACAGGTCTTATTTTACCGGTTCTGACTTACATCTATATTAATTCATTACCATCACCCCTGCTGAAAAAAACAACACACCACTAAAAATATCAGTCTCCCTCCTCTCACCCACAATAAGAGCGTATTCCCACCTTTTATATGGTTAAAAAAAATGGTACACACCTGGGGCCGGATTCACAAAACCTTAAAACAAAATCTTCTCAAGTGACATTTTTTTCTTAACTAAAAAAAAATAGGAAAAAATGCTATTCTAAAAAACAGTTCTTATATGTATTCTTAACTTTCTTCTTATGTTTCTTCCTAAGAAAAAACCTACGAGTAAATGGTATTCCTGAAATGAAAGTTCTCAAATTTGTTCTTGATTTTTTTCTTAACTTTAAGACGGCCCTTCACCTGTCTTAAAACTCCTACAGTGAAAAGGTAAGCCTCTAATATCATATATTTAAACACATTTTAGACAAGTAGGTTATAGTTCAAAGTCTTCATAGGTTCCCCTACACCTAACATTAAGATGAACATTTATTGTAAAGCTTTATTTGGTGTAGGGACAGGTAGGCCTCTGTCTCATGTTTATTGAAAATAAGCTAGCAAATTTTACAGTTACCAACAGCAACCAATCTTTAAATCTTTGCTCTAGTTGCTCTTAATAGGTTTTTCCCCAATTGTTTTGTAGATGGAAGCAATTTGGGTTGCCTCCTAGCCTTGTCTCCTAGCCTCGTAGCCTTGTCTCCTAGCCTCAATGGTAGTAAGCCTAAAGTTTATTAACCAGAATTAATTCAGGCCCTATTTTGAGAAGTTCTTAAGTAGGAAAATTAAAGAAATTTGTCAGAAATGAGACTGTTACTACGAAAATATTGAGAAATTGCACTTAAGAGCCTTCTTAAGAACTTCCTAAATTTTCCTCTTATGTCATTTCTTAAGATCTATCTTAAGAACACATTGGTGAATCCGGCCCCTGGTCGCCCCCCCCCATACATATACATAGAGACACTGATAGAAAGGCTGATAGACTCACGCAGCGGGTACAGGAACAGGACGCTGGCACAGGCGTTATCGGTCCGCGAGCAGGTCTGGACGCTGGTGGGGCTGCAGAGGTCACCGCTCTTGGAGAAACAGTAGTTGCACTTCAGCGCCTCGCCTGGAAACAACACACACAGTAATATGACAGAGGTTAGATCACACTCCCACACGCGTCGTATGATAGGATAAGGTGAAACTTTAATGATACCCGTGGGATTTGTCTCGCTGCAGCAGCAAGCTGTAATAAGATAGAAAAATAGAGGAATATGGCAAATAGGGGGTAATAAATATAACGCGACTACACTGGAACGTGTTAAGTAGAAACTTTGAGTGTATGGAAAAATTAATGAGCCACGGCATTATGAGGATTTGTAAAACAACAGCGGTAGAATATACTGAGGCAAAGGAAAAAATGAATGAAAA
Organism: Centroberyx affinis; assembly: GCF_046629955.1. Classification (NCBI taxonomy): domain Eukaryota; kingdom Metazoa; phylum Chordata; class Actinopteri; order Beryciformes; family Berycidae; genus Centroberyx; species Centroberyx affinis. The sequence continues at coordinate 111,743 of NW_027279835.1, read as the reverse complement.
ATATGTACAATGTGAAAATATCGCAACGATATATTAGATAAGTGAAAAGTCATACAAAAAAATCAAGGTATATGCAACATATAACAATAATATTAAAATATGAAGAAAACAAATATGGGAATTTACAGACAGTCCTTAGTAACACCAGCAAATCATATCTAACACATAATACAACATATAATTAATCTATATTATAATAGTGTACCTGACTTGATTGATAGCTGTGTAAAATTCACACTGTTAGTACTATTGGGGTCAAATTGTTAAAATCTTGTTTGAGGTTTCTTTGGTGAACAACTTTCAAAGCTCATGTATAAGTTAAGGCACTAAGAGCCATGGTGCAAAAGTATAGTGAATGAAAGTTGGGTTAGGCTGATACAGTATATGGGGCTGATATTGGCATTTTATTAAATAGCAGATATCAGCCAGTCAGTGTTAGGTAAGGTTTATTCATTTGTTTAATTGTTCAATAATGCATTTTTTTGTGTAAATTATGGCTTCATTTACAGGCTTATTGTATCCCAGAGTTCCCCCTACCATTGAATCGGTGGGGTGGGTCACCCTGCTCCAAACAGCTGCTAACAAACCTAGAATTTCATTAGTATGGCTTTCAATGGAGAGTTTTAGTGTCCCATGATGGTCTAAATGCTGTTTCAGAGGCTTTTCCTCCATGACAAGAATACAATTCTGGTGGAAACATGGAATGATTTATGATTTATCTGGAATTTCGAAGCATGGAAATGGTCAAATTTAAATATTTAAAGTTGAATATCAGCACAAAATATTCGTTGTTGTCAGCTTCAATACGAAAATACTGGCTGTGGCCTTCAAAAACCCACATCGGTCAAACCCGAAGTGAAAGGCAGAGAAGCACACCCACCTTGACACAGAGTCAGCAGGACAAGGATGGCACAAGCGGCAGCTCTCATTATTCAGTCTGGAAATTAAACAATACAAGAAAGTGTGAGTTAAAGGAGTACTGTGATTTTTTGGGAGATTGTCCCATTGGTCAACTTAGCCATTAAGTGATGAGAACACTGATACCAAAATCATCCATGTGTTCAAAGTTCAAAGTATTTATCAAATGCACAGTATAACACAAGGTCATTCTGAACAGTGAAATTCTTAGGACAAGGCAAGCAACAACTACGTAGTAGGCATAAAAAAAAAAAAAAAAGCAAATATTAAATTGTTAAAAGAGTCACAAATAAGGGCAAGAATAGCAAAAATATACATAGTAGTAGAACATTAACAGCAGTTCCAGAGCCAATAATCTGGACAGTAAGAATAAGAGTAATAAATATTATGAATATAAAATGTAAGAGTGCCCATGGATATGTACAATAATTTTTGGTGTTGTACATTTAATGTACATAGGAAGTGTCTAGAGCATACATTGAGGTGATCATGTGATCAATGTGATCACTGAGATTAATGTTGCTGGTTGAGAAGCCTGATGGCCTGGGGGAAAAAACTGTTTGTGACTCTGGTAGTCCGTGCCTGGATGCTCCGGTAACCTCTACCAGACGGCAGCTGTTGTCTTTTATGATTTTCCGTGCTTTCCTGAGGCATTGTATATCATATATGCTTTGCACGGAGGGTAGGTGGCAGCCAATGATGTCCCTGGTAGATCATTGGCTCTGGTGCTCCATGCTAGCACTTTAGCATACACTACGTTGCGTGATAGTCGGCTCCATGCTAACACTTTTTAGTGTACACTACGTTGAGTGATAGTAGGCTACTAGCATTATCTCAAAAGTGAGGCTTAACAGGTAAGCACTGAAAAAACTTTTAAAATAGCCAGCCTGTTTCATATGAAGTACTGATAACTGAAAACACATTTCATAAGCTTGAAAACAACTGTAAATGTACAAGCTATACTGAATATTACATTTAAAAACTGCATTGGTAATAACTCATGTTACCTTTCGAGATGGTGTGTCCAAAATGTTTGTCTCTTCTTTCACCAAAGACGTGTTGGTTTTACCCTGCTGCCTCGCCTTTAATACTGTTGCTCCATCACCTCCAAGGACCTGGTTGCTTCAAGTGCTAAACAGTCATTGGTCAGGACCTGTTGCAACATAAGGTGCTTTCCTGCAGCGATTCAATACTGGAATCATTGCCTGCAGGGCCGTGTTGTTGAGAAATTTGCCTCTTTTGATTTTGCTTGATTTACCTATCATTCCATTGTTTTATGTACTATGGTTTTAATGGTGAATAAACAGGACAAAATAACAGCTTTCTCACAGTGTGCCTCGCTGTACAAATAAAGGTTGAAAGAATGCATAAATGTGACATCTCATTTGTTCCTTTTTTTGTTAGGTGTTGCTTCCTTGTTTTGTTCAAACAGTCATAACCGCAGTTCCCGTCTGAGTCTGAGCAGTAAGCTTTGAACGATGCTGACGCTGCTATTGGTGATGTTGCTGAATTTTGCCATGGCAGAAGAGATGTATGTTGTGTTCAGAAGTGTATAATAATCTGCGCCAAGCTAATTCATACAAGCAGTATTTGTGATGTGATGAGAAAGACAACCCTGTTTTCAATTGTAGGCCATGAGAGCAGAAATTGTAATGGCATGGATCAAACAGTATACTAACTCATTTGTTTTAAACTCCATAGAGCAGTGGTTCTCAACGTGGGGTCCGGGGACCACCAGGGGTCCTTGAGGGGGTTCCAGCGGGTCCCCAGCAAAATGATGAGGTGTTAAACTTCTCTGTTACTTCATTTATAAGAAGTGAACACAATTAGAGAATGTAGAAGAATGACTGTTTTGATCATAGTTTCACTGTTATCTCTCTACCTGCAATACAGATAGTCATGAAATTCTGGACAAAATCATATCTAACAGTAAAAATATTCTCAGATTTGGGTCAGAGACAAAATCAAATCAAATTGGGGGGTCCGTGGCTCTAATGTGGACTAAATGAGGGGAAACAAGGGGAAAAAGGTTGAGAATCACTGCCATAGAGTACCAAATGGGTGGGGTTTACTGCATCAGGACAATTCAGACAGTGTCAGAAGTTGTCAAGCACAGAGAGGTATCTCTCATCTCTTCTCTTCCACATCGAATATTAATATTTTTCTATGGATAATTCCATAGAGATCTCTCCTGCAACTTGAGTCAGCAGTAACACAATCTAGCACTGAGACAAGGTAGATGAGTGTAGACGTCTACCTAAAAGTCCAGGTGCAATGTACATGAATCATTCAGATTTTCATCAAAGTGACACACTTGATATACATGTACGGATACTCTAAAGATTTCAGAATTAGAGTCACTGCAAAAATGGCACCAAATGGAAGTGGTGGCCATTTTTATTTCTGCCATTACCAGTAAATGGCAAATTCAATGATATTTTGCAAAGGAACACAACAAACACTGCCATTTTACTATCCATGACAATCAAACAGCAGCAGATGGGGAGGGAACCTCATTTACTGGAAATGGCACAAAGATAAATGGCCGCCATTGAGTTGATCGGTGCCATTTTTGCGATGACTCAAATTCTGAAAATATAAACATTTTGAGGCCTTGTACAGGAGGCTCAGTGGTCACAGTCATTACATTAACACACTGGTGTTCCATACTTCCTCATTCACAGTGTCCAGACACACCACACACAACAAAAGTGAACTACCAAAGTCTACATTACTAGTCAGCACAATCACAACCGACATACTAACGCATACAGTTTCTCCTGTAGTACATATTGCACACCATAGCCTTAATTTCCCCCTCAACAAAAAAATTATGCTATTCTTTCTTCATCCTGTCGCCTGCAGAGATGGCTTGTCTGCTGGGATGTAGTCTCATATTGACAAAATGCTTTTGATGGTTTGTTGAATGACGGTATGGGGTAAATTTAGATGGACTAGATTTGTGTCCATGAGCAATCCCCTCTAAAAGCTAGAATAAAGAGAGTTAAGACTTGATTCTGCGATTCAAGCTAGCAGCACTTAACTATGGCTCTCTATTGACAATGAATAGGTGAGAAATACTGTGAATTAATTTCTTATTTTTGTCTTCAGAACATTTGAAATCTGTGTGGCCAGGCTAAATCTCTCCTCTGTGGATCTACGGTAGTAGATGCTACCTGGAGACTTGAGAGGCATATGCGTCTTGTCTAGAAGAATATGAGAATATATGATGAATAACACAAGGAAACTGAACCAATCAATGACTACTTTAATTGAATTGTTGAAAAGTAGAATGTACGCAAAAAAAGAGGCAGACCACTAGCAAAAATAACTCTGATGAAAGCACTATAGCTGAAACATCGGTTCATAAAATACATTTCCCAAAGGAGGAGTGTGAGACATTTTCTCTTATATACTTTATTTGAATTGCCAACCATGTAAATGAATTTTGATACAATTCACGGCATTATTTCCAAACACATTTTAATCACATTTACTCAGGTTACGGAGCTCCAGATCTTCATCTCAGTTGCAGAGGTCAAAGGAACAAGTGTAGACTTGAATGTTGGAGTTAGCGCGGAGAATGAAGGCATTCGATTCCTTCATACACCTCTTGAAATATGAGATAGCTGCAAAATGGAGGAGAAAAATGGAGGAGAAAAGTTGAAGAGAGATGCTGTGAAATGGATCTGATTAACAGTCTGACACACTCTTATTACTTTGGGTGTGAAATCAGACAGTGACTATGAGGTTAAAGCTCAGCGTGTCTGCTTTCATTTTACAGCATTTTCATTCCATTTGAATGATATGATTCACATATGACAATAGTGATTCAGTTCATGAAAGCTTTTGCATTTGCTTTCTAAACTCTTTCCTGGAAGAAATCCTCACTGTTTGATCACTGTTTGTTCCTAATATTAATCCTAACCCCAAACCCACATCATGACCCTAAACTAATCTTAACCTTAAAGCACTACACTGACTTTTTGGGAGTTTGGCCCATTGGTCACCTTACCCAATATCTGACAAAAGGATTGATACCAATCTCTGAGTCTCTGGTAGATAGTTCTGGTGTGCAGCTAACACTTTAGCATACAGTATGTTAAGTACTCATAGGTATACAGACAGTATGAAGATAAATCTTTTAGTATCCAAGTAATCCAAAGTTGGTATTGGCTTTTATTCTATGGTCTGTAGATTCATAACTTCTGAAAAATCTCAATCTCATTAGAGAAGTCCATTATGAATCAACAGCGCAAAAACTTAAACTGTCTGCTAACTTCACTCAAGTTAGCCAGTCTTGCGGGAATAGAGATCTGCCATTTAAAGTGCATTCTTTTTGTCAAATTTTATGTCTATTTTCCCCTGAACAAGCCTGGAAGGTTTAGACGTGTCAGTAAAATGAACTAACCATCCAGCATTAGAGCTGCTACAAGTTCTCATTTTCTCACTTTTAGCATAATGCTAGTCGCCTACGGTTACTTAACATACTGTATGCTAAACCGTTAGCATGCTCACAGGACTGGAGAATAAAAACCAATACCAACTCTGGATCACTAAAAGGTTTATCTTCATACTGTCTGTACACCTATGACTACTTAACATACTGTATGCTAAAGTGTTAGCTGCGCACCAGAACGATCTACTAGAGACACAGAGATTGGTCTGTTTATTTCGGAGCCACAAATCTTTCTAGCGATGGCATTGGCTCGTTAGAATGTAAACAACAACTTTAAAATGTCATTACAAAGTGTAAACAATATAATTTGGATGGTGAGCTTGTGAAATTGTGATGGACAAGCTGTCTCATTTGTGATTACTACAGCAGAATAAAATGGAGCTAATATCGCGATCCATTTTTCTGCCCCACGATACGTATTGTCACATTTTTTGAAATATATTGAATTGCGATATATCGATATATCTATCTATATATATAGATAGATATATATAAGGTATATATAATAAGGTATATAATACTAAGGTATTAATTTATACATTATTTAATAGTTTATAAAGATGACTATTAAATAATTTATAAATTAATACCTTAGTTAACATGAACACCATTAGTAAATGATTACCAGACACATTAGTTAATTGTTAATTAAGCATTAACTAACCCTTGTTAAGCATTAACTAACCCTTAATTAAAGTACCCTTATTGTAAAGTGTTACCCTATCATCTCTTGAAATCACACAATACCCTCTTGTTTGATAGTAGGCATTAGTAATGTAGGTTATCTTTTTTATACTGTAAATTAGCACTATGGCTTAGGTTTTGTACTGTCATTCTCAGCAGCTTAGGCAAGATATTTTAATTGTTGCATATTAGAGGTCAGTTATGTTATAGAAAATAGGGCTGAAAGGGGAAGAGGCAATGTCCACACATTTCAGACAAATTTCAATGCGTCTGTCAGTGACAAGTGACAGCCAATGATCAGTTGTTTGTGAATGTTTAGGCTAAATAAATAAGCATTTATGGTGAAAAAAACAGCCAGCTGACCAAAACTGGCAACCGTGCCTAAACCTAATCCTAATTCTAATTGTATCCCTAAATCCAAATCTTAACCCTAAACTAGTCCTTAAAAGGTGGTGACTGTGGATGATTTCCTTATCTTTTCCCATCTGTGTGATGGTCCTCACAAGGACAGAAGTACAAAGCCACACACAGACACAGACACACACACACACACACACATAGTTTGTGCTGTACATACGGAGGGGAGGTTTGAAGAGGACACTGGCACAGACTTCGTTGTCATTGCTACAGGTTTCCACAGATTTAGTGCAGCTGCCACCCGGCCTACTGGGAACACAGTTGTAGCACCTCAGAGCCTCTCCTGGAAAAAACCCCAAAAACAAATAAATCTACTGACACAACTACCGTTTGACCAATATGGGTTTTTCAAACTCTGGTATTTTTGGACTGAAGCTGCTGATAGCTGACATTTGGTGATGATATTCAAGATCTTTAAATTTGACCAAAAACTTCAATGTATTCAGTGTTTCCCCCAGAATGTTATTCTTGTGAGGGTGGAAAAGCCTCGGAAACAACATTTAGACAATCATGGAACACTAAAACTCTCCACTGAAACCCAGGAGAAAAAGAATATGAGAAAGAATAACAAGAAACATATTCATGCATACTTGTGGAATCTGATCAAAATGTCTCATTAGAATCAGTTCAGGTTAAGGGCAGCCCATAGACAACGAGTGTAGTATTGATCAATCCTACAATAAATATGTAATCAATCAAACTGCATCATATCAATCATATCAGAATTGATGATGATGAATGGCTGACATCTGATTTTTAAAAAAAGGTCAGTATCAGCCCAATACAGCATTAAGCCAATATATTGAGCTAACCCTAGATGCATCACAGCACCTCTTAAAGCTTTCCTATGCAGTTTTAGATTTCAACCATTAATTTAACTTTTGTCCTTTGAACACAAATCATACACATTCCTATGATCCGAGCCTAATGAATAGTTTTCAACATGAGCATCTCTCTCCCAAAAGCTAGAATGCAGAGAAGCAAGACAATCCTTATGGCAGACTCACCGCTGCTGATGCAGACGATCAGGAGGACAACAGCAAAATGTGAAGCCTTCATGTTTTCCTCTTTTCCTGGAGAACTGATCTGCAGTTTGAGAAATGCTGTGGGAAACTAGACTGGGATTGAGATGAAAAGATGAGTTAGTTAAAGTGCTGTCTGTAGAATACCAAGGTTCATATGAATTGAAAATATTACAATTAACTGTTGATCAGAACTCATCTATTGATTGTATCCACAAAGATCTGATGTTGACAGAGGATCTAGTAAACATTACTTTTTAAAGCTATTGGAAAGCAAAGGCAAAAATTCTATGAAATAGCACAGAAGAAAAAGTATAAAATAAAATAAAAAATAGTACTTAATCACCTGCTTGTGTTTCCTTTAGTACAAGTGAATCTCTGGTGGGTAGCAAGTGCTCTCACAGAATAATTTATAGTCCATTCACTGAAACGATATCCCAAAGTACCAAATAATGGAAATCCCATATTTACCAAAGCCAGCTGGGTCACTACTTCCTTGTGCAAGAGCTACCTCTGGTTGCACAAGAGATTGCACAATAACAAATAGTGATTGTGAAATTGAAGGAACGTTTGGCACTTAACTGCATCTGAATGTTGCCTCCAGGTGCATGACTACACCTTCTGGGTAATACAGATCAAATATAATTCCCCAAACAGTTTGGAAGTTCAGTGGGGCCTGTGGGACAGAGACAATATGAGTTGTCTCTGTTCTGATAAATTCTCCATTTTATGATTTCTTTTCTTGAAATACAGTGGGCTTAACTTCCTGACGTTAACGTAGAAAGGCTTGAACTCCCATGAATTTTAGTACATTGAAGGAAAAATCCACCCTAAAACGCATTAACACTGTTAAGAGCTATTGGTGATGTAGCTTGCATTTCTGAGCCGATTTTGTTGTTTGGTGGTGTATTTTCTATTTCCCGTAGATCAGTGGTTCTCAACGTGGGGTCCGGTGACCACCAGGGGTCCTTGAGGGGGTTCCAGGGAGTCCCCAGCAAATTGATTAATTGTTAAACTTCACCATTATTTAATTTACAAGAAGTTAACACAGTTAGAGAATGTAGGAGAATGACTGTTTTGATCATAGTTTCTCTGTTATCTCTCTACCTACAATACAGTCATGGAATTCTGGACAAAATCATATCTAGCAATAAAAATATTCTCAAATTTGGGTCCAAGAGACAAAATCTCATCAAATGGGGGTTCGTGGCCCTAATGTGAACTACATTAGGGGTCCTTGATATGAAAAAGGTTGAGAATCACTGGTCTAGAAGAATATGAGAATGTATATGATCAATAACACAAGCAAACCAAACCAATCAATGTGTTAAATGACTACTTTAACTGAATTATCAAAAAGTAGTAGAACATATAAAGATGGACAGACCCTGATGAAAGCACTATAGATGAAACGGTAACACTTTACAATAAGGGTACATTAATTAAGGGTTAGTTAATGCTTAATAAGCATTAACTAACCCTTAATTAACAGTTAACTTATGTGTCTGTAATCATTTACTAATGGTGTTCATGTTAACTAAGGTATTAATTTATGCATCATTTAACAGTGATCTTTATAAACTATTAAATAATGTATAAATTAATACCTTAGTTAACATGAACACCATTAGTAAATTACACAGTAGTTAACTAACCCTTACTAAGCATTAACTAACCCTTAACTTAGTGTACCCTTATTGTAAAGTGTTACCGAAGAAACATTGGTTTGTAAAGTAAACATCATGGCAAATGTAAGGAGGAGTGTGAGACATATACTGTGAGACTTTATTTGAATGGCAAACCATGTAAATTAATTTTGATAAGGGATTCATGGCATTATTTCCAAACACCTATTCATCACAGATACACAGATTATGGAGCTCCAGATCTTCATTTGCAGTTGCAGCGGTCAGAGGAACAAGCGTAGACATCAATGTAGGGGCTAGAGTTGAGAATGAGGACTTCTGATCTCGTCATACACCTCTTGAAATATGAAGATCCTGCAGTATTGGGACGAAAAGTATGGAAATACTGTGAAACACTTAACATATACACAATCTGATAAACAGACTCATAGAGCTGTCCACCGGACACACAGAAATGATTTTGGTGCCATTCCTCTCATCACATGTTACATAAGGTGACAAATGGGCCAACCTCTTAAAAAGTTGGTGTACGTTAACCTTTAACCTAATCAAAGCCTACTCCCAATTCTAATTGGGAGTAGGCTTTGATTTTGTAAATATGGATGATGCACAAAGATTGAGTTGGCTGTTCACTAATATGAAACATTTAGATTAGCTAGTTACCTGGAGAAAGCCTGGGAGATGAGAAAAAAAGCTCTTTATCAAGATAAACTGTAAGTTTGTAGCAGTTCTTTTCAGTGTATTGTTCATTTGAAACCTATCATTTCAAATATGTTATTTGAAAGAAAATAGTAGTACTTTATAATTTAGTAATTTATTTTATTTTTTGCTCTTATATGTATCACTGAAGATGTATGTTTTGTAAAATGGTGGTGTCCTGTAATCCCATGTGGGATGGGCCAGATGTTTGGCATGAATAAAATAAACTAACTAACTAACTCTAATATCAACCCTAAACTGCAATTCTAATCCTAAACTAGCGCCTAAAGAAGTGAGGGCCAGCAAGAGGTCCTCACTCTGGATGATTTCTTCATCTTTTGGGTCCTCACAAGGACAGAAGCACTGGAACACAGACAGAGACACACATACAAAGTTTGTGCTGTACATACTGTAGGAAGTTCTGATCACGCCGAAACCACAGACACTGTCGGGCCTATAACAGGTTTCCTCTGTTTCATAGCAGCGGCCGCCATAACGGGTAACACAGCGGCAGCATCTCAGAGCCTCTCCTGGAAAATAAATAAATCTACTGATGATAACAATAATAATAATAATAATAACCTTTATTTATATAGCACTTTTCAAAACAGAGATACAAAGTGCTTCACAAACAAGAGAAATAAAAGCACCTGACATAGATCAGTACAACTGAAAGACAGTGAGGTAAAGCAGTTAAACAGAATATTGACATAAAATAAAATAGCATAAATAAATGGTTCTGAACACAAAGATACAACAAATGGAGTAAATAACAGACTAGACCGATTTAGTCTTAAAACAGGGCCAAGCCATGCAGTCATCAGTAAAATGTTAAAATCAATTGTAAAACGAACAGGCAACCAGTGAAGTGACTAAAGATATGGTCCCATCTCCAGGGGTGTGTCTAGGGGGTGGCCAGGAGTGGCACTGGCCACCCCTGAAATCTGATTGGCCACCCCAGGTGCCACCCCAAAATCCTGAGTTATGACTGGCTGATGGCCATGTTAGAGGCGGGACCATCAAGCCAGTTAATTTCTTTTTCCAAAACTACGCTCCTTGAGTTCCAAGAAACACGCCAAGGGAAACAAAGAGAAGACCAAATTAGGGATCAATGTGAAAAAAACACTGTCTGGCCAAACAGAATGCAGCACACACCTGAAGATAAAGACCAACAAGTAATGTTAGTAGCATACATTTTTTTTTACATGCATACAGTTGACAGTGATGCCTGATAATTCTGGTTGTTTTCAACCTGGGCCTTGTATGGAAGAGGATTAGGGCCACATGTGAAAAATGTATTTAATTTCTGAGAATAAAGTCAGAATTCTGAGTTTAAATTCAGAATTCTGACTCGGAATTCAGAATTCTGACCTGGGACCTGCCTACATCCTTCCTAAATGCCGCATTCAGTGCCACCCTTGCTTGAGTCTGTGCCCCGCCTCAGCCACCCCAGTCAAAGTGGCCTGGACACGCCACTGCCCGTCTCTTAGTTTCAGTTGAAAGCCTTGCTGCATCATTCTGTGCACATTGGAGCCGTTCTAACACTTTTTGGGTTAAGGCGGGTAAACAGCATAGCAGTCAAGGTGAGATGAAATAAAAACATGTATAATCATCTCTGTATCACTGAAATTCAGGATGGATCAAATTTTTTAATGTTCCTGAGATAGAAAAAGCACAAGTGAAAAAGCATCAATATTTAGACTTTGGTCGAATATGACGAATATGAAGAAAGCATGCTCAGGACCTTTTTTGTCTGAGTTTAACTGAAAAAAAAATTGCCATCCAATCCTTTACATTTGACCATTTTCATGCTCAAAAAGTTATTCAGCGTTTCCCCCAGAATGTTATTTTTGTCAGGGTGGAAAAGCCTCTGAAACAACACTTAGACCATCATTGAACACTAAAACTAGACTGCATCACATCCATCATATCAGAGTTGGACAACACTAGCTGACTGGCTGACATCTGATTTTTAATAAAAGGTCAATATCAGCCCAATACAGCATTAAGCCAATATTGATCTAACCCTAGATGCAACACAACACCTCTTGCCACTCTTAAAGCTTTCCTATGCAGGTTTAGATTTCAACCACAGAAACTTTTTTATCCTTTGAACGAAATTCATATACATTCCTATGACCTGAACCAATTTAATGAATCATTTTCAACATGAGCAACACTCCCACAAAAAGCTAGAATGCAGAGAAGCAAGACAATCCTTATGGCAGACTCACCGCTGCTGATGCAGACGATCAGGAGGACAACAGCAAAATGTGAAGCCTTCATGTTTTCCTCTTTTCCTGGAGAACTGATCTGCAGTTTGAGAAACGCTGTGGGGAAACTAGACTGGGATTGAGATGAAAAGATGAGTTAGTTAAAGTGCTGTCTGCAGAATACCAATACCATCTAGTAAAGATATTGGAAATCAAAAGGCAAAAATGTTATGAAATAGCACTGAAAAACAAAAACAAAAGAAGTAGTACTTAAACTAACAATAATACTTGTGTTTCCTTTAGTAAAAGTGAAGCTCTGGTGCTTAGCGAGTGGTTTCAGAACAATTTATAGCCAGTTTATTGTAACTGTATTCCAGTTTGATTGTTAAGTATCAAACAATGGAAACCACAGCCAGATAGGTCACTACTTCCTTGTGCAAGTGCTACCTCTGGTTGCACATAAGAGTGCACAAAAATAAATATTCACGTTGAAATTGAAGTAACGTTTGGCACTGAACTGCATCCAAACCCTCTTTCCTGGTACAGCTTCAGGCTAACACCCTGGGAGATTTGGGATTTTGGAATATAATTACCCAAAAAAGTTCAGTGGGGTCTTTGGGACAGAGCAGGCAATTTCAGTTGTCCCTGTTCTGATAAATTGTCCACTTTAAGATTTCTTTTCTTATAATACAGTGGTCTTAACTAAAAAATCGTGGTTGGTGTGTAGGTGTCATGGGACCAGAACGCACTGGAACGGCAATCCGGGATCTGAAAAAATAAATACAGAGCAGTACCGGTTGTTATACAAGTTTTGGTGGCTTAAACAACCGGTTTGGTTAGTTTTTACACCAAGTTTGCCGGCTGGGCGGGGTTTGGACCTTCGGGCCAATCACAGTGCTTTAAAAAACGTAAACTCCACCCAACCCGGAAGCTGGGCCACGTTAAACAAACTCACATCAAATGACAGGCACAGTTAAATCTGAGCCGCGGAGCTGACAGGTTGTCTTGTGAAATCACCAGCAAGGACGGTTGGTAGTCCAGGTCCATCCCATTGTCTCAGTGTGCTGCTGCTTTCACCTTCTGCAGGTCCCACTGTCACATCACCTCACCTGAAGTGACTGCTTGCTACAGTCACTGGGCTTGCTTTATTTGGTGGTATGTGGGGCCTTGTCCGTGGTGCTGAAGTTGCATTAGATGTCTGTAATGATTTTTTTTTTTTTTTTTTATGATTTTTTTAGTCATGCTCTGTAATGGTTTGACATTTATTCTTCATTCAGGCCTTTGAAAATGTATGTTGGAAACAATGATTTTTAGCATGATGTCTTTGATGTGAGTTGTGTTCAAATACAAAAAGCCTAAAATGGCATTTGTAGTCAATCTATGATGTAAAGAAATTTGTTGGTTAGTACATTATCTTATATTTGTCTGTAGTATGTGTGTTGAGCCTGTATAGTTTAAAATAATGTAAATTTATGATCTTTATTGCCATAGTAGTGTGCACCCCTGGGCGCACACTACTATGGTATTAAAGATAAACACTTCCAACTAGGTAAACACTAGATAGACTTCCAACTAGATAAACACTTCCAACTAGGCCCCTTCTTTGACCTGTACTTTAAGAAACCAGGATGTAGACGTTTTCCCTATGGGACAGTACACTAGAATCTGTATTAGTCTAAGTCACCTACAGTACAGTCCTCATTCTACCAATCCCGGACCCTCAGGAGGAAAAATTAATAGCCAGGCTGGTGAGATGGCTTGTCTGCTGGGATGTAGTCTCAAATTGACAAATGATGATTTTGATGGTTTGTTCTTAATATTTAGAGCTAGTGCAGACAAACTCCACATTTCCCTGCTGGGGGAATAGTATATTCATCTTAGATAACATCTTGAAGGATCCTTGATTTCAGCTTCGGCTGCCAAAGCTGCAAAATATGTTTTGTAAATTAATTAAAGTCACGGGCAGTGGGATCATTTTCTGGTACAATAAAAAAAAAAAACAGTGAACCTTAAAATATAATTTTGTCATTGTGCTTTTGTTTCTCTTTCTTTTGTCACAGTCATGGCAACAAATGTTTTACTAAACATTAGCAAATGTTTAATGAATGTTATTTGCTGCAGATTCTTTAGATTGTGGGCTGCAAAACGTCTACAACTGTTTAACAGATTGTTAATAAATATACTAACAAATATTTTAAAATAAATGAATAAAACCTGTGTAAATTTGTCAAGCATGTGTTAATGATCAACAAATGATTTGTTCATCATTAATTAAGAATAATGAAGATATGATTGATAAATTATTGATAATAATGAATTGATCGTTAACTCAGCATTAATTCATCAATGATTCATTGTTTATTAAGGGCTTATAAACATTATTTTAAAGTGTTACCAAAAATGGTAGAATGTACACCCAAAGAGGCACAGACTACCAGCAAAAATAACCCTGATGAAAGCACTACAGCTGAAACATCAGTTTGTAAAATAAACGTCACAGAAGTGTGCATGCATGTATACTTTATTTGAATTGCCAACCATGTAAATTAATTTTGATATGGCATTATTGGCATTGGCATCATTTCCAAACACCTTTTCATCTCAGATACTCAGATCACGGAGTTCCAGATCTTCAGCTGCAGTTGCAGTAGCTATAGGTACAAAGGCGGTAGAGGTAAATGTAGGGGTGAGCGTTGATTTGGCGGACGTCTGTTGCCGTCATACACCTCTTGAAAAATGTGATAGCTGCAGAATAGAGAAGAAAAGTATGGAAATGCTGTGAAACACTTAATACATACAGAATGTGATAAACAGTCTGGTGTGAAATGAGACAATATTGTCTGCTTTCATTTTACAGCGTTCTCCTTCCATTTGAATGATATGATTCATATAACACAACAGTGATTCGACCTGTATCCAGTTCATAAAAGCTTTTCCATTTGCTGTTCTAAACACCCGGTGTCTGGTAGCTCTTTCCTGGGAAAAACACTTCCTGTATGATCACTGTTTGTTCTTAATATTAATCTTAACCCTAAACCCAAATCATGACCCTAAGCTAACCTTAACCTTAAAGCACCACACTGACCTTTTCAGAGTTTGGCCCAGGACTACATTTTTAAATGTTTTCTAACTCTTAGTGGGCCACTCACGCAATTCGTCTTGTTCACTTTTTTTTTACATTGCTACTTTTATTTAGATAAAATTTGCATATATAATAATAAAGTCACAAAAAGGATCTCTGGTGTCTGCAGGCTAAAGAAAATTAGAAGAGTAATGACCATTTGCACAAGGCACAATCTGTGAGGAAAGCAAGTTCTGCTCTACAAAGTTGATCTGTACGCTACCATGGAACTAACTAGGTAATGAGAATTATTCTTAATAATTCATGCATGTAACCTATGGTAGGCTGTACATCAGCAGCCTCATCAAGGTTAAATGGAAACACCTTGCTTTTGGAAATTCTAGGCTTGAACACTCTTTAGTCTACAGAGCAAACTATGGCTGCTATACAGTGTGTTGTTCAGATGCGCCAGAGACAGCGTTGTTTGCACAGTCCTCTGGTTCAGCTAAACCGCTTCATAAGGGAAAACCATGACCCCTTAGATATATTCAATGATGAAGCAATAGTGGACCGTTACAAGCTTCCCCGGGGTGAAATACATCGGTTACCGGACCTCATACCAAAACTAACCCGTGCAACAAGGTGACATTTTGCGTGAACACCTCAAGTCCAGCTACCGGCAGCGTTGAGGTTCTATGCGGCCGGGAGCTTCCTCCGAGTTCTAGGTGTTTCCTTGGTGCCAGCGGCTACCCACTCCGGTCAGACCTGTTGACCCCCAGTGGCAAATCCCTCAACCGACAGTGAGCTGGCTTACGATGTAGCTCACGCTCTTGCCAGGAGCTTTGTGGAACGCACCATGGGGAGGTGGAAGTTGCGTTTCAGATGTGTGCACAAGCCTAACGGTGGTCTACGCTTCATTCCATCGAAGTGCTGTGCAGTAGGGATGGGATGATATATCGAAATTCAATATATCGCAGTACAAAAATGTGATGATACGTATCGTGGGGCAGCAAAATTAATCATGATACAAGATCCATTTTATTCTGCTGTAGAAATCACCAATCAGATGGCTTCACAATTTCACAAGCTCTCCATCCAAATTATATCATTTGCACTTTCTAATTACATTTTTAAATTGTTTACATTCTAACCAACCAATGCCATCGCTAGAAAGATTTGTGGCTCAGAAATAAACATAATTCTGCACAGTCAGTCAATCGTATCGTGGTTGTATCGAATCGTGAACCGCATATCGCGTATTGAATCATCACTGTCAGGGTGAGGGCAACACCATGTGACAGAGAGGAGGAGGAGGAGGAGGAGGAGGAGGGAGAACATCATCCATTAGCCAAGGGATGCACAACACATGACTGGTTTCACTGCCAACAAGTTGTTGAATATTTCTTTTGAAAATTAATTATTCCCCTTTTTTTTCGTATAATTCAGTGTTGTCCTCTCCTGGGGCACATCACTCCATTTCATAAAGAGATCGTTATTGGGAAAAAATATAGGCCTAATAAAGAAATAAAATATGTGAGATGAAAATAAATTAGATAATATACGTCAATACGTCACAGTGCTGGACACACTGTTTGATTGAGCTGAGCACCAAAGATGGAGACAAAAAATAAAAAAAGAAATCAAGGATAACCATTTTAAGAACCATGTCTGTTCATTGCCTTCCCATATCAGTGTGCTGAAAATATAGTAGGTGGACAGAATGAGGTTGTTTTTAGTCATTTGTATTATGTAGTCAAAAAAAATAATACATAATGACTTGATTTAATTGATCTGCATTAGAGTGTAACTCGTCTTGACTCTAAACTACTCTGAAGTAATATGGATTACATGGATTACAGCTAAATGAGCCTGAGTAAACTGGGGTTTGAGTAATCAAACCAGTTTTGAATTCTCATGCTCCTGCTACTGAGCTCAGAGATAGTCATGAATAACAGACAAAATCTCAATTTTCATCATTCGTAAGGCATATTACGATACACAAATTACAGGGTAATGACTGTAATTACATAGAAATTATCAGAAAGTAATGACGCATTATAATTACAAATAATTACTCGTTATTAGGAATTACCAGCATTTAACTGAGAAATTACACATAATTACAAATAGTTACTTGTTATTACCAGAAATTACTCGTTACTTTCTGATAATTTCTATGTGATTACATACTTATTAGCCTGTAATTTGTGTACCATAATGTAAAGTGCTACTGTGAAATCTGTTATTATACAACAGCACAAAAACTTTAGCTGTCTGGCTAACTTCACTCACTTCCTGTGTAAACAAAACTTGTTACAAGTATCAAAACTATCTCTCCACTTCGTTGCATATTCCATATTACCTTGCAAGGTAGCTGGATTCGCAAGATCACGATCACAATCACGCGAGAATCCATCTTGCCAGGCTTCAAGTTATGCATTTGTGGCCGAACCACAGTGGTTCAGACCAATCAGCGTCCTATGAGGAACTACTGGCAGCTATGGGCGTGGTTTAGGTGTGACGATTGGTTGAAGTTCGCCCGTGATAGACGGTGATAGACAGATGGTTCATCCAATCACCTGCCAAGTATTTTTTGAAAGTGCCTGCCCTTTTCCAAACGGTTTCCAAGGACGACTTCCCAGATGGTTCTAACAAGCCATCTGGCGCGTCAGGTTATATTCCATATGTACAGGGATGAACCTAGGGTCGCTTGCCTCACTGAGTCCACCCCAGGCCCCTCCAGGGCTAGGGCAGGGCAAACTGAGCTTTGTAGCCTCCTCTCTGAAGAGGAGGAGGAGGCGGAGGTGGTAATGTTGTTTCCCCCCCGAGGAGGATGATGAGCTAACAGCAAGGCAGCAAGAAGAGGGCTTGGAACAGACAGGCCTGGTGGGGCCCGGGGGCCAGCGTGGAAAGAGGGAAAGATCTTGGGGGCCCCCTCTCCCAGTTTTGAGGATGACACCCAGCCACAACCCAAACCCACAGTGGTTCTCGTTTGTTGTTGTTATCAGCTGCACAGCACTGGTCTGGAATAGGCAGGCGACTGTTAATGTGCACAGCTGCGAGAACATGGTTTGTGGGCTGTATTGGTTTAGGCCATGACAGCGCTGGTCTCCCCCTCAAAGTCAGTTCCTGGGAGGGCCAGCTTTCTATTACTGAACATATTGTATGCTGAAGCATTAGCATGCGCAGGACAGAGCTATCTACCAGAGAAAAAGACATGATTTTGGTGCCATTCCTCTCATCACATGTTGCATAAGGGGACCAATGGGCCAAACTCCCAAAAAGTCGGTGTAGTTCTTTAATCTTTAACCTAACCTAAATCTAATCCTAATTCTAATCTTAGCCCTAAACCCAAATCCTCACCCTAAACTAGTCCTTAACAGAAGTGAGGGCCAGCAAAATGTCCTCACTGGATGATTTTGTCATCTTTTAGAAGTACAAGGACACACACACACACACACACACACACACATATAGTTTGTACTGTACATACGTAAGGGAGGTGTGACCACGCCACTGCCACAGTAATTGTAGCCATGTGAACAGTATTCGTATTGTCTGATGCAGCCGCGGCCCAGCGCAGCGGGAACACAGCGACAGCAAACCAGAGCCTCTCCTGGAAAACAACAATAATAATAATAATTATGATAATAATAATAACCCTTATTTATATAGCAAAAAGAGATACAAAGTGCTTCACAAACAAGTGAAATAGACTTGGCAGCTGACAGATCAGTACAACTGAAGGACAGTGAGGTATGGCAGTTATAATAAATATTGAAATAAAATGAAAAAGCATAAATAAATGGTTGTGGCCACAAAGATACAACAAATGGAGTAAATAACAGAGTAGGCTGATAGAATAGAATAAAATAACAGACAAGACAACAAGAATAAAAATTAATCAATAGATTCATTCAAAAGATTATATAAAGGCCTTATGATAAAAGTCTTTTTTAAGAAGAGATTAAAAAGATTATACGGACTCTGCAAAGCCTTAAAAGTAATCAGTAAAATCAATTCTACAACGAACAGGCAACCAATGAAGAGACACTAAAACGGGGGAGATATGGTCCCGTCCCTTAGTTTCAGTTGAAAGCCCTGCTGCATCATTCTGTGCACACTGGAGCCGTTGGAGCGAATTTTTCGTATTACATACAAAGTCAATGCAAAGACGCGAACAGACGCAATTTCGCGGCGGGCGATGCGTATGACGAGATGCGAATGACGCGAAATTCGAGCGGAAAATTTGTGTCGCGAAAGCCTATCGGCGTTGAGATTCTCCCAACGTCACTGACGTCCTGATGTTGAATCACAAAATGGACGATAAGCTAATAGTAGCCGTCTGTGGGCTGGAGCTGTATGACACAAGTCTCCTGGCATACAGAGACCGTAACAAAAAGGAGAGAGCTTGGAGAAAAGTCAGCGAGGAAGTTGGACTACCTGGTAAGTTCTGAAAATATGTGTCTGTTTATTCCAGCTATCGGTTGTACTTTACTATGAACCAAGTTAGCACAAGCATTAGCCCCAGTTAGCACAACCGTTACAGCTGGCGTTGAATATTCGCGGGTTGTGTACTGGCGATACTCGCGCGAGTACACACAAATGATCCCGCGGTCAAACTCGCGTGAGTACGCACGGTAACACTTTTTGGGTCAAGGCGGGTAAACAGGGCATAGCAGAAGTCAAAGTGAGTTGAAATAAAAGCATGTATCCTCTCTGTACCACTGAAATTTGGGCTGGATCAATGTTCCTGAGATGGAAAAAGCAAGACTAAAGCTTTTCAGCATGTTGCTCAAAACATTTAGGCTTCCTAAGTTCTTGGAGGCAGGTTTAATATGCTGATTCAGAGGACCAAGGACAGGTCGAATTTGGATGGAAACATGCTCAGGGCTGATAACGAGGACTTCATTTTTGTCTGAGTTTAATAGTAAAAAAGTTCTTGTTTATTCAATTCACATGGCTTGACTGAGAGGTACAGCTGGGTATCATCACTGTAACAACAGAAGGAGATACTATGCTGCCTAATTAAGTGACCCAGAGGAAGCATATACAAGTGATACTCGACCAATATGGGTCTTCCAAAGTCAGTTCCAAATACTGGTATATTTGGACTGAAGCTGCTGATAGCTGACATTTAGTGATAGTGTTCAAGATCTTTATATTTGACCAAAAACTTCAATGTATTCAGTGTTTCCCCCAGAATGTCATTCTTGTCAGGGTGGAAAAGCCTCTGAAACAACATTTAGACCATCATGGAACACTAAAACTCTCCACTGAAACCCAGGATAAAAAGAATATGAGAAAGAATAATATAACATATTCATGTGCACTTGTACTTGTACAAGTAGTAGAATTGATCAGAATTGAATTCTGAAGTATGTAATCAATCAAACTGCACCATATCCATCATATCAGAATTGATGATGATGACTGGCTGACATCTGATTTTTAATAAAAGGTCAGTATCAGTGCAATATAGCTTGCGAATATATTGATCTAACCCTAGATGCAACACAACACCTCTTGCCTCTCTTAAAGCTTTCCTATGCAGTTTTAGATTCAAACCATAGAGAATTTGTGTCCTTTGAACACAAATCATATTTCGTTCTTATGATCCGAGCCTAATGAATAGTTTTCAACATGAGCATCTCTCTCCCAAAAGCTAGAATGCAGAGAAGCAAGACAATCCTTATGGCAGACTCACCGCTGCTGATGCAGACGATCAGGAGGACAACAGCAAAATGTGAAGCCTTCATGTTTTCCTCTTTTCCTGGAGAACTGATCTGCAGTTTGAGAAACGCTGTGGGAAACTAGACTGGGATTGAGATGAAAAGATGAGTTAGTTAAAGTGCTGTCTGCAGAATACCAAGGTTCATATGAATTGAAAATATTACAATTAACTGTTGATCAGAACTCATCTATTGATTGTATCCACAAAGATCTGATGTTGAATCTGGCAGAGGATTTAATAAATATTACTTTTTAAAGCAATTGGAAAGCAAAGGCAAAAATTCTATGAAATAGCACTGAAAAATAAAAAGTATACAGAAAAAGGAAGAAGTAAAATAAGATAATAATACTTGTGTTTTCTTTAGTTTAAGTGAAGCTCTGGTGCTTAGCGCGTGGTCTCAGAACAATTTATAGCCAGTTTATTGTAACTGTATTCCAGTTTGATTGTTAAGTATCAAACAATGGAAACCACAGCCAGATAGGTCACTACTTCCTTGTGCAAGTGCTACCTCTGGTTGCACAAGAGATTGCACAAAATTAAATCATCACTTTGAAACTGAAGCAACGTTTGGCACCGAACTGCATCCGAACGCTCTTTCTTGATGCATGACTACACCTTCTGGCTAATATCCTGGGAGATTTTGATTCAGATCTAGTTCTCCAAAAAGTGTGAAAGTTCAATGGGGCCTTTGGGACAGAACCAGAAATATCAGTTGTCCCTGTTCTGGTAAATTCTCCATTTTAAGATTTCGTTTCCCGTAATACAGCGGTCTTAAGTTCCAGATGCTAACATAGACAGGCTTGAATTCACATGAACTTTCTCGGCTTGAAGGAAAAATCCACCCTAAAACACTAAAACACACAATAGCTGTTAAAAAGCTGTTAAAAAGCTATTTAACGATGTGATGTACGTACCTTGCATTTCTGGGTCCACTTTGTTGTTTGGTGGTGTATTTTTCTTATTCTATCTCGACATCATGTCGAGATATTTGCAGCACAGCTACAATGCAGTTTGATGATGAAATGTTTTGGCTATCTAAAACATAAATGGCAAACGTCAGGTTTTGGTATCAGAGCGTCTTTCTAGAACCACCATTTTTGCACAATAATCATACAGGGAGAAATCCATCGCAGAAGAGGCAGAGAGACCAATTTCAATGCAGTGCAATGCAGCCACAAGACATGTAGCTGCATTGCACTGCACTGAGCATCTGACATTGCTATGTCCCATGCAAGATGTTTCTAACCATGGCCGGTGTAGGAGTTTTCATTTTACATTCATTACTTTATAGGTAATTGTCAATTAATCATTTGCAATTTGCAATTCACTTTGTTTGCGTTTCTGTCTAAACAGCATTATTAAGCTAAAGTGAAAAAAAAAAATGTTGATGAATAATGTTTAATACGCCTAGGTATATGTTTTGCAACATTGCAAAGTTTATATACTATGCTAATGGATACAGAAAATACTGTTGACAAATGGTCATCGGCTCACTTCATTCTACTAGAGGTTAGCTTCATTACATACATACATTACATACTTCATTACAAAGAAACAATAGGAGGCACCTTGAAAGCAAAAGATATTTTTGATAAAACTTGATGAGTGCAAAAAAAATAAGTAAAGGCTATATTACATGCAGCTATGATTTTTTTTTACACTTTTTATTCGCGCTCATTAAGCTAAAAGTATTTTTTTGCTTTCGAGGTGGCACCTACTGTTTCTTTTTCCCACATCATGGAAACATCATCCCCTTACAAGGGAAATTCAGGTCAGGCAGTCAGTCATCTGTCGCTTCGTGAGATGATGCACTTTGTGAGAGGCAAAAATCCAAAGTTGGTCAATGTATAGAAATTGATCTAAATCGATCTCTGATGCGCACAACACATCATGTTGATGTCAATGTGATGTCAGATAGAAAAAAACTGACAAACAATTGTACGCCAAAGTGCTAGCTTTGAATCACCACTAGCAATATGTTTGTACTTACATGTACACTTCCTCTTCCTGGCTCCCACCATGTGTGGTTTGTTTACTTTTATTTAGACACTTCTGGCTTCCCCTATGCTAAGAACTAATTCCCTTAAGCAAACTCTGCAGGATTGTGGACTTGAGATTGGGCCGTTGCCTAGCTAGCTCTGTTTATTTGCCCATGCGCCCACCTTTGATTGAAAGCAATAAGTTCACGACCCTTCTCTGGACGCTATCGAAGGCATTCTGGGAAACATAGGAAGTCACTAACTGAAGTGGAAATAGATGAGGTAGGTTGAGGGAAAGTGCGTACACCAAACAAGCACAGATTCTGTACAAGCCCATGGCCCATTGACCAACTTCTGATTTTGCCTATGTATGGGAAACACAACCAAAGACACTCTCTAGAGGCCATCTCATTAAGTGTTGAGTGCCTGCCTGCCTGACCTGATAAGGGCTTGTGATGCCCTTGGCTGCGCAGTGGGAAAGTACAACACTTCACATCACACCATCATCACATAACTCCTGGGATGCACTGAACATCACAGATTGATTATATATAACAGTGTAGAAGTATCAGTGTTTTTTTTCCTTTAATGAAGCCACGTCGTTCACTAACCATTTCATCTCTGGTTTCTCAGGTCTTATGACAAGGGTTAGTATTCCCGGAGGTAACAATATCCAAGTATTTTACCCCAACAATACATTGGGTCAAGAGTCAGAGAAACTCTGCAGCAAAATTTTTCTGAGGAATGAGATGTAACCACAAGTTTTAGTTTAATTGCTGTGTAAAGTCCTGAGTCCTGAGCTACAACTGAAATTATCAAACATTCCAATAACATTTCAATTTCTTCAATCAGGATAAATAATGTTGAGTTGGCTTTGTTAGAGCGGATTTAGTCTTATTAACAAAGAAAAATAATGGCCTACTCTCCCATGACATGCAATAGCCTCTTGTTTCGTAACTGTATCTCAATGTGATTGTTAAAGTACCAAACAGTGGCGTTTCTAGATTTAACACAGCCAACAAAGTCACTGATCCTTGTCTATATTAACCTGAAATGCTACACTGGATTGAATGAGAGTTTGCACAAAACTCGGACGTTATTGAACCTTTTATCTGATGATACAGAGTATTATTACCTATGAATGTTTGTTGTTGTGTTAACACTAGAAAGGCCAAGGGATTTTGGGGTTTAAAGAGAAGACCAACAAGTTATCAACTGAAGAGGGTAAATATAATTATAACTAGATGGCACTCAGTAGAGTTCATATCTCTGCCAACACTATGCAATTGTCAAGATATGCCACTTTCACCAAAAGTTAATTTCTTCCATGGTCCATTACCAACTTGTTTCACATTAGGAGATGCACACATTTTCATGACTGGACCTGAAATGGGACGAGATATGCCTGTTCAAATTATTGCCACTTGTAAGCATTTGAGATAATTATTGCAATAGGGGGTCCTTCTACCACTGTACCAAGGTTTGGAAAAATTAGCATGGTTATGTCTAAACTGGAAAAGAGCTCTCCAGTTCCCCCATGGTGTTTGATTGGGCCAATAATTGATGGTTTGCCTCTGCTTAATTCTGCTGACAGGCCACAAAGTTTGATGGTGTTACAGTATGTGAATCCGTTCATACCTTATATGCCTTTTGGTGAGAAACCACGCCAACTGTTATGACAAGTTAAACACTTCTTCCTTGCCCTATGACCAATCTTTCCACAAAGTTTCGTGCAAATCCATTGAAAACTTTTTCAGATATCCTGCGAAAAGTCAAAGAAACATACAAACAGATGGAAGGGGGCGAAAACAAAACTAATTTATGTGATTTTGAAAATCTAACAACCCTGGTTTGCACAGGAATTAGGTGTAGGAAAATTCATGGAGGGACATTTTGAAAGCTGAGATGTTAAAGGATAACGCTGGTGTTTTTTACTGCATTTCTTATCGTCAACAAATCCCATGAAAATAACAAAATCAGCAATGATTTTGTTTTGCCAACAAGTCTCGTCGCTGATGCCCAATAAAGCAGCCATAGAACTCCATTGTATTAAAAAAACGGTTAAAAACACGTCAAAGACCCATGCTGCTGCTCTGCAACATATTTCATCATCACGATGCACCGGGCCGGACAACGTTTTCCTCAAACAACTTAATAAGCCGGCTGTAAACACATTTGCGTATTTCAAGGTTTTTAGCTTACAATTGGAGCCAATGACTTCCGGGTTGAAGGCTAAAAACGGTACATGGAAAGTCGGAAAGTAACGGAAGTAGAGCAAACGCATTGTTGATTTTGTTATTTTAACAAGATTTGTTGACGATAAGAAATGCATTAAAAAACACCAGCGTTATCCTTTAACTGATGTCAGCTTGGCCTTTCTACCGTTAAAATGTCCCTCCTTAATATTTAAGTTCAGCATTTGTAGTTTCTTGCACACATCTCTCTCTCTGTGTTTAGAGTTGTTACATTTGTTACATGGTCATATTTCTAACACGTGTATACCAAACTGTAATCGCTCTCAGAGCCTAGATAATATATCAAGGGTCTGGTAGCAGCGTATCCAGATCCTGTGCGGAGGGGGCATTGACATTGAAAACCACTGACATTGAAAAGCACGAATCATGGTCATCTCAGCGTGTACGCCGCCGTGCAGCTTGTAAATAGAAACATTCCACGAAGCATGTTTTGCGGAACTTTAAATAGGCCCTTTTCACACTGTCATGGTAACAGCTTCTGCATTGAGAAACAGGTGCATTCCAACTTCCTGTTGCCAGCTCTGGCCTTCACTAAATCGCTCCACAACATGGCCAAAATTAACACTGGTGAAGTACAAAGACTATTTTTGTTGACTCCTGGATCTAAACTGCAAGTTCTTTGCCTAAAGTTACCTCTTCTCAAAAATAAAATTGCCACAGGAAGTTGGAATGCACTGGTTTCTCACAATGTGAAAAGGGCCTATTAGTCAACATGGTTCATTTCCCTCCATGTTATGACCCAGTGGGGGTCATGTATGCTGGCATGTTCTGTAGTATGCATGTACAGTGTGTCGGCATATTCTGTTTTCTCTCTCTCTCTCTGTGCCCTCTCTGGAGTGTGGGTAATTGCTTGCAGGTGGGGGTTTTACTATTGGATGAACCTGGTGATTGGAGGGGTGTGTCCTGGGTGCTGATTGACCTGTGGATGACAGTTCCAAGGATATAAGGCCAGAGGACAACTGATAACGTGGGCTCTCTCTTCTTCCCTGCTCCCAACCAGCCAGACCATGTTGTGATGCAGCTGCTGACTTTGTAACTAAGCTCCAGTAACTTGTATGCGGTTGCAGTATTTAAGTTATCTGTAAATACCTATTCCAGTAGCAGCTCCAGGCCTGTAGGGGTGGGTAGCCTTTTTGGTACTCTGTTTGCTCATGTTTTGTTTAGGGAGTTAGGTTAGCTACCTATGTTCTTTTGTTTCCCTTTATTTTTGATTTGAAGTTAGACCGGGGGCCTATACTACGAAGCAAGTTCAACATACCCAGGATATCTTTTCGCTAGCTGGCTTCACTAAGCCTAACAACCGCAATCACGCATAAGCGGTGTCACAACGGTGGTTATCAACTCTTAAACCAACCCAGGTTTTCCCAATCTAGCTATGAGCGTGTTCGCGTAAAAGGGGCGGTGTTTGCACCACATGACCAATCGCAAACATGGACAAGTCTACCAGAGCTGCATATTTTACACAAGATGAGCAAACTATAATATTAAACAAATATGAAGAATTTGAAAATATAATCCAGGCTAAAAGCAACACAGTTGCTGCTGCCAAAGGCGGGAAGGAAAGCTGGCAAAAAATTGCTGACTGTGTGAATGCGTAAGTTAATAGGCTTATCAATATCACTGCCCCATCATTAAGGCACAAGTAGATCTGACTATAATTACAATTGTGTATTCCATTAAATTAAAGTGTTACTTTAGATTGTTACTTTTAATCTTATGGCGTGTAAGACAATTTTAGCCTTATTCTTTCAGCTGCAACCCCGGCAGTGTTAAACGGACTTGGGAGCAAATAAAGAACAAATATAAAAACACAATTCAAACCGGTAAGTAGGCTTACTTGCAAATCTTATAAGGTCAACAAGTACAAGGCTTTAGTGCTTTAATCAGTCTCTGTTTTAGGATGATATCTGTATACAAAGGCCTATAGAACAATGAAATGGCTTTGAAATTGCTTGCAGCCAACAGGAAATAAAAAATGAAGCGAGGAAGACTGGAGGGGGCCCTCCTCCACAGGACTACACTCCTGCTGAGGAGCGGGCCCTCTCCAATAATCAGGGTCGCCCCTTGATGGAAGGGGTGGAAGGGGGTGTATCATCAGACCCTGGTGGAACTGGCAGCTCCCAACAAGGAAAATTTGTACAGGGTATGTTTCAATGAGTCAATGTTAAAATAATGGGTTGCTATTAAAACATTATTATATAATATATGAATTATTGTGGGAGTAAGTAGTAAAATGTATTTACTTTCTCTACAGTTGATGGGGAGACATTGGTGTTGCTGCCACCACCCACTTACATACCACTGTCCCATACAGAGGTAACAGTGAAAGCAACCTGTCATATACACTGGCATGTCATCTGTGGTTGCTGATCATGGATTAAATAGACCATTTACATTTCTTATTTTCTCAGGTGGACCTAGATCAGTGGTTCTCAACCGTTTTCATATCAAGGACCCCTAATTTAGTCCACATTAGAGCCACGGACCCCCATTTGATGCGATTTTGTCCCTCGGACCCAAATCGGAGAATATTTTTATTGTAAGATATGATTTTGTCCAGAAATCCATGACTATCTGTATTGTAGGGAGAGAGATAACAGAGAAACTATGATCAATAGTAAGTCTCCTACATTCTATAACTGTTCTTGTAAATGAAATAATGAAGTTTAACGATTCATCAATTTGCTGGGGACCCCCTGGGATGCCCCCAAGGACCCCTGGTGGTCCCCGGACCCCACGTTGAGAACCACTGACCTAGATGACCAAGAGACAGTGTCTGTATGCTCAGAGAGAGCTTTGGGGGTACACTTTAGTCTTTTGTTACCAATTTTATCCAGTTTTCAATTTGCCCATCTTAACACAGATGGAGAGAGTGTGGACACTTGGCTGTAATTGATTTATCTTTAATTACTTGCTAATCGTGGTGGTCTGCACATGGGACAAATAACTGCTTCAAGTGCTCTCTATCCAAAAATGAATCAATTGCTTCCATTGCTATGATGTTAATTTTGCAGGAAGAGGGAAATCTTCCTCCCCCTGAGCCTATGGCCTCCACTTCTAGGCCAAGAGGATCACAAGTGGTAAAGAATGAACCTTAATTTAAACAGAGTAGTCAAAAATTTGTACCTTTCTTCAAGTGAGCCTTGCATAGGGACAATGCTTAAATGTTAAAGCAACTGTATAATTTGTTTTATTTGTTTCAGGTTGGAGCAGACAATGTGAGGTCTCTATTAAAGAGGACATCAGAACTCGAGATTGAGTACAAATTTTAATCAAAAAAGTGAAGCTTGAGGTGGAGAAACTAGAGTACGAAAAGAAGGTATTTGAGTAACGTAATTTATTTCCAGGCATGGGTAACAATTAAACTAAAATGTATTTTTCTTTGTTCCTAGGAACGGGAGAACAAAAGATAATTGAAAAATAAAGACTTGTAAATGGAAAAAAAAGGCCTGTTCTTTGTTTTTTTTATTTAGCCCCTCTCACAGCCCTGCCAGTAGGACGGTCTAGGGTGATGGGGTCCACAACATCAGGGGGTTGTTGGCTGACAGGAGGGGCTCTCTCCTTTTGTATGGTGGCTATATTGTGAAGGTCTTTAAAAAGGGCTGGCATGCGTACCCCCTGTCTCCTAGCAGCAATCCACTGAAAAGCCCTGAAGATAAAAAGCAATACTGCCATGATCAGTATCACACAATGCATTTTAAAAAACAAAACAAAAAAATTATATGTAACGTACAGTTGCCATACCTTGCTCAAATCTGTGGCACAGTGCAGACTCCCTAAAGATCCGGGAGTCATGGACTGACCCAGGCCACTTTGCCTCAAAGCTGGTGACCATGCAGTGATGGTCACAAGTCATCTGCAAAAGCATTTGGGGTTAACAATACTTCCACAAGATAACAGCATTAAAGTAAATGTAGCATCAAGGTGCATTTGAAAGGACTCCATGGTGGAGAGAAAGATAGTCCAACTGTGACACCTGTGCTGTGTGACTATTTCCATTTTTTTAATTATCCAGCCTACTGCATTTTCTGCAAACCCTTAGTGTCCATGCAGGCAATGTGCCAGTATGACCAAACAATGAGTATCCTTATTTATCCTTTACCTGAACGCTGATGCTGTGGAATGACTTGCGATTGACAAAATCACCTTCATTCTCACCTAGACATGCTGTGATGGGAATATGGGTGCAATCTATGGCACCGATCACTCTGGGGAACCCTATGAAAGGAGTAGGCTGCATTTAATATACAACAGTAAACGTCATAGGGTCTACATTATTTATAGATCAAGTAGTCAACTTAAGTTATTGTTTACCTGCTATTTCATAAAAGCCCTCTTTTATAGATTGTGTGGGCAAGTGGCCTGGGAACACAACAAACGCATCAAGTAGCTCTGTTAGAGCAAGAACCACCCAGGGGCGGTCTTACCACTAGGCAAAGATAGGCGACTGCCTTGGGCCCCACAGAAGACAAGAATAGAATTAATGTAAACCTATTTTTAATCAATTTGTTATTGAAAAACACTCTTCTTTTCGTTACAATAAATAATTTCAATCCTACTCCCTACTCTGTCAGATTATTGTAGGTTATACAACTTCTAGTGAGATTTTGCTACTTGACTTTAAGCTCATTTTCATTGACACTGCATAGTTGAGCTACTACTAAGTTAAAAATTTTTTTTATCAAAACTACCCAAGATTATATATAGAAAGGATGGATTAAAAAGCGAGAGAGTTGGGAGTCAGGGGGGGCCCATACTTGCCTTTGCCTAGAGCCCCCAAAACACTAAGTCCGCCCCTGGAACCACCTTGCGAATTGCGTGGCTGACCGTGTTTTTGCTTAGGTTCTCCGCATCACCCACAGCATACATAAAAGTACCTGTCGCAAAAAAAAAGGTCTATATCTTTCACATAGATACTCGTCAGGGAAAGCCAAAGGGTTTTGTCGGTCTCTAAAAACTCTTGCCTTCCTAAGAGACCCTCTCACTCTTCGCGCACAGAGGTCCACGGGATCTTCTAGGCATGGTGATGCCATTTTCCAAGAGAATTGATTGGTCAGTAGGCGGTGCTTTTATACGTGTTGATCTGTTATCTCGAACATAACCTGCTCCGGAGCAGGTTGGGTGTGCAGCATAAGTTACCATGGCGATGTACCCCGGTAAAAAGTGAACCACCGTCGTGACACTGAAAACCCAGGGTTAAACCTGAAGTTACCTCGCTAACCCCAAATCCTGCTTCGTAGTATAAATCTCTGGTTTTGTATTCCTTTTGATTATTGTTTTGGCTATGAAGCAAAAGGTGAACCGGAGAATAAACCTGCTACTTCTGACTGTTATCCCGTTTTTCTGGTCTTCCTTGGGAGTGGGGAAAAGTGGGGAGTCACACTCATTTCAGTTGTGTCCAGTTCCCCTAGGCTGGGCAAAACACTCCAACAAAAAAAAAGTTTACACACTGCAACAAAATAAAAAGTTGGTCAATGTATAGAGACTGATCTAAATCGTCTTCTGCTGCCCTACAAACTTACCTATAGGTAATGTTATTACCTTGTGGCATTTAAATAACGTTAGTGGAATTATGTAATTTAATCAATAAGCGTGTCACAGTGCTTCAATGCATTGCACTGAATTGAATTGAATAGCCTGTACGCACCGTTGGCCTGTACAGGATCTGTGCTTGTTACAATCCTCCTCACTTAGCTCTATCTCAACCTTGTTTAGTGGGTTTCTTGTTAGCGACTATTCACTGCAACAACAGCAGAAACATAGGGGCTTTTACTCTAAAACCTCCTCTTAGCCTCATTCTATTTCTTGTACAGGATTTCTATCCATTCCACCCAGAAGCTTGTTTGACGCTCTCGCTCTGCATCGTGAGAGCTTCTGGGGTTTCTCAGATTAAACAAAGTGTGGCAGCCGTTGTTTTTTTTTTTCCTCTTGGCAACTACAGATGAAGAGAGTCTCAGGGATCAGTCCTGTCCACTTTAACAGAGTATCTGGAGGTTTCAGAGAGCCAAATGTAACACTTTGTTAACCCTCATCCTACCAACATATTTAACATACAAGGACTACTGACTGGGGTCCCTGGGGACCCCGAGAATAGACTACTGTAAGAAACAACCATCATAGCAAAATGTTAACTTATTTCTTCTCAAAACATTATTAGTTATGTAATTAATGTCATCTGAAAAAAAAAAACAGATTATTATTTTAGGAAAGTTACAGTTAATTAAATGATGTATTGTATTTGTGACTTTGAACATCATCTGACCTTAGGAAGAGCAGTATTTAGGGTCGTGGACAGGGCACATGAGGAAATCTGTGTCTGCTGCATCTGTGTCTGTCTCCTTCAAAATGACTGACAGAGTGCCCCCCCCCTCCCCCAATAGTGTATGATACTTTAAATTAGGACCCATGGCAAACATGAACTCAATAAATAGTTCCATCTATTAAAACTGCATAGGCGGAATTGGGTGCTTTTGACTGGGGTTAGGGTTAGCCCCAATACATTGGTATTTTTAAAAAGCACTTATTAAAACAGAAACAGAAAACAATGATATGAATTCATTAGGAACAAATTGTTTGACAAAGTCATGAAAAATTGGAATCATAGGATAAAGCACCTGTGAGATATGACAAAAAGTATACCTCTGGGGTCTGCGGGTACCCCAG
The DNA here is from genome assembly GCF_046629955.1 of Centroberyx affinis. Lineage (NCBI taxonomy): Eukaryota > Metazoa > Chordata > Actinopteri > Beryciformes > Berycidae > Centroberyx > Centroberyx affinis. The sequence goes on along the minus strand of NW_027279835.1, from coordinate 79,993 downwards.
TCGGTAGGATGAGGGTTAATGCTACCTGAAATTGAATTTAAATACAATTGTGTTTGGTAAAGCAGATAGGATGCAGATTGTACTACTAACCCTGTTGTGTACTAATCTAAGAGAGGACATGCAGCATGCATCTGAGCAGAAACTGCACACAATTTAGCCTCCAACAAGGGAAGTAAAAGGTCCCTCATTTCTAGTGTTGCCAGCTGGAGAAATTGTGTTTTTTCTCTCTGTCCTGGTTCTGGGAAGCATCAGGCATCTGGGTCACAGCATCAAGCACTGTTAGGATCCAGATACTTCTGCAACCTACAACTTCAACAGAAAAGCATGCACTCTAGCTGTAGAATAACACAGAAAAAAGCTTTTATTCCAATTGCCCAAGATAGATAATCCCCCACAGTATTCATGAAGCCTTAATTTGGTTTTGGCAAAGTTTCTGTTTTATCCTTTTTTTTTTTACTACTGTGCCAGAGTTGAGTGTTGTCATATCAGTGCAGTATTACATTACACTCTGTTTACCGTCAGTCACCTGGCACTGAAGAAATGGAAGTCTCTGCCAGGAAATAATCCCTCAAAAACGTGTCGCCGTACAAACTTCACGGTCTCATCCATGTCTTTTTTTTTTTATCTTTGTTATCCTGGACCACAGTTCATCACAAGCTAGGTTTGACACTGTAAAGTTTATATTTTTAAAAATGCAAAAAACAAGTAAATGTTAAATCGAATTACATACGGCATGCACTGCAAAAAGGATTGGGGGAATGTAAACTAGACGAAGACAGTAGTAAATGGGCTAACTCTAATTGTCACTGGTCTTCTTTAAGTGGTCAGATACTGTTTGCTGGAACTCGGAATGGAGTGGAATGGAAAAAAAAGGATAGAAAAATGTGGAAAAATGATGACAGCCCCCCTCACTCTACTGGGAGTTCTTCTGTCTTGCCCTGTGCTGTCTTTTCCTCTGCGGTGTTTCTTTTTTGCACGATACAACACTCCTACAGCATGTTCTCCACCCAGCCATACACTTCATACACCACCTGCTTCCACTCATTTGGTTTAAAATAAATGTTTAATGCTGAAATCTTTTAACTAAAACAAAGAGACGGAAACATACTCCTATTTTACTCCTTACTCCTGTTTTAATAGCCCTACACTGGTTGCCTGTCTGTTTCAGGATTGATTTTAAGATTTTACTGATTACTTTTAAAGCTCTACATAGCCTGGCTCCTGATCACATTTTAGAGTTACTATCCCCGTACAGGCAGGAACCTGCTGGCTGTCCCTGACTCGAGTTTGAGGACAAAGGGTGACCGTGCATTTGCTGTCAGGGCCCCTCAGCTATGGCATGACCTGCCTGAGGAGCTCAGGCTTGCGAAATCAGTATCTTCTTTTAAATCGCTTCTTAAAACATTTCTTAGCCCTATTGAAATTGAAGGAATTATTATTATTATTATTACGATTTTTATTTTTATTGTTTGCTCGCATTTTTGAGGGGCTAAAGGTGCTCGAAAACTCACCAAACTGTGCACACACGTCAGAAGTGGTGAAAAAATATATTTATAGATATATTTTATGGGTCTTGGACATGGGCGTGGCAAAATGGCTCAATAGCGCCCCCTACAAAATTTCAAAACAAAAGCCCCCACCTTTCTGTTTCACCTAGACGTACGAAATTTGGTAGGCACATGTATCATGTCCAGACTTTTAAAAAAAGTCTCTTGGCGCCATGCCCTAAACCCAACAGGAAGTCGGCCATTTTGAATTTATTGTGTCATTTTTTGGCATATTTTGCCATTTGCAGGGGTCGTACTTTAACAAACTAGTTCATTTTAGTTTTCTTAAAGCTACACTAAGCGATTTTTTCTGACCACCAGAGGGTGACAGCAACCGCAACACATTTTGTAAACACACACAGCAAAGCTATTGGGCGACAGAAGCCCTTAAGGCAGTGTTTCTCAAAGTGTGTGGTATGACAGGGAGGGGTGAGTGTGACCGGGGGGGGGAAATGTAGTGCGGAATTAATGTTTTGATGTCGGAATCTTTTTCACGGTGGAACAATAAACAAACCGTGCTTTCACGTTAGCAATGGTGTTCATTCAGACAGAGAGTCTGTAGGTTTACAGAATGGAGAGATATTTGACAGGGATGAAAAAAAAAAAAAAACAAGACAAAGTGCGATGGTAATCAACCAAAAACCAAGACAAGAAAATAAAAAAGATATAAAGATATGCAGTGCAAAACAGGCTCATTGCAGCCACTAATGCAGTGATAAGACTTGAGCTCTCACAAACTGACTTGCTCATCTTTCTTGCCAAATATCTGCATTTGTTCTTTTTTTTTTTTTTTTTTGCACAGATTGAACTTTATTGTTATCGTTCTAGCAAAGCGATTGCAAATTTTATTCGATTTTTCTCTATTTTTGAAAAAGCACACAGACTGATGGAGCAATCTAGTGACAAAAAGTGGAAGTTGCTTTTTTTTTATTTGCACATAAATTACTGAAAGAAAGGTGAAAGGAATGTTCATGATCTTGATGTTATTGTAATTATTCTTCCTCCAAAGGGGGGCATGACAGAAAAAGTTTGAGAGCCACTGCCTTAAGGACAAACCGTGCATAAAGGCTAATAGCTAAAATAAACATACCTATGGAGAAATATCACTCGTTACCAGTTTCACTTTGCCAGATTTTTCTCCCGCTGAAGGTCACATGTCCGACAATGACAAATGAAGAGGCAGGTAGCAAGTTTACTAGTTGAAAACGTTTACTCACTCACTTCATCGATTCGCTATTACTCTAGCCGACTTTGACAACAAGCTTTAGGAAAGAGGTGAAAACAACAAGACAGCCGGTCCACGTGTGTGGCTGTTTGTTTATATCATCACGTCTCCACGTGGCACACGTTTCAGGATTGGTTACAGGGTCTGTAATCGCTTATTATTGTTTTATTCCCATATTGTTTTATTTTTCATTGCACTCATTTAAATTCATGTATACTGATTTTACTTTTGCTTTTTATGTGAAGCACTTTGTAACTCTGTTTTTGATAAGTGCTATACAAATAAACGTTATTATTATATCATTGTGTGGTCTCCATTTTTGTCCTTCCTCCATTTTTTTTCCAGCACTAATTGCCCTCAATCGAGTATAAGCTAATGGCATTGCAACATTAGCAGAATATTATATTTCCGATTATCAAGGCTATGTTTCAAACGGTCTCTCCATTCAGTTTGAGTTGGCTCAGACAAACCGGCAACTCCAAGTAGCACAGATGCGCTTTGTCAAAGATGCAATGAATGATGGTCATTGTGGTTCACTAATCGGCACTTGGCAGCATTACAGCTTGTTTGAAAACTACATCTGCACTACCAGCTTCATGCATCACAGCGCCCGAAATGAATCCAAAACACATTAACTCATGATGACTCAAGCCCTAGTTGTTCCCTTACTCATAGACTTGGATCAATATTGTTCTCTGTATAGCTACATTACTACGGAAGAGGATTAGGGCCACATGTGAAAAATGTATTTGAGTTCTGAGTTTGCATTACTAAGAGGGTAATGTACGGAAGAGGATTAGGGCCACATGTGAAACTCAGAATTCTGACTGAAGAACTGGATTCTGAAGAACTGAATTTGAATTGCAAGAACTGAATTTGAATTGTGAGAATTGAATACAGTTTCAGAGCAAATGAATTCAATTTCATAATATTACATTCAGTTTCAAGTTTATTGGAATTCAGTTTCAAACTAATAAATTCAATTTCAAATTATGCTATTCAGATTCATTTTTTAATGCAATTATTCAAGTTGAGCAATTCAAATTCAAGTATAAATAATTCAATTTCAGTTTCTAGTGACACATATTTCTGCCCATAGACTTGGCGGTTAACGTGGTTTACGTTAGCCATGAAGTTAAAGGGATTACTGAGATTTTTTTTAAAACTATCTGAGTCACTTAATCCAGAAACTCCTGAGTTTCCTAACAGTTGCACAAAACATTTAACTACAGAATACAGAGGGACTTTTGGTCCCATTGACTTTCATTAGCATCCCTAACAAATGATAAGTTCTGCTGGATCAGAGAGGTGTTATAGTTACTAATGTGTTATCTAGTAGTTAGATAACAGTAGCCCTCAGACAAAACATTACCTAATTCTATTCCTTCGGAGAGTATGGAGTTCCTGCCCTGTCCCACTCTATTTAACACTACCCAGTGCCCACACAGTGTCCCACTACAGTCAATTGGGTAATACTGCCTTGACCCTACGTGAACTGTAGCTGTTGTCCCTATGTCATGTGAGTCAGTATGAGCTGTGCTACGATGACTTCATTTCCACCTGGTGTTAAAAGTTGCAGATCAATATCTTGATCTACAACGGTCTGGTATTTATATGCATTCTCATTGTCTGCATTCTGTCCGCTGTGATCAGATCTCATTTTTGGCAAAGATGAACAGAAACTAAGACAGAGGCTGTTACTGTACAGCCTGGACTTCAAAAATGTGAAGTGTAAACGTGATCATGTCTAAATCTGCAATGTTATCACATAACTGCAAAGATACCGCTGAAATGGATGTTAATGAAAATTGTATCATATTTAAAATGTTTTGTGTTTCTAATGGCCATACTCTGACTGCCTGCCAGGAACTAGACTCTAAACCAAATAACCCTACTTGGCTTCATCACAATGTTAACTTTCTCTTGGATGTAATGCTCATCATTCCTACATTGACACTCAGTCTGGACCTAACCCCAGCTGGCAGTTGAAGTGGCTATTTACACCTAAAAATGACAAAAAAGGAAGTAATCTAAGTGAAGTTATGCTAATGGAGTATGTTATGGTTTATTACAGCAGTTTTTCCTTTGTTTTCCTTTCCTACATGACACGAGGTGAATGAGTAACAGAAAAACCAACTCTCTTTGGCATTAGATCAATATAAATAATGAGCAATGACAACAACTTGAACATGACTGAATAAGTCAGTGGAGGTTAGGGAGAGTAACATGTTGATCATGTCTTAAAGAAGATTTCAGGTTCTCAAATCCGTTTTGTTTGTTCTAGGGTTTGACCGTTAGATTTTTTTTAAGGCTGATAGCGATATTTTTCAGATTGAAGCTGCCAATAGCAGATACAGTATATTCTAGATCAGTGGTTCTCAACCTTTTTCATATCAAGGACCCCTAATTTAGTCCACATTAGGGCCACGGACCCCCATTTGATGCGATTTTGACCCTCGGACCCAAATCTGAGAATATTTTTGTCAGATATGATTTTGTCCAGAACTCCATGACTATCTGTATCGTAGGGAGAGAGATAACAGTGAAGGTATGATGAAAATAGTCAGTCTCCTACATTCTAGAATTGTTCTTGTAAATGAAATAATGAAGTTTAACGATTCATCAATTTGCTGGGGACCCCCTGGGATGCCCTCAAGGACCCCTGGTGGTCCCCGGACCCCACGTTGAGAACCAATGTTCTAGACTGTATTCTTGCCAGGGTGGAAAAGCCTCTGAAACAGCATGTAGACCATCATGGGACACTAAAACTCTTCACTGAACCCCAGGATAATAATTAAAAAAACAAGCATAATGCATATGTTATTTTTGTGGAATCCGATCAAAATGTTGCATTAGAATCAATTCAAGTTAAGGAGCTTCCCATAGACAACCAGAATTGATCAATTATATATCAGAGGTGGACGACACTGACTGGGCCATATCCCATTTTAATAAAAGACCCATATTGGCCTCATATGTCAGCAAACCGGTACACTGCTCTAACCCTAGTTTGTTTCTTCCTCTCTAATAGGAACTTGGTTAATTTTTCTTTATTCTTGCTTTCTTATTCTAAACTTATCTAAGTTTTGCTTGGACAAAATAACGGACAAACGAAAATCCATGCTTAAAGTTTTTTTATTGTGCTTTTGACTGGGCTCTAGCCACATCCATATTGTAGTACAAGTAGTAGAGGCAAAGTCTTATTTGTTGCAGCCGTCCCAGGTGCAGCAGCTGACCTTCAGACCCTGAGTAACTCCCAGCTTCAGGCACTCAATCATCTTGAAGCAGGACTTGTGGAAGGTGTTTTCTGCAGAGAGACAGATTACGGGGGTTCACAAAAGTGTTAACTGCATTTCATTCTTGCGTGAGTGTGTTTGTGTGTGTGTGTGTGTGTGTGTGTGCGCGCAATGACCTATAGAAGGGCAGCTTCTCAGCCCGAAAAAAACTCCTCCAGGCGCTTAAACAAAGACATCTCATATGGGGATAAAATAGGAATGGGCAACTTTGTTAGAGGGGACCCCAAAAAATGATTTTGGCACTGAGAACAGGGCAGAGTGTGTCTGCATTCTAGTCTGAAAAACACTTCTGAAATAGTACTAGTCTAGTAGTGCTGCCTATGAAATAATATGCCTGCAAAAGGGAGAATGAACTGAAGTTGGGACAAAATGGATATGTTTGGGAGACGAGTCACAAGATTTGGAAGATTCTCAACATCTTCTGTGTTAAAATGTCTGTCACATACTGTCGATCGCCATAATTTTATCATTCATGAGTAGCAAATGGTCGATTATTGGGCCAAATGAAGCATTATAACTGTGGAGGAGCTTCTGTACTTTTGGGTTGGCAAAGAAGGCCAGAAATATATCAATGCCACTTTTTGAATCCTTCAAATGAGGCTCCTAATTGTCCAAATCTTCAGTAATTGTTCAGCAAATCATCCTGAGCTGGGTAATAAGGAATGATTTGTGACTTTGGAAAACCCCCCAAAAAAAGAAATGTCCATGGGTTTTAAGGCTCGAACACGTGAATTGACGGACCCACTTCAACTTTCATCCCCTGGTTGATTATTTTTTTGCCTCTGATGCCAAGAATGGCCACAATAGACTCAAAAGAAGGACTAGAACTATTATCTAATACCAAACACATGCATACCTGTTCAGTAGGGAACCTGAAATCTTGAATTCTTGTTAGGATGGAAAAGCCTCTGAAACAGCATTTAAGCCATTGGACACTAAAATCCTCCATTGAAACCCATACTACTATTACTATTACTACTACTACTACTACTACTACTACTAATACAAATTCAAGATCTTTAAATATAAATATATTTTTGTGCCAAAAAAAATCCAAAAATGTGCAAGTATTCAGAGTATCCCCCCAGAATTGTATTCTTGGCAGGGTGGAAAAATATAAATATTCATGCGTACTTGTGTGGAATCCAATCAAAATGTTTCATTAGAATCAATTCGGGTTAAGGTCTTCCCATAGACAACCAGTGTAGTATTGATCGATTCTACAATTAATATGTAATCAGTCAAACTACATCATATCCATTATATCAGAGGTGGACCAGATTTGATCAGTATTGGCAAACTGATATATCGGTCTAACCCTACCATGCACTACCCTTTAAGGATGAGATGGTGTGTGTGTGTGTGTGTGTGTTGCACAGTTGGACAGGACTCACCATAAGGGGCAGGATAGCTGATCTTGGCACAGGCGTCCATCTCTGGAGGACAGGTCTCCGCAGTCTCTACACAATCTGCGCTATCGGGCGCCTCACGGACACAGTTCTGGCACTGCAGGGCCTCACCTAATGATGAGAGAGAAACAGAGTGTGTGTGAGAGAGGGAGAGAGATAAAGGAAGAAAGAAAAAGAGCGGCATGTAAAGCAGGTTGTGTATTGCAGACATGTTTGTCGCACTGATACCAAATATCAGGGAATAACCAACAGGAAGTTTCTAAAAGTTAAATTAATACATCACAGTATTTGGTAGATTGTCCCATTGGTCAAGTTATTAAGTGATGAGAACACAGACCTCAAAATCATCCATGTGTCCCTGGTAGATCATTGGTGTTGGATCGCAGGAGGCGCAATATTTGTTAAAGGTGAAATGTGTCAAAATAGCATTTTAAATGAAATATTGTGGTGCTGCAGAGATGTCCTGGCCTACACATCATATTCTACAGACTTAAGAAAACATCTTTGTTTGGTACAGATCCCCGCAAAAATCACACCATAATCATTTGAATACGTTTTTCAATGAAAATGAGAATAATGATGTAAAAATGATCATTCACCTCTAATATCGCAAATCATATCGCAATTGCAATATCAGTCAAAATAATCGCAATTAGATATTTTTTCAAAATCGTTCAGGCCTAAGTGATAGTAGGCGAAGCCAATGATCTACCAGGGACACATGGATGATTTTAGTGTCTATGTTCTCACAACTTAACGGGTAAGTTGACCACCAATCTCCCAAAATCTTGGTATATTCCTTTAATAATTTAATACTCACCATAGGTGACGGCCACCAGGAGCAGGAGAGCAAAAGCAAAGACCTTCATTTTCGTTTCCTTCTGACGTCTGCAGGGAAAATACATAAACACAAACACATCAGTCAGTTTTCCATACATTAATACAGTCCAATCATAGACTGAAAACTTCACATGGAAAAAACACAGCCTACATTAGGAAAGCAATAATGACAGCTACTGGAAAAAAAAACAGATTACACATAAGAATGGGAAACTGCTTGTCATATAATTCAAGAAGTTTGAAAGCAAAGGATTTTAGCGGTTTTGGAGATGGCATTTGGAAAGTAGCCTTCCCAAGCCTGTCAGTTGTCTTCTATTTGCTGTAAATTCAGCTGTTTCTGGTCAGGCTTTGAACGTTCAAAAAAGGAGAAGAAGGACTTAAGGCCCCGAAGAGCAGCCTTTATAGTCCATATCTAACTATAAATGTTACCTACCTTCTGACCCTGTGCAGGTTGCTGTGTGCCCGTCCTCTCCCTCCTCTCTCCTTTTATACCACTTCATCGGCCTGGCGGATTACTGATAATGGGCATGAGTGTGGGAGAAGGTCCAGATTGCAGAACTTTTTGTACCCATCGTGGATAAAGTAGGGGTGTACGTGGGAAAAAAATACGCTTCCCTGCAGCTCTTCAACATGTTGGAATTATTTCAAGTAGTTTGTGTCTACTGAATGGTGACCTTAGTGTAGGACGATTAAATTAAAGCAACAAACTGTAATTCTTCTTCTAAGTCTCAGCTGAAAACTTGATATTGCTCTCATTTGTGCTGTTATACTGTATTTTTTTTATGTAAATGTATATTGATAATACTGATGATAATATTGCTACATTGCCTTGTGTTTCTTTTCTGTGTCATGTATTTCTATTCTGCTGAGCAGGCCTTAATAGAGCCAGCCAGTCTTATTATAGACTTTATTATAGCTGATTGTTTATAGTAATGGTGGTGGTAGAAGTATTATTATTAGTAGTAGTAGTAGTAGTAATAGCAGTAGTAGTGGTAGTAGTAGTAAATAATCAATCTATTAACTGAATAAACTACTAATAATGATAATAATGATAATAGAGTTTTATAGTATTTTCCTGAGACTCAAAGATGAGTCACTGGGCCATTTGTACAAAACTGTAATGTAATTATGCTGATTATGCCTTATTAATATTAACATAATATGAACATAACCACCATATTCAAGGTTCCTACCATGGTCCTGATGCAAAATGCCATGACTTTTCCCATGACTTCTACATAACCACACTACATAATTAGGTTGGAATGCTTCCACGACCTCAAAATGTTCCTGTTTTGTTAATGTTTTTCTAAATGGGTGAACACCCTGGTTTCCACTACAGTTGGGCTGAAACCCACCAGCTAATGTAATGAAGTTGTAAAATACATTCTGCTATATTCCTGTAAAATGACCCAGGTGTAAAATTCCCTGACTTCCCTTGAGATTTGATCAAATTACTTGGTTTTCCCCTGTCTCAAAATTCCATGATTTTACAAGAATTCCATTACCAGTGGGAACCAGTGGGATTGTATTTGTGATAAGGTGGGATGGGAAAGTATTAAGACACCAGGTTGCAAGCCGCATTACTATGGCCTGTCTGCTATTTCAGCTAGAAGTCAAAACCACGGATGGCTGGAGGAAATGATGCAACCGCTAATAAGACGGAGGCTGTCAAGGGGCCCGAGCAAATGATCGAACCCTCACAGTGCGATCACTTCTCAGCAAGTATATAGTAGCAGTATAGCAGCAATACAGGGACGCGATACTGTGGGCAAGAACGCTGTCTCAGCAGCTCTCGCCAAGGCTGTGAATGGCAGCAGGTGCTGTCGGCGCGTGGCGTTGGCAGGTTCACCGCCAAAAAAAACTCATGGATTACTCATTAAATATGATCTGAACATCAAACTTCATTCATATCGCAACATTTCTCTCTCGAGATACAACTAAGGTGACAGGCATCGTCTGAAGGCCGAGCAAACTGTCAGTGTCACAGCATACTCGGTAATCAGTGGTAAGTGAAGGTGGCAGGCTGTACACTGACGCCTGAGGCTTGCCAGACTGCTGTCTCAGCAGGTTCTGCCAAGCCTGTGAGTGGCAGCAGCTGCTCTGACTAGGTGACAGCATTGGCATTGGGGCAGTTACTTTGAAACACTGATAATTACTTGTTACACTCTGCCTGGAAATCAAAGGATTATGGTTTTACAGCAAGGTGCTATTTTTGATTTTGTATTATTTTGATTTATTTTGATTTTACTTTTTAATTTGATATACTGCATTGATTCCACGAGGCCATTTTGCCACCACAATATTACCAGCTATATCAGTTTTGAGCTACTTTTAGATCACCATCAATATGGAGAGCTGAGTGATGTAATAGTTGCCATTTGCAGGGTTCCTACACATTTTCAATTAAAAAATTCCATACTTTTTCCAGACCTTGATTTGTTTTGAAGATTTTGTCTGGTGTTCAATATGATTTACGCAGATAGACATCTTGCCCCTAGGTCATATCACTGTATAGATAAAATATCAGAATATGTGAGATGATTGGCAGAGTTCCTACATGGTTTCCATTTTAAAATTCCATATTTTTCCCAGACCCTATGTTCTTGACTGGATTTGATTTTGGTCTGTATTTGATATAATGCATGCTGACAGCGGCTGGGTAATAAGAGCGTCCCTCTATCTGAACATTATTCTTCACATCAACAAAAACTGTGGACTCAAAGTGGCTCTACAACAACATAAAAGCTAGAATTATGTGTGTATCGGACCTGAACCACAACATTATCCATAATTTTCCAGACATTTTTTCAAATTCCCAAACTATTCAAGACCTGGAAATGATCAAATTCATTTTTAATACTTTTCCAGACTTTCCAGACCTGCGTAGGACCCCTGCATTTCCTATAATTTGCACTTTCAGGCAAATAATTAGGCTTAGTTACAGCATAAAATGTGTGTGTATTTAAGTAAACTCAATCTTAATACAGGGATTGATGTTACTCTTGGTGCAAAATGTTTTAAAGGGCAAAAGTACCAATTTCCCCCCTAACAAACGGGTCTAATGTCTCTACCACCTCAGACGGGTCAGAAGACTCCTGGCAAGAGGAAGTGCTAGCAAACAGTTAATTCCAAAAATGAAATGTCTTCACAAAGATAAAAATAGTTTCTGATAATCCAAACGCACAGCCTGGAAGAGATGCGAAGAGAGAGCACAGGACTGGACTGGCATATGCCGATGGGGACGTGAACACGGTAGGTCGGGTTCAGGAATAGCAAGTGTAAGTCATACTAATGACCACAAGGTGGCAGGCTATACATTTACTTGGGATACTTTTCAACCCTACAAATTCCATTTCTTCAGACTAGTGTTTGGATATATTGTATTAAAAGTATCAGTCTGCCAACTTAAAGTAGCTGATGAAAACTTTTCACTTCTTGCTCTCTTTATTTCATTTATAGAACACCATGCCATGAGTACTCTGACTCTGCTTAAATTAATTACAGCTGCTGGGGAAGATTCTCTGAGCCGTTATCTCGTTCTTCAAGTGGACCCCCTCCATTTTATTTCATAGGCATGCATTTTATTTCATAGCAGTCCGATTAACATGAACTACATGTTTACCTCTAGCTCTTGGCTGGAGGTAACCAGAAAATTGCATTTACCCTAAGATAATACCTGTCATTCAAAATGTGCAGATGAATTATCCAGTGCAATGTTCATCTCACTGTAAACTTTCTTTCACCTGATTAGATAGATGCAACGTATCACAGCAATATCGGCAACTTTTTTTTTGTGCCGATATTCAATATCTCTACATTGACCATTTTCATGCCCAAAAATTCCCCCCAAAAATTACTATTCAATGCTTTCCCCAACATTTTCTTCTTGCCAGGTCGAAAAGCCTCTGAGACAGCATTTAGACCAATAATACTGATCATAATAATCATACTAATAATGATCTATTCATGCGTACGTGTGTGGAATCGGATCAAAATGTCAAATCAAATAAACAAAATACTGTAGTATAGATCAATTCTTTCAATAAATATGTAGCCTAATCAATCAAACTGCATATATCCATCATTTCAGAAGTGGACAACACTGACGATTACACAATTTTTAATAAAAGGCCAACATAGGCCCAATATGTTGGCAAACTGATATATCATTCTAACCCTAAATAAACATTTCCTGCCATCTACAGGTTTGTACGATTTAAAAAACTAATTTTAGAGTTACCAGCCTGGGGAGATTTTCTTCAAAAATGACCTCATTCACCACTTTCCTGATTCTTCATAACTTTTGACAACTGAAATATATTTGTACATCTTAGGAAATGATGAAGGATTGGAAGTTGATCATGTGCTTTGGCATTATGGGATATCCCTGTACAAGTCAACGTCACTACTACTATGCTTTTATCCAACACTGACATATGATATGTCAGTTTCACCTAAAGGAATAGTTCACCCAAAAATCTAATCAATTGTTATCTATTCACTCATGTCAGACGAAACACTGGTGAAGATTGTATCTCCATATGAGACACAGAGTCATTTTGAGAGTGAGTAGCAAGAGTGAACATTCATTTTGGGGTGAACTGTTCCATAAGTAAATAAGTACTTTATATTTTGAGATATTTTGATTCTTTCTACTTATTAACTGTCACTGCCTGAACATATCAGCTGATACGAATGTCAACTGTAGGGGTATTTCACAAAGCAGCATTAGCAAGTTAGCCAGATAACTTTAAAAACGTTATGTGTAATATCATCTGAAATTGTATTATCAGCAACCATCAACATGCATGACTGAATCATATTGTTAAACCTAATATTCAGGTTTTGTTTTACAGATTCAAATCGGTATCACCAGGATAAAGCGTAATTCTTTTTTCAGTTATCTGGCTAACTTTCTAATCCTGCTTTGTGAAATGCCCCTTTGGAGTACAAGTGTAACAACAAAGTATATCTTACCCAATGGTTAAGTAACTGGCCTATGCTGAGGCTGATCTCGTTTAGTTGTGTGATGAACAGTGCTGCCACGCCTTCATAAAGGGCCGTTCCATCCATGTTGATCATGACGCCCATTGGCAACATGAAGCGGGTGATTCTCCGGTCTATCTTGTTGACCATCTCACAACACTGGAAGGTCAACGGCAGCATTGCAGAGCTTCAAGAGAGATTGTTTGGTTTGTTAGCTCACACAATAAAAGTAAATTCTAGTTATATTGCATGGAGCTGAGGTGGCATTAACAAGGGTATTTACCTGGATGAGACGAAAATAGCAGTCTCCAAGGCAGGAGCCATTCCCCATATGTAGTGATATGGGTTAGTTTTTAGAAAAAAAATAATAGATTCCTGGGAGGACCATTGTGGCATGAATGAATAGCCTAAAATTTAAGGAAAAATTTCTAGATTAGGTTATTTTTAGAAATTGCAATCATACTGCATAGTGTGAAAAAATAAATAACTTTAGGACTTTATAAGACTAAGATCAAGAACACTGAGTAAGGAAATGAAGAATTTACCCAATCAGAACCGTCAGCATAAACAGCCCAAGTTTTTCAATAATATGCCAGTCACCAATCTCTATGACCTTTCCAGCGATCAGGAATAATATTCCCAATGGCATGTAGCTGGAAAATAAACATTAGAAGGATATTTTTGATTGTACCAAAAGATTATTAGAGCAAGGTTATTCCAAAACAAAGCGCATGTTAAATTGTCCATGGTCCATGGTTTCATCTTACGCCAGAACAAGGTCAACCAATCTCTTAGTAGCTTTGTTGAGAGAGATGAACACGTCCAGAAGGGCTTTCCCTTCCTCTCCTAGCTCTCCAAGGATCACACCAAATATGATACAGAAGTTGATCAGGCCCACGATATTCATTCCTGCGACAGTCTCTCCCACAACTCGGATATCGTAGGTGACGTTCTGAAAAAACAAATCATGTGAATTGTGCATTTGCACAATTCGGTGCACAATTTGGTGACCAGAAATGTATCCTGAAACTGTAAACTTACCTACTAATAATCGTGCTGTAAAAAATAGACAATTTCTTATGTGATTTATGTTTGAATAGAGAAAGGGGCATTTTCTTTTATGTGATTTATGTGTGAAAAGAGATCATACACATGGTAATATCCCTCTGCAAGTAACTTAAAAGGTGGAATAATAAGATTTGCCTATATATCACCTCTTCACTATATTTTTCTGTTGGATCTCTGCTCTAATTGGCTAGTTTACTCCTCTCTATTGTGAAAATGACTTGACTGTTTGTGTCAATTACAGGCCACCGTAATGCCAGAGTACTTGTGTAGGAGGAGAGAAGTTATATGATGTTGTTGCATTGAAATGGCCCTTTGAATAATGGTTAATCATAGCTGAAGAGAAAACTGCTTTTTTCCCCATTAATCTTCCTTGCCACATGCACAGGTACATTAATATAAATTCATAAAATTCACTAAATCCTAGGATATGGCAAAGTTCTTGCATCTAAAACCATTTCCCAAACTAATATATTACAGACTGTGTTTTTGGGGGACAAAGTGGCGCCATAACTGATAACAGACAAGAAAATTAGCACTTTTTGGAATACAGGCTAATTCCCATAAATTCCATTGTTTCCGTTATTGAATATGCTAAGGTGTAATTGCTAATTGGTTACTTTTGATAGAAACATTGTTTTTCAATTAGACCCTCTATCATTTAACGTGTTTTACTGACATTTGAATGAAATAAGGAATATGTAACTTAGTTAGCTAACGTTAAGTGGACACTAGCTAGGTTAACGTTAGCTAACATACATTTGCTGTGAATTTAAGACTTCCCTCCTGAAGTTTTTGAGTAAGTTAGCACTTATCGACAATTACAGCCACAACAACGGCAATAAGGAATTTGTTTTGTAACAGTTGTTTTTTTCAGAGATGTCCTAACTAGGGCTGCAACTAGCGATTATTTTCATTGTTGATTAATCTGTCGATTATTTTCTCGATTGATCGATTAGTTGTTCGGTCTATAAAATGTCAGAAAATGGTGAAAAATGTGGATCAGTGTTTCCCAAAGCTCAAGATGACGTCCTCAAATGTCTTATTTTGTCCACAACCCAAAGATATTCAGTTTACTGTCATAGAGGAGTAAAGAAACCAGAAAATATTCACATTTAAGAAGCTGGAATCAGAGAATTTTGCCTTATTTTTCTTAAAAAATTACTCAAACCGATGAATCGATTATCAAAATAGTTGGCGATTAATTTAATAGTTGACAACTAATCGATTAATCGATTAATCGATTAATCATTGCAGCTCTAGTCCTAACGATGACCGTGGATGAAGCGACCGGAATCTTGAAGGTTTGGCGAACGGCGTCCATGTTGTCACTTGGCAAATTGACTGTTCGCCAACCTAGTAATTACGATTAAGCATTAATAATTATGAACTGGAAATCTAGGTTGAGGTTTGCATGAGCATTTGAAAAACTTGAAGAAACTTTATATTGAAATACTAATGAGAAACATCACTTTACTATTTGAAAAACTACTGGCTTGCTGGTTGCTAAGAGACTGTGCGTGCGACCTTTCTTGCTTCACCGCTGCCGCCGCATTCAGGTCCCATGGGAAACATGGTACATACAAGTCTTGGGATATATTCACGTCGAATAAACAAAATGAATGGTTTTCATCATGTCATTTTGTTATTGCATCTCATAATACCATGGCCACTGGTTGCTGGATTTTCAAGTGCATATGTGTTAAGTGTTAGAATATAAGTAACATGCCAAATGACATTAAACACGGC
Organism: Centroberyx affinis; assembly: GCF_046629955.1. Lineage (NCBI taxonomy): Eukaryota > Metazoa > Chordata > Actinopteri > Beryciformes > Berycidae > Centroberyx > Centroberyx affinis. The sequence goes on along the minus strand of NW_027279835.1, from coordinate 63,873 downwards.
AAGAGAAAGATGAAGATAAAGATCAAGACTGCAAATCTTAATTCTGTAATCTTGATCCCAGATACCAGATTTTATTGGACTTGAATATGCGTAACCCACAGAAGTGCACAAAACACACCACGATCCACAAAGTTCCACATATTCCACTATCCACAAACATATACTTTTTCACTTGTGTTTTGGATGATTTGCGACAATGCATAACTATCCCTGAATAAATGTATTGTCATTAAATAATCGTAAATTTATCCAGAAAGCTGAACCAACCAAGAAGCTCTATCCATGGTGCTGAAATGTAACTGAATAGCAATTGTGTCCCTTTGATATACTGAACATGTAAGGTCTCTAACTAATCTCAGTGAAGGCTGTGTAGTATTGATCAATTCTACAATAAATGGACTGGATCTGATTTTTAATAAAAGGCCGTTGACCCCATATATTGGTCTAACCCTAGTTCAAACAGTCTTATTTTGACCCCTATCAATCCATAAAATAATAACACTATAGCTTTGAAAGGCAGTAGTCGCAGCAGTGCAGCGACTGCTCAGTACACCGTGGAATTGAAGCCAAAAGCACAGCTGATATTTCTGGCAAACAGATCAGTTTTTGAACTTTAATTTAAACTTGAAGCCAAAAGAGTTCAGTTAATGTTTTTCTGACCAAAGGTGAAATGATATTTGGTTCGTAAACAGAAGTTTGACCGTCATTTCCAGCTGGCTGATGCACTAAAATCCACTAGATGGCCACCTTGCTGCTCAGCAGAGGGAAAGAAGAGCCTGAATAATCATTGTGATTAGTGTGAGACTGTAAAAGAAAGTAAATCTGCTCAGCTCTTCATATCAACCAGCAGGTGGCAGTCTGTCCACACAAATTCAAATGAGCTATACCAGACAGACCCATACATGGTATTACTATAAAGGGAGGTATATGCCACACACCTTTCTCCAAATACACACACTTGAGTCCATTTCTTCTATTTATTCTATCATTATCATAGACTGACTTAACCTGACTTAAAGTAACAGTTGTGATGAACAAGGAATGCACTCGTGTTTACATTATGTAGAAGCCTTTGGGTCAGGATAGGAGGCATGCCGACCTCTAAAAATTGTATTTAAGAAATTTCAGTACTTTTCAAGGCCTTGAATTTTCCAAGGACCCGTGGATACCCAGTATTTAGTCCAAGAGAAGTATATGATATTAATGCTGAGTATGGATTAGATTTTAGATGATGGATTATTAGATTTCTTGATATTAAGAGATCATTTATTAAACTGGAACCAAGTACAATGATCAAGCAGGCCACGGTTTGCTATGTGGAACTGCATATTGGTGCTTACATATGGCTGAATAAGAGCTTACTCCGTGGTCAAATAGTCTTTCTCTTCTACAATAGTGTGTTGGTTGACCTAAATTAGGCCTTAGGAACAAGTAACTTGACAGGATGTACCTCCTCAGGGCAATTGGTCTCTGGGTTATTAGTCTTAAGGTCAATCATTCAGTCATGTTGTGTCATGGAGACACAACATCTGCCATGACGTAAAAGTTGTTTATTGTTAAACTTCTGTACCAGCTGATCAGATCGACTCCTGTCTGTTCCTGTGCTCCGGTATTACCGTACAACAATTCGTGACCTGGATTCATCACCCTGCATGCTGGCTTGGCGACCCAAACAGAGACCTGAAGTGTTCGCTAAAGGCTGTGTGCAATTAGGTTCTATAGGATTTAGGGATATACAAGAGAGATGCAAAAAATGGTTTAAGATTGTGTAGGTTTGGGAGAGAGAGAGTTATTGGTGTTTATTAGTGTACAAGATTGAGACAGTCTAGCAGAGGATGTGTAGGTTGGCTGTGGAGCTGTGTTGACATTCCAGAGATTCCAACGGACTCCTGCTGGAGTTGTGACAGACACAGACTCGCTGTAATGTATGCTTGATTTGACAATTACATCATGTTTAAGCGAAAGAATAATCAAAGCAAGAGGGTAGAGCTAATTAGTAGAGCCAAACGACATACTCCAAGAACTGGAGTGTGAGAAAAGTTTCAACATGGACGAAGTTTCTAGGCAGATGACAGAGACATGGGGTGAAGACATTTGGCCTAATCGGGGAACCGCGGGTCCCAACCAGATTCAAAAAGCAATGCAGAAATGTTCAGGGAAGTTCACGTCGAAAGCTAGCAGAATCTTACAGTTGGCTAGAGACAAAATTGTCTTGTAGTGATTGTAGAGGCAACAGTTGAAGTCAAAGCCGCATCCCAAAACAAGATGATTGCTACAAGACCTAAATCTGTGATTGAAAATGGGGCAAATGCCTCCCAATTGCCATTCTACAATGATGAGGAAGATTTTGATTTAGAATATAACCTAAATTACAGATTAAGAAGGCAAGATCAGGAGCAGGTAGAACAAGCAGCCGCCTCTCACATAGTGTCCTTAGGTCACAGTGTTAAGACAGAGCATGTGCAGCCGGGACCCAAAACATCTACAGCGCAGTACGAATTGGAATTTTTGACTACTGGGCTAAGTCTGCATTATCAGATTCTAGATGGAGTGTGACAAAGACGAAAGAAGAAAGATTTACAAACAGTGCTTTCTCTGTCACTTGTCAGAACCAAATTCAAGAAGTGGGAACATGATGCTGATCTTGATTATAGTGTTGGGGAAGACAAACGCCTTGAAGAGTTTGAGAAAGTTATAGCTGCCAGAAGCTTTACCAACCAGAAGCAAATTGGTCCAAAATTCGTGGCAACAGTGCTCAAAAAAACATGAAACGTGCTGAGTTTGTGTCTCGATTTCACGATGTATGGGTAACAGGGGCTGACATATCTGAAGTGGCTGCAGAGGGTTGGAATAAATTTAAAGTCCAACAATGCCTGGAAGGCCTGGATTCACACTTTGTCATGTTCTGTAAATTGCAACACAAAGATCTGCCAAAAAAGAAATGGGAATGAGTTTGTGTTGTGATGGTTCTGGCTTCAGGTAAACAAAAAAAAAAAAGGAAGCATAGACTGGACAAGCCAGGACAGTTTAGAAACTCGCCACGTTCAGGCAACTGCTGCAGGTGTGGGACACCGGGGCACTGGGCTAGGGTGTGTACGAAGTGACCACAGGGCAGCTTCAATCAGGGTTATCCTCAATACCCACAGCAGGGATATGCTCCAAACCCAAACCCCACGTTCCAGGCCAGGGGGACTGTTCCAGACTCTCCCTGCACCTAAGGATGCATGTTAGGGGGTGCCCTAGGGGGAAAGCTGCTGGGATTCGAGACATGTTATCTGTTGCGTGTGCTGCTGTTACTTTTAACTGGGAGGACAGACTTTACGTTATCGGGGAGATATCGGGGGTCCGAGTTGAGTTTTCAGTAGACATTGGTGTGTTTCACGTTACTGTTAAAGAGTTCTTGCAATCTTGGTATGTCTACGCTTGGAACCAGTCCTGCTCAGTGGTGTGTACATGGAAACCCTGAACAAGCTGTGTATATGCCAGATATACATACATGCCAGAATAAGGATCCACAATGCTAGAAACAGGATTTGTCCTGTTTCTATCGTTGTGGGTCCTTATTCTAGCATTCACACCGTTTGGGTAGGAAATTCAATCCCTCTTTGTCTATTGGGCCTAGATGTCCTTTCTGCTATGAATGCTCAGATTGTTTTTTCACCTACTCTGTACATTCCCGATTTAGCAGAATTTAAAGGAAAGGTTAGAGCTTTGCTGCCTGCTGATGACGCTGTGCTGAACCCTCTTCATGTTCCTGCTTGTGGGCTACTCATTCAAAGGATGTAGGGCATATGGATGTACATCACCTAAGAATTCGGCTGGTAATTCAATCTTTTCTCAGTCGGGGAGTGCTGGTAAAAACCCAGAGCCCTTGCAACACGCCTATCTGGCCAGTGAGGAAGGAAGATAAACATAGTTGGCGCTTTACGCAGGATTTCTGCAGCGCCAATCGCTGTGTTATCGCTTCTGCCGCTGTTGTGGCTAACCTCGCTACGATCTGCTCCTGCATTCTTGCCTAAGGGCTGCTGGTTCAGCTCATTTTTGTGGTCACATATGAGGGAGAATGGTACAAGTGGACTAGATTGCTTCAGGGATTAGCCCCCCCCCCCCCTCTTTCACATGTGTGTGAAGCGTGATTTGATTTTTCATGTTCCTCATTCCGTGCGCACTGTTGTAACGCAGGGGAAGTCCCAGCAGGTTATAGGAGCACGTTGGGACTTGGTGGGATGCAGTGCTGATGGCTAGTGGGATTGAAATTCTCCAATGCAATGTGTTAAACCCAGCCACACTTCTGCCTCTGATAAAGGTGAACCTCATGAACATGGTTATTTAGCAGTAATTGAACACTCCTCTATTCTATTGCTTGATTCTATACACCGATGGCTCTTCCTTTGTGAACCACAAAACACAGATTAGACACTCTGGTTATCATGTTCTTCAGAGTGTTGCTTTGCCTTCCTATTATTCTGCACAAATTACTGAATTGCTTTGGTACATGCCTGTGAATTAGCTTCTGGGCGCTCTGCCAATATTTAGATAGTTGTTATTCTTATGGGGCAGTGCATGATTTTGGTATGCTGTGGGGAAAAAAAGGATTTTTCTCTGCTGCTGGCTCTCTTAAACATTCTGCGTTTACTGATGAATTGTTGCATTTTTGTCTCCTACCCACCTCCCTTGCCATCATGACACGTAAGGCTCACACTTCTGCTAAGGAAACTGCACTGCGGCCTCTTCCCCAGGGTATCTCTACCGGAGCTGTTGCTTTGTACTCAGCTACAGACAAATATGTACTGGTGGTAACTGATCATTTCTCTAGATGGGTTGAAGCATATCCATGTAGGGCCAAAACAGCAAAAGACTGTGGTGAAGCATTTGCTCCAGGATGTCATTCCTCATTGGGGAGTAGAGCAACGAGTTCATTCTGAGCAGGGGGAAGAATTCACTGGGAAGGAAGTCTGCAGAGTATTTTGGCATTGAGTGGTGTTATCACTGTGCTTATCATCCGCAGCCATCTGGAAAGGTAGAAACTGACTGAAAAACGGACCGGTTAAAACTTGTGTACAGACAGGACTCAAGTGGGTGGATGCACTGCCTATTGATGAATAGTACTGGATCACAGGACGGCACTATGCACTCTTTTGCCTCTCCATGCATTGACTTGAAAGCTGCTGATGTGCTGTCAGAGTAACTATGGCCGTGAGTTCTACGCACTCACAGGTTAAGGCCCACCAGAGAACTCCTGGGACTGAGACACAACACAGGCCTACAGCCTGTGCAAGTCGGACGGACCTTTTCCTGTGCTGCTTGTGCTGTCAAGGTGAAGGGGAAGGATTCCTGGATACACATCAACCATGTATGCCGTGTTTCTGCTCCGACTGATGGTGTTCATCCACCTCCATGCGGGACAGACAGGGGAAAAACGACCGTGGAAACTAAGGCCTCTCAGAAGAACAACGGACCTTCAACCCTTTTGGGAAAGACCCGTCCGCAGATAAGTACAATGATAAGAGTAGTCATATATCACCATTGTATGAACATTACTTTGAAATGTCCTGTGAAGGATAGTAACTGTGGCCTTGTTATATGGTTTTTCTCCAGGCAATGCCGGGGCTTCACCACCATTGACGGTTCAGGACATTATGAAGGGTCCAGTTGCCTACTCTGCAGAAATCTCCCCCCACAGCAATGGTTCCACCCAGGCTGTCTTCAACCTCACCCAAGGCTCCTCCACTCCTCTGTGCTACTTCAATTCCACCTCACAGGAATTGACCATTACTGCCAATAAGCACAATCTGCAGGAGGGAACACTATGACGTGCGAAACCCAATTACTACCCTAGGTTGGAGTGCTTGCCTAAGGTGTCGGCATGTGCTGTGATCCGTTCCCCACACGAGAGCAGACACTAAGGTCATTTAACAATTTCCGTGTAAATTTGACTTGACTACACACTATATCATATCATGGGGTGCAGACTGTAGGTTTTACTGGTCCTGGTGGTGGGACGCGCCCTATGTAATGCCTGTTATTACAACACATCACACATGCAACGTCTTTTTGTGAGGCAACCGGTGTCGCATAGATGTCCGAAACTCTCGCCTCCGCCTGCCCTGGGTCTGGTCCAACAGGCCAACGTAAAACGCTCTCTACACATTTTATCAAGGTTCCTGTCCAGGTGATTGCCCAGCTGAACATGACCGACTGGGTGGGCATTCAAAGTTACTTATTTTGGGTGAAATTTCTACTGAGTCGACTGAGCATGAGTAAATTGGCTCTACCTGATTCACAATGCAGGGCTAAGAAGGTTAGGAGTAATGTTAGACCTAAAAGAAGTTTCAGTCTATCTGAAACACTGAACTCATTAGGGAACACTGTATCTTTTGCGGGTTAAATGGTACTCAAGGCAAACACAAGTTCAAGACCTAGGTAAGGCTGTTTACAAAAATGGTGTAGGTGGGTCAGCACTTTCTGATTCTATGTTAATCAATCATTCATGAAAATATGATCAAAGCTAACCTGGATTTGACAACCAAAGTCATGCAGACCCTATTATGCGGTCTGAACAAATCTAGAATGTTTTTTATTCTAAATTGCAGATATGTTTAACTTTGTGGATAATGGGTAAACCATGTCCTCATGTTTCTGTTACAGTCACAGCTGTATCTTTGTTGAAAGACGCATTTCCTGATGTTGATGAGGTTGATTTCCAATCCTGTCATAACAGGACTATTTCTCTGAATTTGTTAGTGCCTAAGGGGATCAATAGAGGTAATGGTTGGCATAGTGTTCTGCCTGTGTCGGTTGACAATGTCACTCTGGTCTCAACTGTCAGCTACTCTAATGGTATGCACTCTTTGAATGTCTCCAGCGCTGACACACTTAATTCTGTCTACTGTTCTGTTAATGAGAGTGGGATATTATTGCTTGACAATTTGGATTTTTCAACACCATACTACTATAAATCAGAGTCCAGAGCTATTGTTTCATTCCTTTGGTCGGTCAGGCAAAAGGTAATTTTCCTGAAGCTGAAGTGAATGGGGGAAAAGGTTACTGGTATTGCTAGGGAGAGTTGATGGGATTCCTCATTCTGTCGGGGCGATGGTGCTTTTGTAAATGGGTTCAAAATTGGTGTGAGGTTACCTGTTCGATACCAATCCTCTGGCTGATGAGTGTTTTCATGTGCTGTCAGCTGAAATGGAAGGTGAAGTACCTTTTGTCACCACACAGTGTTAGTCCTACAGCTCCCCCTTTTGCCCTCTTGTTGCCTGGCACTGATAGCATTGGTCTCAGGACCAAAGGGGGATCTGAACTTCATCCACCCTCTTATCATTCTGTGGAACTAGATGAAGCGGCTAATAGGCTGTTTGACTTTGACTAATCTAATAAGTCTACTCTACTGATTGTTTATTTTAACTAATCCAATAATGACAGAAATTTGCTCCATTCCCTCTGGGTGTGTTGGTCACAAGTTCTGGGTCACATCGGATGACCTGTACGGTGGGGAGCATAGTTTGTCCTTTACAGCAGTGGTTCTCAACGTGGGGTCCGGGGACCACCAGGGGTTCTTGAGGGCGTTCCAGGGGGTCCCCAGCAAACTGATGAATTGTTAAACTTCACCATTATTTCATTTACAAGAAGTTAACACAATTAGAGCATGCAGAAGAATGACTGTTTTGATCATAGTTTCACTGTTATCTTTCTACCTACAGTACAGAATACATAATTCTGGACAAAATCATATCTAACAGTAAAAATGTTATCAGATTTGGGTCTGAGAGAAAACATGTCACCAAATGGGGGTCCGTGGCTCTAATGTGGACTAAATTAAGGGTCCTTGATATGAAAAAGGTTGAGAATCACTGCTTTACAGGACAATAGGGAGGAATGGGGGATGTGAAGGCATTGAGTGATTGTATTCCTTTTATTCATTGATTCTGTACTCTAACCATCAATTTAAAATGACTATTCATCTTATCATTGATTATTCATTTCGTCATACTGAATTACTATTGAAGGTGATCATTTATGTTGTCTTTATTTGCGATTCTGTTTTTTTTTTACATAATAAGGTCAAGTACTGTAGGGGGTGATTCTTTATTGTGTTTGTTTGATTGCTTGTAGATTGTATTGCCTCATTTAGGATTTTGGTTTGATTATACTAACCATACACTACAGTTGTGTCTTTTACTCAACTGTGACCTCCGCCTGAGCAGGCATGAGACTTTTTTTTTTTTTTTTTTTTAATTTGAGCAACCAGTCTTTTGACTGATGGATGGAACTCACAGGACATACTGGGTAGCTTAGTCAAATGGTATTCCCTCCTACTGTACGCAATGGGTATAATACTAATACTCTTGTGTGTTGTTATATTGTTATGCATGTGTATATCTATTCACCACATCGACCACTTGTGTATGACTGAATGAATTAACATATTTGTGTTGAAAATTTTGAATTAGCGGGGATTGTGGAATTGTATATGGGTACTTACATGTGGTGGAATAAGAGTTCACACATTGGTCAAATGTGTAGAACTATGTTGTTGTTCCTCTCCAATGATGCATCATTAAACTTCTACTCTACCAATTGATCAGATCAACTCCTGTCTGTTCCTGTCCTGTATATAGTATCACCATGCAACAGCTATAGGAACAGGTTGGTATCATCTGCAAATAAAAGGAGAACGGTAGAGAATTGGTTAATATGTAATGTGATGCTTTCCTGCGTGTATTCATGGAAAATCATGGAGTGTGGTGTGAAGTTCAGTAAAAACCCAAGCTTTTATTCACCATTTGTTTATTGGTTGCACACATTGATATTATTTCACCATTATATCATACAGATAAGACTAATATCCACAACATATCAAAAGTAAAAGATGAAAACCAGTTAAGAAAATAAGATCACTACATGTTGCAATAAAACAGCTTGGAAACCAAATCGTTTCTCCCACAGAGAAACGATGTTCACTGTCACCATGGAAACAGTTACAGTATAAAGATCCATAGATTATAACGGGCTGTAATCGATCACCAGAGTTGAGGAGCAACAGGATTACAGTAATCGGATTGGCAAAAATGGAAACTTATTAGTTCAAATGAGTGTAAAAACTGTAAATGTAAGATACATTTGAACAAAATGACTGACTGAAATGGCTTGTCGGATTCCAAAGTATATGAAGGTAAAAGAGCATTTACATTGTGAGATAATGGCTGACACTGGTTGTATATGATGATAATAATTCAAATAAGTCTGTAAAACTGGAAAAATTGTTTAAGTGGATATTGTAAGAATTTTGAAAGCAAAAGTAACCTAAAAATTAACTGTGACATTACTGCGATTCAGTGTCTCAGTCAATTACATTACTGATCAGGTGATCAGTAATCTGTAATGGATTCCATGTGGAGGTTCAATTTCCCAACCCTGTCGATCGCCGATTACAGCTGAGCTGCGTTCAACAGCGGAACCGCTTTGTTGAACGCACCTCGGGTTGATTTTAATCTATGGCAGAATGGGCACACTGGCACTTTTGATAGCTACTCACACGATCACTTAGGGGACACAATAAGGCACGCGCACACACGCACGCACACACACACACACACACCTCAACTACTTTGACTCATTTTCAGTTCAAAAGCCAAAGTCAGCCCTTTTTGTGAACCTAAATCATTTTTTTTTACTTTATATTCGAACCCCAACAATTAGACAAATTTGGTCCAATTCAAATCTGCTGGGTCCAACTGAGTTAAGCTCTAACACACACACACACTCGCACACACCAATAGCATGTCAATGGCAACGGCATTGACATGACTGGGAGTTACAACAGTAAACATTACATGATGTTTCTTTTTTTTGTTTTTGTTGCTTTCAGCTTCAGTCAAACGTTTAAACTCTGTGATCTTTTGGTGCATTTCAGTCACATCATATCGATAATCAGAACAATAACACAACGATTTTGGCCATCAACGGTACACAATACAACTGATTCTACAGCACTGTTTGGCCAGGAGTCGTTTAGCAAAAGGCTGCATGACCACAGGAAGGCAGGAATCTGACGCTGAAACCCCCTTACGCTCCAGATCTGTTCCTGTGGGGATCCAGCTTAAAAGTCACGCCGACAGATTTGGATAACAACTTTGGGTGAAAAATATACTGCTGGGATGAATTATTTCACTTTCAAATACAACACAACTCTTTGGATGGGTTGGATTTGGAACTGGATGACAGGGGGAAAAAAAAGAAAGAAGAGAAAATTAAGTTGATCAAATTAAGGCTTCGGATGCTGAGCGACAACGGAAAGTAAAGCTTTACGGATTCACAACAGAGAAATGACAATGGCTTAACAATGAGAACAGAACAGCGGAAATGCTAGCATTTGGCCTTGGAGTTACAATGATCATATTGAACAGTAAATGAATGAAAAAAAACAGCATTCCTCTGATAGCTGATGACATAAAAAGACAAATCAAAGACAAATCACACTGCACCGGTTTAGACCTGTGATCGAATCCTCAACCCAGATCAACGCTGATTATTTACTGCACTGTCCTGCCATAAAAATCATAACCCAGAATACACTAAACAAGTATGGTATAAGCTGCTTCTGTTCATACAGCGCTTCCAACTTCATTTAAACCCCAGTTCAACACATTTAAACGCAAGCGTAAATAAGGATTACAGGCTGATTTTCCTAAACCAGTCACGGGCGGGAGTTTGGAAAATCGGATTCCAATCTTTCCTCTGAGTTACAGTAACTTGAAAGTTGTCGAACTAGTAGAAATATATTCGCCAGACTGGTACAGCATCATCAAACAAGGCCCTTCAGACCTTCACACAACTTGGGCAAACTCCATCAGTGGCACCGCATCAGCCCAAAATTCAAGGCAACCAAAGGAATACAACGGAATGAGAGTCACATATCACTACAGCGTCACTACTGGCTGCGGACTTAAAGGGATATTCTGTAGTCTATTTAGAGGAGTAAACATAAATTACAAAAAACAAAACAAAAAAAAAAACAAAAAAATGGGTTGCTTTCACCCGCACCATTTTGCATCCCAAACGGAGTAATCCAGGAAAGAGGAAAGCGAGGCAAAACGGCCACATATGGGGGGCTATAACATCGAATGACAACAAAAGGATAAAAGGCGTTATGAACAACCAACCAACAATTACATAGAAATTCAAAACAACAATAACGCTTAGTATCATATTAGTGCTTTCAGGTCGACAGGCCCTGCGAGCCTTTCTTAAGTCTCTTCATACAAATGCACACCCGGGACTGTTAAAGCTGCACTAGGCAACCGTGCACGCTGGCAGCTCCAAAATAGCAGCAACAGGTAAGAAGGATTTGAACTTCAATACCCAGAAATCCTGTAATGTGACGTCATGCTTTATACCAAAGATAACCAAAGAGACGAGAGAGGAAAAGATCCAACATTTAGGAGACAGTTTGGATTTCACTATTAAGTTCTGATTTCCCACCAGTGACCATACAGACACCGGAATTTCATTTGGTCAAATAGAGCAAATCTACAAGGTCTCACTTTGTGATTTAGGCTGATAAGACGGATGCCTTTTTTCATAAAAACCTTACCTAGTGCAGCTTTAAATAAGGTGCATGTCACTAAACCCACATACCATATTCATTCTGAAGTGGCGCACCGAATTATTTTTTGCGTTTACTAAAATCTAGAGCGATTTCTCCCTATAACATAACCATGTATTAGTATTCCAAATAACGTTTTAGTGCTACAACCTGTATTAAACCCAAACTGGGGTGGATGTGGAATCGAAACCAAAAATCGCCCCCCCCCAAACCACAGCTGCTACAAAAAAGTCAAACTAGTCGATTATGAGTAAGACGACTGATATTCTACTCAGTATCATTAGGAGTAATATGAGGTCTCCTGCACACAGCTAATTTCGAGCTACAGCGGAGCTAACATGGCCAATAGACACGTACAGTGAGGCTAGGTAAAGTGGGAGAAAGGTCAGCTATAGGCCTACTTTTAGTTTTCAGCTGGTATATCACTGGGCTTTGTCTTAACGCTCATACTGCCTACTATTTTCAAGTTTGATATCGGTGAAAAACGAAAAGGTTTTTGTTCTCCGTTCGATTTTCCAGACCAAATTCAATGTAGAAAAATGCCGCTTTTTCACAGCACTGTATCTTAATTGCTACCATTTAATAGGCAGCATTGGGTATGAACAGCGAAGACATAGCTAGTATGTTCACGATGTTGACCAATGCTGAATATTGACAGAAGCATATGACACATGAGTCAGTCTTACTAGCTGTTAGCAATCAAAAATGACCAATTTTTCATATTTTATGGTCAGTATACAGCAAAATCGACCAGCTACAGTGATACCAGTGGACAAACTGAAACACTAAGCCACTGTTTAGTTCAAGTGTAACACACCAATGATCTAAAAATTCAAGTATGTTGGCCCTCTACCTGACTTTCCCCCTGCTTGAATATCACACTTCACTGTATGCGGCTATACGCTATGTCAGCTGTTTTTCCCGTACCATAAAAAAAAAAAAAAAAAATGAACCAGCTACTTGGATGAGATGGACTGATACATGCCAAAATCACAGCTACAATAACAACAAGAACAATAATGACAATGGAGTTTGGTCAATATAACGTTTTTAGGGATGGGACGATATATCGAAATTCCAATATATCGCGATACAAAAATGTGACGATACGTATCGTGAGGCAGAAAAATTAGCCAATGCCACCGCTAGAAACATCTGTGGCTCAGAAATTCTGCACAGTTAGACTTTGCTGCTAATGAACTTTCATTTATCACATCCTATCGTGGTTGTATTGAATCGTGAATATCGATGTGAGTATCGCGTATCGAATCGTATCGCGAGATAAGCGTACCGTCCCATCCCGGAGACATAAATTATGCTGACCAAATACAGAAATCCCAAGATAACAGTAATACTAAAAATGAGGATGAAGCCAAATAGAGGAAGGGGAGGAGCCATATAGAATCGTAGTTAAACTGATATAAGGTAGTAGAGTATATTAGAGCTGATATTATCTAGACCAGCGGTAATCAGCCTGTGACCCAAACAGGAGTCCATTAAAACAGACTAGTACTCATTTCATGGGAGACCCACGACCAATTCTGGGTTCCGACACATCGTTTAAGAACCACTGGTATAATCAAACGGCTAATATTCTAACTAGCTGGTTGAATTACAGCATTTTTCAAAGATTGTCCTGGACGTTTGGTACCAAGTTTATCCTGTTTAAGTTAACCTGAGTCTTTCATGGAGATGCCAACATACACCTCTACTTTTCTGTTCTCTCCTCCATTTAGATCAGAGGAAATAATCTAAACTACCCTATCTGTATCGATGACTTTCACCCGTCCGTCTCTAGCAATCTTTATCGATATTTGTTACCCATCACCGCCCTTCTCTCTCCTTGTCTGTCTGTGAAAGCTGGAGGCCAGTTATGTATTTGGCACTACATAGACAACACCAGAGAGACAGATTAACAACAGCACACCACAGATATACAGAGAAAGACTTGGGGGGTGGGGTGGGGGGGGATGGAGGGTCTAGACCACGATTCCAACTGCTGCGAAACTCCCAATATAGTTACAAGATGTAAGCCAGATTGTGTCCAGACAGGGCCCCCGAGACACATTTCGATACAGGACTGGAATCAGATAACTCTTCAGTTACTTGGGTAATAGAGATAGGGGTCGGGTTAAGGGTCATGGGGGTTAAAGAGGAAGGGTAGGAGATGTTTTGGCAGGGCTCCAGGTCGCCTACACTGCAGCCAGGCAGCCTATGTGTGTGTGTGAAACTAACCGTGCGCTCAGACTGCGAGCAACGCCATCACAAAGTCACCAGAAGTCCATTCATTTCCTATAAAGCTGAGCCACCGGGGAAACTTGGCCGAAGTCTGTCCAAGTTGGCCACAGCTGAACTTTTTGCGGCAATCAGGCAATCAGATTTACGCGCTTCTTCGTTTCCGTAGCGATTTTGTAGCACAAAATGGACGCGAAGTTGATTCCAGCCATTCAAAGCTTCCCAGTTCTCTACAACTTTTATTTGAAAGAAGATAGGAAAAAAAGTTTCAGTAAGGATGGTTGGAGAACGGCTGCATCCATGATCATCTTATTGATTTTTTTTTCTGTTTATTTTTTCATCACATCATTTTGATGATGATTAGCTAGCTAACAAGTGCTAATTACCTAGCTTTGATTTAAATAAGTGTTTTTCTTTCAATCCTCGTCATTAGGACCCAGAGGACTGCTGGTTTTCTATCCTACCAGCTAGTTAATTGCAGTTAATTGCATTCACCTGGTGTCCCAGGTGTGAAATAGCCCCTGATTAGATGGCTAGAATGAGAACCAGCAGGACTCTGGGTCCCGCGGACCAGGACTGAAAACCACTGATTTTATTGACTGCTAGGTCATTAGTGTTTGCTAGCTAGCTATTTTAACTCAAAATGATGCAACGTTGTGAGAGGCAAAACCAAAGCAGCAAAAAATGCCTGTTCAAATCATTGTAGCGGCAGACTACTACATAGATGCAATCGGAGTCTCTTGCACCGCCCACAATCAACCAAGTTGCTCGAAGTCTGAACTCACAGTAAGTCAACAACTGAGTAGCTTTTGGATTTGGGGCTGTAGGCCATTGGCATGGGGTTATTTGGCTGCAGTTTATATACCATTTCCATCAATCCCCATTCAAAACCTGGCAAGAGGGGGTAATTTGGCACTAACCTGGACTGAAAATGGCTAGCCACAGGGAAGTGAGGTCTGGAATCTGGCTGCAGTCAAAACCACTTGGAACCACAAACTAATGCTCCAATCAGAATACAAGACTAGGGGAAAAACTGAATGATACTGGACCAGAGGGTCTTCTGAAGTGGTCGATATGGTAATAGGTAGGGCAAGGAGAGGGGGTAGGTATAGTCTAAGCGCTGTTGGTCGACAAGTACCCTGATGAGGCTCCCGATTGGTTAAGAGCCGGGGGTTTAGGTAAAGACTAAATGCTATTGGAAGAGAGGTTCTCCATGGTAGGTGCTGATTGGAAGAGAAAATGCAGGGCGAGGAGGCGGGGCTTAGGTGAAGACCAGATGCTGTTGGTCCAACAAGGTTCTGGTGAAGTTGTTGATTGGCCCGATGGCGCTGAGCGACATGGCGTTGTCCCGCCCCCACAGCAGATTAGGACCGAACACCACGGCCAGGTTACTGTTGGTCATCTTGTTCACTTCACTGTAGGAAGACACCTAAAAACACACACACAGCTTACTGTTGGTCCACTTACTACACAGACAGACAGATTTTTACTTCATGAAACCCCAGAAAGTGGACAAAAAGAGAAAAGGGATGAATACTTTAACAAACCAGATTTTTAGATTTTTAATGTTGTGTGAAATTTACGCTGAATCACTGATAAATGCATTTCAAAAACATTATCTTAAAATATTCAACAAGATGAATCCTAAACATGATGAAGCCATTAAGTGTATTATGCATTCATTAATATATTCAAATACATATTTGTCTTCATATAACAGATGGGTGGTATTAATATAAACTCATTAATATGCAAATTTACGCAGCAAGGTCCTCCAAAATCTAATCGGATCATCTACTCTATAGGGGGAACCTGTGGTGTTATGATGAAGTTTCTAGCATGTATTGTTCTTGAGTTATTGTGTTGAAAAGAAAGTGCTGACATCATGTCCTGCATACCATGGACCAATAGAATAAAGGCTTTTTAACAGATTTTTGGAGTGCCGTGGAATTGTATACTGTACTTACACAATGGTCTAGCGAGAGTTCACTCAGTGGTCAAGCGTGTAAAAATAGATACTGTACATGGACTCCTTGGGACCAATCTGATGATCCAGGGCGACAATGGTACATGTGTCAGCTGACCTAAGTCTCTGGATGTGCCTGATGTTCCTGCTACAAGGCTATTTGTCTCGGGGCAGCAGCTATCAGGCATGTGGAGTCATGTGAAAGCCATATCTTGTCATGTGAAGGACATACTAGCTGTCATGACATAACTGACCACTGTATACAGTAGACAGCAAGTCTCCCTCATAAGAGCGAGACTAACGGTAATATCATTAAACAATTATTTTAACATGAAACTGCGCTAGCAAGTGAAGCCTACTGTGTGTTTGTATCTCAGGGAGAGGCTATGTGTGTTCATGTTATGTGAGTACTGTATGTTCCAGTAGTTGTGTGTTAGCTGTACCTGTGCCAGGAATGTGATGAGGTATCTTATGGAGGCGTAGTTTTCCTCTGGAAGCGACTCTAACAGCGTCTTCATAGCCATCACCTGGCTGTCACTGGACACAGCTAGAGCACAAAAAACACACATTTTGTATAGAAACACATGGTTCAGGTTGTAGTAATACTACTACTACTGCTACTACTACTAGGGCTGGGCGATATGGTTGAAATCAATATCATGCTAATCATAAGGATTTTTCTCGATATCAACATATATATCCCGATATGGTTCATGTATGCAAAATCACGTTAAATAATCAAATGAATGTTCATCTCATTGAACCGAATGGTAATGTTAGGTGTGATGTCAAACAAAACTGAAATTTTCAAATAATATTCCTACCATACCTCCTTTTATCAAGTAAAATTTTAAGTAAAATTTGCTTGTCATCATCAATTTAGACAGCAGAAATGTGTGTCACGATATCAAAATTTCTTCATATCAAATGATAATATTGAATTATCGCCCAGCCCTAACTACTACTACTACTAATAAGAATAAGAATAATAATAGCTTACAGCTGAAGTTGACTATGTCGTTGTAGAGCTGGTAGGTCAGCAGAGGCTCAGGTAATTCCCTCAGGAATGTCTTCAGAATCACTGCAGCCAAGTGGATGTCTTCCATCTCTTTGAAACTCACCGTCTCACCTACAACACACACACACACACACGAGATTAGAAAAAAATAATTGGATTTTGCCTAGTTTGTCTAATTCCACAGCAACCACCAGTCCAAAGAAGAGGCCTTTAAAGAACCTAGAAGATGCAAGCTGCAATGTCAAAAACTGCCATATCATATGTTGTTTCTTTGTTCCATCTCTACTGAAGGGAAGGTTTAAGCATGTTAACTCCTCCACTGAGGTTAAAGTTAGGCTGACTGCCACATTTGAGGTGAAAAGCATGACAAGCTCCACCTTTGCAGCTTGGTTAGAAACCAGCAGGCGGGTTGATCCTACCTGAGTTGTATCTGAGCTGGACCTCTTTCACCAGGGTGACATTGGCAGAACGTCTGAAGATGCCCTCTATCTCCATACCTGACACACACACACACACACACACACACACACACACACACACACACAATTTTGACCATTTAAAAAATAAAATACTGTTTTAATTGACTGTTTTCCCCTGAATTTTATTCTTGGAAAAGCATGTAGACCAAGCAGCACTAAAACTCAAACCCAGGCTACTATTACAACTACTACTTATATTAATAATAATAATGATAACAATAATAATGATAATCAAATTATCACATCAGAATCAATTCAGGTTAAAGGCTTCCCATAGACAACCACTGTATTGATCAATCAAACTGCATCCAGAGATGGACAACACAGACTGGCTGATATCTGATATTTAATAAAATATCTGTCCATATATTGACAAACCAATATATCGGTCTAACCTTTGTGTCTTATAATAATAGAAATGCCAATAACAATTCTAGTTTTCTGAAGAATTTGGTTAATGACGATAATAACAACGCAATTAGTCACCTTGCTCTGACAGGAAGCCAATGGTGTCTCTCATCACCACAGGAACTAGATCACCATCTGGACTCCTCTGTCTCAGCCTGACACACACACACACGCACACACACACACACACACACACACAGCAAGGGGTTAGAGAAGCAAGCCAGGAGCTAGCAAGGCTCCAAATCTAGGCGTTGATTGCAGAAATATCTTGTCAGTACCATTAAAGGAACACACCCAGTTCTTGGGGAATTGTCCACTTGGTCAACTTAACCGTTAAGTGATGAGAGCATAGACACTGTCACTGCATATCATTTCATATCATATCATATCATAGCATTTAGCTTTACAGCTGCTACAAGTTCTCATTTTCTCACTTTTGAGATAACGCTAGTGGACTATCACTCAGCATAGTGTATGCTAATGTGTTAGCATGGAGCCTACTATCACTCAACATAGTGTATGCCAAGTGTTTGCATGGAGCCTACTGTCACTCAACATAGTGTATGCTAAAGTGTTAGCATGGAGCCTATGTTCACTCAACATAGTGTATGCCAAGAGTTAGCATGGAGCCTACTGTCACTCAACATAGAGTATACTAAAGTGTTAGCATGAAGCCGCTATCACTCAACATAGTGTATGCTAAAGTGTTAGCATGGAGCCGCTATCAATCAACATAGTGTATGCTAAGAGTTAGCATGGAGCATCAGAGCCAATGACAACATTTCTATTAGCGCTGGTTTGTGGAATCTGTGGAGGGCAGCAGCTGACAGACAGAAAGACCCACAGACAGACAGACAGGTCAGTAGACTGGTAGAGACTTACAGTGTGAGTGGAACCCCAAAGACCTGGTTGGGGAGGGGGGGGCTGCGAGGAGGAGACATGGGAGGCTGGGCTGTCGGTTTCAGGGAGGCTCTCAGCTTATTATCATACCTGGACATAGAGATTTAGTTAGATGATGATAAACAGCCATAAGTCATAAGTTGCCTGTATATCACAAGTTATTAACAAGCTTGTTGTGCACTAGCTATGACTGAAAATAGTGAAATTGAGTGGTTGTAGCAGCAAATAGTAATAGTAAATAATAAAGAAAAAAAAGACCATGTGCAGTGTGCAAAATGACAGCAGTTCAACATACTGAGACAAAGAAAATGAATACAAAATCTGGAAAAAAAATATGCACAATATGGAAATATATGGAAATCTATGCCGTTTGAAACCGAAGGAAAATATAATTAGACTATAATTTGTGCAGAATTTATCAATAGAATCAAATCACGTGTCAGTTCTTACTCTCTAACGCGGGCAGGGATGACCAGCTGCTCACACTTGACCACATCTTCCAACTCGCTGAGATAGCTCACGTAGTTGAGCTTCCTGCCAAACTTGAAACTGCACACACACACACACACACACACACACACACAATCTGGTTTACAACCTACAGTGGGGATATTTTTTTTTAAATGCAAAATATGACCTATTCTGAAATGAAATACTGACTAACAGTCACACAACACTGTTTTTACTGTTATCAGTGCATTGAATGGCTGAACCTCAATGAGTAGGAAGTTTGTTTTTGTGGTTGACTGACATTCTGTGACCCAGACAGTCTGGCTTTTTGCACGACACAATGTGAACGCAGCATTTCTTTTTTCTTTCCCAGGAAGAGTGTATTTGCTGGGTGTTGCTCCTAAGCTATGGTGAAACCAGCCTGTTGGTAGCATTCCTCACTGAACACACAGCATACTGCTTGCTTCAAGGCTAAAAGCTACCGTGTGGCTAATGGTACTAGGGCTGAACAATTAATCAAAATTTTATCAAAATCGCAATATGGCCTACTGCAATTTTCAAATCGCAGGAGGCGCAATATTTGGGCAAAATATGTGTCAAAATAGCATTTTAAATTAAATATTGTGGTGCTGCAGAGATGTCCTGGCCTACACATCATATTCTACAGACTTAAGAAAACATCTTTGTTTGGTACAGATCCCGGCAAAAATCACACCATAATCATTTTAATACGTTTGTAAAAATGATCATTCCCTTCAATATCGCAAATCATATCGCAATTGCAATATCAGTCAAAATAATCGCAATTAGATATTTTTTCAAAATTGCTCAGCCCTAAATGGTACCTATTAATCGCTTTAAAGTGTTAAATGTTGAAGTGCCAATAAAAAACAGTTTTACCACAATGTGTTTGGTAAAGAAAAATGGACTACAATTAAAAATGAGACGAAAAAAGTCAATTGCTAGTATTGCACTTGTATGTATAGTTAGTATCAGACAGTATAATTCATTCATTTTTCCTTTGAAACCACAGAACTACTGAGCTTACAGTCAGCAGTCCTGTTGCTTTCCATGAGGAATGCTGACAAGGCAAACTGCCATTTATTGCTGTGCAGAAGGATTTGTTTTTTCAACAATGTAAGCATGTGGCATAGAAAATAACTAGACTACAGAGAAAAATGTCTATGCATTTCTTAATGTTGCATCTGTTACCACAACAGGAACAGGAGGTGGTTACAAATTGCATTCTATGTCATTTAGCATCCCAACAACAGGAAGTAACAAAAAAACATATGATGCTAACAAGACTGTTAATAAATATACTGATGATAACTGAAATCATAACTCTATTACTACTAATAGCAAATAATATAAAGTTATATAGTGCTTTTTTTTGCTTTGTAAAACATAAAACAATAATAAATGAAAGCCTATAAGTAATCAGTAAATTCTGCAATTGTGTGTAGAGAAGCTGCATTAGGGGTAACATGATCCTGCAACATGGATTTAGTAATAATACTCATAATAATAATAACCTGATGAGTGGTTTGAAGAGGATCAGCAGAGTCTTAATGAACATGGTGGGATGGACGATATACAGAGCCTTGATGTTCTTCTTGTACCTGAAAACAGACAGAGACATCTAAAAAAAACACATAATATAAGACTGCTGACATGTGCGGGAGAACCTGACAACACACCAACTGACAAACAGAACATAGGAAAAAAAACGAATCCTCCGAAAAGGGAATCTCAGGCCAGACTGAGGCTTAGATCAGTGCCTGTGTGTGAACTTACTTCCTGTCAAACTCCCTGTACGCATCTCGGAGCCAGCTGAGAGACGGTTTGTTGTCACTGGTCAGCCCGTGATGGAAATAGATCAGCGTGTAGTCACTTTCAACATACTGATCCAATGTCCCTTTGAGATACCTGCAAAACGACAACAACATGCAGAACATAAACATTGAATTTTACTTGGACATGGGTCTCAAATGTAAGGGACATTAGATCAGTGCTTGGTTCTAGTCATGGCTATAATATAAGAGAGAGACAGCTGAAAGAGATATTTTGTGCAAGGAGACTTTATCAATGTACTTGGATGAGCAAATGACAAACTGCAGTACTCAATGCAAAGTACTTCATGGATACAGATGGATGTGTCTATGAACTATAATTGATCACCATTGTTTCCCCCTCACTATGTGTCAAAAGGGCTTCCATAATACACTAACACAGTGATTCTCAACCTTTCTCATATCAAGGCCCCCAAATTTAGCGCCATGGACCCCCATTTGATGAGATTTTGTCTCCCGGACCCAAATCTGACAATATTGTATGATTTTGTCCAGAATTCCATGACTATCTGTATTGTAGGTAGAGAGATAACAGTGAAACTATGATAATAGTCATTCTTTCACACTCTCTAATTGTGTTAACCTCTTATAAATGAGATAATGGTGAAGTTTAACATTTCATCAATTTGCTGGGGACCCTCCCCTATCCCCTCAAGGACCCCTGGTGGTCCCCGGACCCCACGTTGAGAACCGCTACATTAACATACAGGGTTAATAAAACAATCTAAGTTTAATAGTCTCTCTCCAAGGTCTTTTCTGGTATAAAAGTAGCCTTTGGAGGCCTCAGCTCTCCCATTGGCTCCTAATTAGACCATCGGTTTTCTATGGAAAACTGCTTGTACCGCACAAGAATAACAAAGTCATGGAATCATCATCTAAAAAATGCTTTGCAGTTACACTAACCGCCTCCACATGCCTCTAAAGGACCAGCTTCAGTTCCCAGCAGATCGCTTTTTATCTAATTAGGGACATTTCTACAGCATATAGAGCCAAAACCAATGAGTATGATTATTAAATTTACTCCTTCACCCTGAGATCTGAGTATACATTGCTCTGGATTATGAATGCACTCAGTGTTATGAGTTATTACACAGAGAGAGAGCTGAGTGTGGCAGTGGATAAGAGGCTATTGAGTTGCATGTGAGCCAGCGCTGGGCCCGGACTGGCACTTACATCAACAGTTTATGGTGGTCCAGCTCGTGGTGCGGGGGCATCCTGCAGGCGTTGAACACTATCACCTTTCTGCCAAAGTTATCATCGCCTAGAGACACCAGACAGACAGAGAGAGAGAGAGAGAGAGAGAGAGAGAGAGAGAGAGAGAGAGAGAGAGAGAGAGAGAGAGAGAGAGAGAGAGAGACAGGCATTAAACACTACCAACATTAAACTAATTAGTATTAAGCCACACCAATTTCTACAAATGAAGAGTTTTTGTTCCAAAGTGATTGAAAAAACAGATGCATACTCTTACAAAAATTGCCTAGCATGAATTTAAAGTCCAATATGGGTTACTATTACATCTTCATCTTCACACATTCACCTAGAAAACAGTTATGTGTATTTTTGGAAACTTGATTGATGGATTTCGCATAGACAGATTTTTTAGAAAATGGATGGATAGTGTTTTGGACTGGATCTAGGGCTGGGCGATGTGGTTGAAATCAATATCATGATAATCATAAGGATTTTTCTCGATATCAATATATATCATGATATGGTTCATGTATGCAAAATCACATTAAATAATCAAATGAATGTTCATCTCATTGAACCGAATGGTAATGTTAGGTGTGATGTCAAACAAAACAGAAATTTTCAAATAATATTCCTACCATACCTCATTTTATCAAGTAAAATTTTAAGTAAAATTTGCTTTTTAAGTAAAATTTGCTTGTCATCATCAATTTAGACAGCAGCAATGTGTGTCACGATATTAAAATATCTTCATATCATCACGATATGATTCCACTGAAAGACGATAAACGATAATATTGAATTGATCACCCAGCCCTAACTTGAACCCTTTAAATCGTCACAATTTTATCCCTGATCAAAGCAGCATTCAACAAGCACATCTTCACAACTGGGAATCCAAGTCAACCATATACTTTTACCAGAAATAACACTACAAAAGTATTTCTTTTTAAAGAAATCCCTCAGAGAAGCCACAAAATCAAGAGTTTTGCTTGCAATAATTACAGCAAAACTCCCAAAAAAGAAATCCTGCAAAATCCTGGAGAGAAGAACCAACAAAACAAGAAAATAAAAATCAAATACCATGGTAGCTGTTCCTCCTAACTCATAAGGTCTCAAAACTCAAAAAATTTGGGGGAAACTGTATTAGTTAATTTGGGGTTTTTACCTTGAAAATCTATTATAATCTATACACACACACACAGGATAAAATCAAAGAGATAGGGGCGGTCCCAGGAGAGAAACATGAGAAAATCATCACAAGGCTTTCGATTGGTGGACTGACCTGCCACTTCGATGATCTGGTGCCTGGCTATGTCATAGAAGGGATGGTCCCAGGACAGATGGGGGGAGCCGGCAGCTAGACGCTGGGAGATGTCCGTCTCTGGAACACACACACACACACACACACACACACACAGATTCAGAAATACATCCACACAGGAATAACACGATATATCATAGTGCTGCACTGCTAGGAAATGATGGAATTTCATAAAACACATATTCACGGCTTCCTTTCAGCAAAGTGGGGGTGATGATGACTTACTTCCGTGAGTCATTAGCCGGCTTTCATCCAGCTGTCAAGTGAGTTTCACGCAAACGTTTGAAGTGACGCGAAAAATAAAATGGTAATTAGGTTGGTTCCATCAGCTGGGTTGAATTAATTAATAAACCGGCTTCCTGAATGTCAGAAAACACATCCAGACTCCAAGAATTGATCAGTATTGGTCAAGTCTGAAGATGAAAACAAAGACATACACTTGGCAAAACTCTCATATATGGAGCTTCTAGTGTGCCAACCTTATTATTTATCGTAATTATACATCATATTACCATCATTATGGATGTTAATTAGCCTAATGTTAGCTGAAACAATGCTATTTAATGTAGAGGGTCACTTCATGATGAATTACAAACTTGATCCATTTTATAAATGATTGAGAAAGTTTGAAATTAAAACTGCTCTTGTCTCATTGGCTTGCTAGAATGTAAACAACAATTTAAAAATGTCATTAAAAAGTGTAAATAGATAAATTTTTGTATTACGATATACTGAATTTCAATACATTTTTCCATCCCTATTCTGTATAGGAGCTAGCATTGAAAATGGGTAGGGTGGTATATTTCAATGAAAAATGTATAGTATATAGTAATTATTTTGGCCGGTAATAATGGTAAATATTAGTTTACCAGCCCTTAGTGTCTATTACAATGTATTGAAATGAATCGAATCAAGCTATAGTCAATATGTTGGATTTTATGATGCATGTAATCTTTGCCTTAAACATCTTGAATTTGTCTTGGTCCTGTGTGTGTGTGTGTGTGTGTGTGTGTGTGTGTGTGTGTGTGTGTGTGTGTGTGTGTGTGAATCCTTCTTACCCGACTTGCTGATGGTAGACAGGTCAGGAGGCCACTGCTGGTCCTCTAGCGGGGACAGTTTGAGGTGGTCTAACTGCGGGGTGGGAGGGTCCTCGCCCAAATCCACTAACAGGTCGGAAGACATCACACACGCTGCACAGCGATGCTACAGGAGCGCGCGCACACACACACACACACACGCACTCTGCCACACACACAGAGATGAGGTCTCCACAGAGTAGCAGCCAGAGTCCTGTAAGAGACAGAGATTTGGGAATCAAACAAAGAGCAAAATCAAGAGACAGAAAGAAAATCAACTACTTGCAACTGATGGAAAAGCTCTTGAGGAAATTAAATATGACTGATAAGCATAAACACAGCTCATTGCTTTTGCTGACATATTGCGGTTTTCAAAAATTGTGCAAAAAAAACCCATCTATGACTTTTCCCAGACCCACTTTCTGTAGAAACCGGTGTTGAAGTGAAGCACTCTGTGTCTGACTCATTCTAGTCAGAAATGAGTATGTGTGACCTGTCAGTGTTTAGTCACGGTTCAAAATAGCAAATTAATCCAATGAAGCAAACACTCTCAAAAGGCTCGGTTAAGAAAGGAGTGAAATGAAATCACTCTCTCTGAAATTAAAAACAGCAAAGACACAGGCAACTAAAGAGCGGATGGGCTCTCTATTAAAAAAAAAAAAAAAAAGTATCAAGTGGCACGCAAGCATAAATAACCAGTTAGGGCTGGACCCGAATATTCGACTATTCGGATATTCGTTCGTTGGGTAGGTATTCGGTTTTCAATTTTGGGATTCGGATATTCGTTTTTTTAAATTTAATTGTATATGTAATCCGTAAACCGGTTGCCATTGACGCTACGAAGCAGTTTCTTTTTTTTTTACTTTCATTCAAACATCAGTCACATTTGCTGATCGCCATGGTGGCACAGAGAAAAAAGTACGACCTGAAATTCAAGCGATCAGTTTCAAATTTGCTGAACAAAACTCAGGAGAAGCAGCAGCAAGACGTTTCTCCATTGATCTTTTTTTTTTTTTAATCTTTTTTCTAAGGTAGGCTACCGGTATTTTGATACGGGGCTCTCTCTCTCTCTCTCTCTCTCTGCGCTTTAGAACGTAACCGCTGTGAAACAATCACAAAATAACGTTTTAATTCTCTGATTCAACGGCTTTCTCGCCATTACCGCTCCCTCTCTTCATTCACTTTCTAGCTCGCTCGACCATCTCTCTCTCTCTCTCTCTCTCTCTCTCTAGCTCGCTCGACCATCTCTCTCTCTCTCTCTCTAGCTCGCTCGACCATCTCTCTCTCTCTCTCTAGCTCGCTCGACCATCTCTCTCTCTCTAGCTCGCTCGACCATCTCTCTCTCTCTCAACCATTGTTGACCTGTGTAGAATGTCTACTGGCCTATTATAATTAGCCCCCCCCGATTGATCGGCGCATGCCTCGTTTTACATGAACACAGAAGATCGCCCAGTGTGACTCCTTCCCGCCGCTCCATGAGAAGCTGCATGCACACTACATGACGGTCAGGGCGGCTCCATGCCCTCCAGACTCCACACCAACTGCTGAGAAAGCCGACTTCTGACACCGAAAACGTATCGGTGTCTAATTTCCTGGCATTTGAAAACGGAACATTTTTCAGTTATTTCAGCACAAACGAGAATACTTACTCTTTTATTTCCTTGCATATTTAATATAAAATGATCATAAATGCTCAAATTCAGCTCTGTTATTGCCATTTCTTTTTCATTTAGCCTAAGTAGAGGCAGTCTGGCCATGGCACAATTCGCCCTTTTCAACCTTCTTTTTTAATTGGTAAAAAATGGAAATCTACAAAGACGACAAATTCGTTTATGCAGGCTATTTGCACCATTAGTTATAAAAGCATCATTTATATATTTACTTTATGCGGAGAGTGAACAATAAATGTTTGCACAGCTGTTGCCAGCTGTCGCCAAGAGTAAACTGGCGGCTTGTTGACCTTCGGTTACATCCTCCTTATCCATTGACCTTTCTAACTCACACACACACAGTCCCATTTCCCATTTAAATTATGCTAACATTTTTCAAAGATTTCAAATCCATCTACAAGGGATGTACAGTCATGCTATGTTGTCATTGAACTTTTATTTTTACTTTTATTACATTGTATAGTTGTTGTATTAAATCCTGAATGTATTGAATTGTATTGTGAGATAAGCATATCGTCCCATCCCTACCATCTACCTGATGTGATCACTAATGAAGCAGAGCCTCATGGTTTTCAATCTAGATGATTATTTGCTGTGTTGTCTGCTTATACCAAGCTGGCTTTCTGCTTTATCTCCCTATTGGGGGTAGGAACTGGGCCCTAATGTGACAATCTTGCCTTTCTGCCATAAAACATTATGTAGGAAAGAATTACAATATTCTCCCTCCCTCCCAGGGCTGCAGCATCAAACAGAGCAGGGAAAAAAAGCACAACAGCTGCAAAACATGACTCATAGAGCCAGAGAGAAACAAGGAGGTTAAATTCCTTCATTTCGCAGATGATTTCATTCCCCTCTTGACTTCTAAAGACGGTTCTCAGGAGAGCTTAAACATCCTGCACAACTTCAGTCAGACCCCAAGCTCTATCGTTACCTTTGGCAAGAAAGAAAAGAAGACAAAAAGGTAGTAATACTCCAAAAAAGGTCTAAATCTCAGGGACAGGGGACAGAATTCTTCAGCACGATAACAGCTCAACATTTAGTTAAGGATGTGAAAGAGCTGAAAGACGTCACTAGAGGAGATTTTATTGAATAGAAAAACTAGATTCCAAACACCAAAACACACCTGGCTCAGCATTCCCATCTCACTCATGAAAGGATTACATTATATAGCAGTGAAGTCACTAACAAGATCTTCTAAGTTGGGACAAACACGCACACAAACATCCATACATGCATTCTTGGGGTACTAACAGATATTCCAAATAATGCATATCCATTAATACTAAATATCCACAAATGCAGCATCAAATTTCACCTCAATAATGTGTTGTAAATACGTGAGAACTCTAATGCAACAGCAGGGCAAACCAAGCACAACTTGAGGAAGAGGAGCGCAAAGAAAACATCAAGTAAGAGAAAGAAGGAGGTGAACAGAACAGCTGGAATTATGCTAAATTGGACTATGCTGAATAAGCGGGTTAAAAGCTAATCATTACCATATTTGGTCATAAACAGGCATGACACAAAGGCAGTGCCCATAGTGAGTGATCCTAATCTGAGGAGATCCTTGCAGTTAGAGTCAGCAGCTGGGTTTCCATCCAAAGCATTTTTTGTTTGTGAATTATGATGAATCGAATGAGAAATGCTGAATGGAAACTGGAAATGGAAACAACAAAATGTCACAACGGGTCAGTTTTTTTTAACAATAAGTGAGCACTATGCATTGGTTGTAGTCTTTTCTTAGGAGTAGCTGTGTTCCTACCATGTGGGATTTTGAATGCAACTATTTTCAAAGGCAAAGGTATCTGCTGTCCCACCAAAAGCTGTTTCTGTTGCACTGGCACAGCATTTGTTCAAATTTACTCTGTTTTTTGCTGATAAAGAAGCGACAAATAGCAATGGAAACACATTTGTCAAGTAAATAATGAGGCACTGACATTTGCCGCCAAGGACTATCTGTACAATATCTGTCTGCGTCTTTCGTCTTTCTATTTACGCTTGGTAGAAGTGCCAGTATCTCTGCTGATGTGTCTAAGAGGCTGTAGGATTTTCATTAGGTCCTTGTTGAAGTGCCATATCTGAAATGCCTGTGGTAGTAACCGTTATAGTAAGTTCACTGCAGTTGATTTTTCCATTTATCATTTCTCTACAATTCAGATTGCTTATGGAAGCGTTTGGCTAGCTAGAAGTAGTTCATTTCAAGTTCCCCGATTTTCCTGAGAAGTCGTGTCAACATTACATTGTTTGATTGTATTGTTTGTTGGATTTATCTGTTGTTAGTAGGCTTAACCCTTTGTTGATCGTATGTTAGCAGGAACATTACTTGTTAAGTTGTAGGCTAGTAGTGAGCTATTATTGATTCGTTTTTACATTTAAGCTAGCTTTCACTTGTCTTCTGATGGAAGTGTTTTTCTTGACGTAGCTAAGTTTTACGAATCGGAAGCCTGTTTATTCACTTCAAGCCAGCTGATGGAAGCATCGCATTTCATTTTTTCAGACGTTTTCATCATTTTTTATAAGACGAGCTTGTTCACTCTGCTTCCTGGTGGAGGTGGAGACAGAGCTACACTTCCTCCTGAACTGCACTAATAGTAAAAACATCACAACAATTTTTTGAGTCATTTTCAGAAACAAAATTAGATTATATCCTGGCGAAAAAGTAATTGTTCTTGACCTACCATACATGTTGTAGTTTTTGATACATGCTTCATCTTGTGATTAATGCATTGTTTGGTTTATTCATTGCCTATTGTTCACTTATCTCTACTTGTTAATGTTGTACTATTTATTGGGAAGACTTTGACACCACTTGCTTTGGCAACAGATGCTGAATTATTACATAACGACAAAGCTGAGAGAGACACAGTCAGAGAGAGAGAGAGAGAGAGAGAGAGAGAGAGAGAGAGAGAGAGAGAGAGAGAGAGAGAGAGAGAGAGAGAGAGAGAGAAGCTGACATTAAAAGCACCAGGATGCAACCACAAGGTCATTGCATATTTATGAGGTTAATGAGCTGAATGGATAAGTGCAGTGAAGAAAGCAATACTCTCTCACCCACACAGAAAAACTAACATACAGGATGTACACATACTACAATTCCATATACAACCCATAAAACCATGTTAAAGCTGCACTAGGCAACTCTGCACCTTTTTTTCCCCCGCAAAAATGTTTTAAACAAGAATCTCAAGGATTACCACTTTTTAGGGCTGAACGATTTTGAAAAAAATATCGAATTGCGATTATTTTGACTGATATTGCAATTGCGATATGATTTGCGATATTAGAGGGAATGATCATTTTTACATCATTATTCTCATTTTCATTGAAAAACGCATTAAAATGATTACGGTGTGATTTTTGCGGGGATCTGTACCAAACAAAGATGTTTTCTTAAGTCTGTAGAATACGATGTGTAGGCCAGGACATCTCTGCAGCACCACAATATTTCATTTAAAATGGTATTTCCCCTTTAACAAATATTGCGCCTCCTGCGATTTTGAAAATTGCAGTAGGCCATATTGCGATTTCGATAAAATTGCGATTAATTGTTCAGCCCTACCACTTTTAATTCCCCGTTTCGATTCGTCACTTCCTGTGCACCGAGAATATTTCCCACCAGTGTCTGCACCCGACACCGGAATATAATTTGGGCGAACGGGGGTGAAGCTCCAGCATGTAAATGAGGGAGGATGGGCAGCCCTACTTTGCGGTGTGGGCTGTGAAGACGGGTGTGTTTTACATAAAAAAATATTGCCTAGAGAGGCTTCAAGAATAGCAAAACGTAGAGTGCAGCGAGCCGGTGGCGTAATCTAATTGCTTCAAGTTAATGATTCCCCCCCCCCCCCGTGCCTCGCTTCCTCTTCTCTCGCCTCTCTCACACATTAACTTTCTCCCCCGCCCCTCCTTCCCTGCTCTCGCACTTCCTCTTTTTCCTTCTACTCTCTCTCTCTCTCTCGTATACCCCCACCCCCACTGTGTCTCTGCGCTCTCCCCACTATGTGATGTTATGCTGGGTGACAGCATGTTGCTTTAAATAAATATCGCTACTAACCAACAGACACAGTCGGCCTATTGCTGCTGCCCAGCCGAACGCACAGATACTGGGAAACAACTGTTAGCGCACAGTCAGCAACCACAACGCTATCAAGAATGTCATTTTACAGGATTCTGGATGTTGTGGACACATGACTCCCACTCATCCCTAATGGGGGATTCCTATTTCCTAGCTTCTTGTGTTCCTGGTCACATCCCTGCTTTGTTCACACAGCAGGTTAGTCGGTTTAGGTCGATGTGGAGGTAAAGCAGAGGGACACACTACATGACTTTTAGGCCATGGTGTAGCCTAATGATGACAGATAGAGCTGCAACGATTAATCGGTTAGTTGTCAACTATTAAATTAATCGGCAACTATTTTGATAATCGATTAATCGGTTTGAGTAATTTTTTTAAAGAAAAATAAGTCAAAATTCTCTGATTCCAGCTTCTTAAATGTGAATATTTTCTGGTTTCTTTCCTCCTCTATGACAGTAAACTGAATATCTTTGGGTTGTGGACAAAACAAGACATTTGAGGACGTCATCTTGGGCTTTGGGAAACACTGATCCACATTTTTCACCATTTTCTGACATTTTATAGACCAAACAACTAATCAATTAATCGAGAAAATAATCGACAGATTCATCGACAATGAAAATAATCGTTAGTTGCAGCCCTAATGACAGATGATCTTGTAGTGTGTGTGAGAGTGTTCCGGAGTTTGATCTCTTGCCTCCTGATTCAGTCAGGACCATCACCGTTATTTCAAACATGTTTAATCTTTTCAAACTCGATTCTGGACAAGTCTTGACGTTGTCCTGTAGTGTGAGCTGGTCAACCGCTCAAGTCTGTCTGAATGGAGGCAAGGCAACAGCCAATGAGAGTTGAGCACCAGGGAGGAAGTGCAGAAAGCAAAATGCTCCGGTTGTGTGTTGAGAGGTCGGTGTTCTCGCGAGATTTGGATGTCGCGTGGCGTTCGAACTCGGGTAGTGTGTGTTCCCCAAATCCTACTTGTCGTCGAGTGTGTGATCCTCAAATCAAACTGGTCGTCAAGTGTGTGTGTGTGTGTGTGTGTGTTCCTCAAATCCAACTGTCTGTCAAATGTGCATGCTGCCCAACTGTGACTGCCAGTCTCTCAGTGTGTGATGTCCAATTCTTTCACAGTCTCTTCAGTAGCGCAGTGTGTGCCCAGGCTTAGCCATCTGTGTTCCAACTAGGGGCTTGGTATGAGGAGACACTCTTCTTCTACATTAAAAACCACAAGGCTGCCATTCATTAACAATCAATCCATCCAAGCCATTTCTGAAACTTTTAAAATCGGAATTTGTGATGGAAGTCGGAGAATTCTGCTGAATGTGACTTCAGTTAACTGGAACCAAGATCAGCGTTTCTCATACGCAGCGTTATTTATAGCAGCCCGACACAAATGGACGCCTTATGGGTCTTTCACACAGGACATGGTATGCTCAGCTCTCGACTAGATGCTTGGGGAAGTTGGAGTAGCATGAAAAAAACGGGCAGAATTTATATAGAAGCAGGTAGAGGAGCGACTCTTAGCTTGTTATCTTGTTAGTGTTGTGTATATATATCTGATATAACATCTAAAATATCACATCCAAAGGTCATATATCACTGATCTCCACTGTATTTTTAAACACACATACTTGGTTAGAAACATATGGTGTGAGCAGAACCATCTGCAGCTCAACGTGACAAAGACTAAGGAGCTGGTTGTGGATCTGAGGAGGGCCAAGACACCGGTGACCCCTGTTTCCATCGAGGGGGTCAGTGTGGACATTGTGGAGGACTACAAGTACCTGGGAGTGTACATTGACCATAAACTGAACTGGGCTAAGAACACTGAAGCTCTCTACAAGAAGGGCCAGAGCCGTCTCTACTTTCTGAGGAGGCTGAGGTCCTTCAACATCTGCCGGACAATGCTGAGGATGTTTTATGAGTCTGTGGTGGCCAGTGCTCTCCTGTTTGCTGTGGTGTGCTGGGGCAGCAGGTTGAGGGCAGCAGACGCCAACAGACTCAACAAACTGATCCGAAAGGCCAGTGACGTTGTGGGGGTGGAGCTGGACTCTCTGGTGGCAGTGTCACAGAGGAGGATGCTGTCCAAGTTACATGGCATCTTGGACAATGTCTCCCACCCGCTCCATGACTTGCTGGTCAAGCACAGGAGCACATTCAGTGCAAGACTCATTCCACCGAGATGCACCACAGAGCGCCACAGGAACTCATTCCTGCCTGTGGCCATCAAACTTTTCAACTCCTCCCTCAGAGTGTCAGACACTCTGAGTCAGTAGACTAGCTCTTGAACTTATTTCACCCGGTCAGCAGTTATAACCCATAACTTATAACTTATATCTAACTGTGCAATACCAATTTTTTGTGCAATAATTCAACTGCAATAATTCAACTGTGCAATACTTACTAATTATTTAATTATTAACACTGGTGTATGTATATATTGGAGTATGATGCATATTGTACAGAATTCTTATTTCTCTTATTTCTATATTATTATTATTATTTTTATTCTCATTGTTATATATTGTAGTATAATGCACATATTTTACATATTTCTTACTTTCGTATTTCTATTTTTCTTATAATTTCTTATAATTTCTCTACGCTTGTATATATTCACTTCTACAATGTGAGCAGCTGCAATGTAACCCAATTTCCCCTCGGGGATCAATAAAGTATTTCTGATTCTGATTCTGATTCTGATTCTGAAGCCAATTTCTGCCAGTGTGAGGAAAAAAACCCGTAAGTCAGTAAGTAATGACTTAGTATACTAAGTCATTATTTTGAGATACCAAGTCATTATTTTGAGATACTAAGTCATTATTTTGAGAAAGTTTCTCATTATTTTGAGATACTAAGTCATTATTTTGAGATACTAAGTCATTATTTTGAGAAAATTTCTCATTATTTTGAGATACAAAGTCATTATTTTGAGATACTAAGTCATTATTTTGAGATACTAAGTCATTATTTTGAGATACTAAGTCATTATTTTGAGAAAGTTTCTCATTATTTTGAGAAAGTTTCTCATTATAATGACTTACAGGATCTTTTTTTTTTCATCACACTGGAGGAAATGGGCTTCCATAGAAACATGCTTCCAGGAGAGAGCTTTTCTACCAAGGTTCCTGTACAACTTCAGAATTGTGTTGAATAATTTGGAAAATTCTGACACTGTCCCTATCAACTTTTCCTCCATTTTCTTTTCCTTCCTGGCTGGCTACTTCTCTTGTTTCTATTGGATGGATGAGTGTTCCATCACAGCATTTGGCGCACGAGTTCAACTAGGCTGAACTTTGGGCTCAAAGGCGACGCAACACCTTGGAAGTCTGTTGACATGCGGTGCCGGCCAATGGAAACAATGGGTTTTAGAGCGCAGGGGTAGAGTTATCATGCTACATGTTACAGCATTTCTTGTCATGTGTGAACAGTCCTTTTCACTGTTCAGCTGTGTTATGTCGGCCCTGGCCTGCCACCACCACAAATAACTTCCAAACCTGAGGGAAACATCACTGACGTTATTCGGTCAGTCAGCCGGTACAGCAGTCAGAAAGTCAGTCAGTCAGTCAGCATATTGCTGCTGCCCAAGGAAATGCAGAGCTGTAGCCTGTACAAAAGAAACACCGATTCACATCTAGAGACACTCGGCCAGTTAGCCAGACAGTCAGATAGTCTGCAGATGCCCCATATCTCCAATTTGACATTTTTCCAACTATAATTTACAGCTAAGATTGTCTTGTGTCCCTGAAACCAAACCACATGACTGAAGATACAATTCAAATTTTCCAGCAAGTACCGATTGTGTACCGTTTCCGTGCCGGTCCACGTGTCCTGGAAGATTTCAATGTCCCGGACAAATGGGAGAAATTCCGGTCAAATATTATCTGTGTTTATTGAGCTTAAAAACAATTGATAGGCAGGCTATATAAAGAATTACATCATCAAGGCATGTAGATTTATAATATTTTTTATTGAAAAGTAGGCTACTTTTGCTTATACATTATATTCCAAATAAAATAAGTCCCGTCAATAGACTCACGTGCATAACGCTATCTCTCTCAAACACACACACATTACCATGCAAAATAGAAAAATTGCACCATCTACTATGAAGATTTGCACTTTACTTCGTTCCTGACATGTATTTTGTTGCCAAATAGCCATATGCTTTCACCATTACGCAATGCCAAATGCGGAACGTGCATGTCCCGATAACCATCATCACACATTGGCAATTGCTAAATATGCAACCGACAACCAAGAAAAACAAGACAGTAAATATGTAAAAAGCACAGCCCAGCAAAAAGTCATGAAAATAAACTGCAAAGGCATCTGACCTTCACCTGACGCACAACATAGGCCTACCACACACACACACATCGCCCTTGATTGGTTAATACATTACGCTACATTCAAAACAATTTAGTAAATCCTCCCCAGTTTTGTCTCATGTCACTTAAATCAACTCATGTGGAGTAATTTTTAGTATTACTTTACTGAAAGAGACTTAAAGCTACTCAAAGCTACTCGTCGGAGCAGGTCAGGAGATAGACTGGGAGTAGAACTCAACCTGCTGCTGTAACTCAGTCTCAGTAAAACAAGGAGCACAATGTTCCAATAATTGTGCTTGGAGGGAATTATTTTCACCAGACGGATTTAAATATTTCAGACGTCAACAGATTTTCCCGGTAAAAAAAAAACGGTAATTACCGGATAATGGAAACCCAGGTCCCATGGCACATTTGTGGCAATGACAGATACAAATAATTAATGATCAGTTTATTAGAATGTGATCTCAGCTCTCTAGCTCCCTAGTTGATCAGCTGCCTTCATCTCTTCTACAGAATACAGTAACAAACAGTTAGCAAACATCGCTTATAGCTCACTACACACGTCACAGTATGGCAGCAGTCCATGTAAACTAACTGATGAAGAACCCAGAAGTACTGTATATTCTCCAGCTGCGTGTGATGTCATCTACAAGAAAAGGATTCTGGAAGTTGTGAGAAAAATCGTAGCTAAGATGCGAAGGTTTATAGTTACAGTACTACAACTTTTACTTGATTTTAATAAGCAAAGATTGGTGTATGGTGTATGTGTATTGGTGTACTGTGGTATGTGTATTGTGGTATGTGTATTTTATTGTATTTCCATATCTGTAGTGTATTGTGGTTTTATGATACTGAAAGCTGAATATTTTAATTACACTGAACATGTAAAAGCCCAACTAGGGACAAGAGTTGACAATTAGCAATAGCTATAAACTCTCTGTGCAGCACATCAGTTTCATGCTCTGTATTGGAACTATGTTAAATTGCATCGTCCCTATCAAATAAAATTCAAAAAAAATAAATAAATAAAGGCTGCTCATTAAAAAAACCCACTTAATTTGTTGAAAATTAATGTCAACACACCACAATGATGATTTTGTCAGCCAGTCATTCACTTAGCCTGCCAGCCAGTCAGAAGTCTGCTAGCTAACCATGCAGTCACTCTGTCAGCCATCTATCCCTGTAGTCAATGAGCCAATCAGTCAACTCACCAGCCGGGCCAATAAGCCAGTTCCAGATTACTTTTACAGCAGTGGTGCAGTGCAGCATCCGCCCACCCTGCCCGACCCCACCCGGCCACAGCACCTGTCTATAGGTGTGTATGTTTGAGTATTGTCAATAAAACACGCTGTGCTGCTTTTGGACGCGGTGCGGCCCCGCTACTGTGTCTGCATAATGTGTGGGGGGGGAAACGCTTTACTGCGGAATCCAGTGGTATAACACCCTGCCCCCCCCCCCCCCTTCCTCCCCTCTATCAGAGCAGAGCAGACAGAGGAGAAAAGAAGCTTAGTGATTTTTTTTTTTCCTCCAGGGGGTTGGGCATCGGCTCCTCAGAAAACTACACTGCAGAAAAACCCTGGAAATCATTCTAATCCTGTTACCACAGAGCTAAACAAGCAGGGGTGAAGGCTGGCCATGGACAACACACACTATGATCACTAGCTTTTCCATAACATCATACATACTGCTACGCACATTTCACTTCCCCACTATTCTCTTTATGGCATTTCTGCTTTAATAGACAGTATGCCACTGGATGCTGTAGGGTTCAAACTGAAGGTCACGAGTCCACACTCTGTGCCATAGCCCAGTGAGCTACCTGGACACACCAGATGTAACACCATGTTTTGTCTATAACTTCACATCCAGCCTTCTAAAAAATAACCCACGTTTGATATATCCGTGTGTGAAGTGGCTGTTGTTAAAGGTCAAGCAAGTCTTATGAATCCTTCATAAACAAGGCAACAGTAAACATGTCATCCCAGAAGAATGATGCAATCCCCCTCTGGGCCAGTCCATGACAAATATGTCACCTTGTTTTGACCTGTAACTGTAGCACCACCCTTGGGCCAATCAGTGTAATCTTGAAAATGCTGGAACGCAGGGGTGGGATGCATCATTCACCTAAGTTTTATCAAAAATAGATCAGTGCTGTATAAGATACAGTGTGTGACAAAAGGGAACAATCCAAAGATCTCATAATCAATGAGACATATCACAGCATACCATTTTGTTTTGCACTTAGGCCTAAGTAGCTTTGATTCAGTGCAGGAGCATATTGACTATTCATTTATAAAACATGAACTAGTATCATGTACAATAAGCTGAGCTCTAGTTCAAAATTGGTGCCACCAACTGAAAATGTTAAAGCCACACTGATAGTTCCGGTTGAAACAGGATGTTAGGGCAGGACGTAATGCGGGGAGGGACTGTTCCAAAGTGGGCAGGTTCAGCCATAATAAACATTAGGACTGTGGTGAACCATGGTGTCTTTGGAAAAGGAAACAGGGTGTTTGGGTGTGAACACCCCAAAATACACCGGCTCTCCTCTGGAACTTACACAGAGTGTCTTTTTGTTCTCCACCAGCAAGTTAGGATCTTGTCAACAGCTTGTCTGTAACGGACCTTTCATACAGTTCAGTGGTTACTATAGTCTACAGGGAAATTTTATGCAAAGCAGTGAGATTGATACCAAATAGCA
Source organism: Centroberyx affinis (assembly GCF_046629955.1). NCBI lineage: Eukaryota > Metazoa > Chordata > Actinopteri > Beryciformes > Berycidae > Centroberyx > Centroberyx affinis. The sequence goes on along the minus strand of NW_027279835.1, from coordinate 26,591 downwards.
ACAAGGCACAGAACTACTGTTCAGCAGCATGAGTGGTATTAGCCATTATCAATGCCAATAACATCAGCATACCCTGATCTGATGCCTTTTTCTCTGCATTTAGTGGTAGCCCTAAATTTGACTCTTCAGAAACAAAATAAACTAACTGTATTGAGTGCATATTAAACATAAATGGCGGAGATATACGGATTAGTTGTGCACGTTATTTACTTAGGTAAGCTTATTCCTCTGCTGTATAACCATTATTTCACAAGACATGAGGGTCTTTTGATAAATTCGGCATACATCTCATTCACTAAGCAGATATTATTTCAATTAAATTTCCACTTTTAAAATTACTTCATACTGTGCGCCACCACCCACCACGGTGTGTTTTGGTGGAAAAATATTTACAAAAAAAAATATATACCAACTGCTCGGTGGGTGCCGATTTTATCAGTTGAACCTACTGAGTGTAAAAATGCATTACAACATGTTTTACAACGTATACATGTTTGACGATAAGCAAGGACACATTAATCTGTTGGATTTTTGAATGGAGTTCGCGTGACATTCTCTCCATACAAGAGGGAACGTCACGGTTTGTGGCTAACAAGTGGCTAGCTACAGTTACAAACTAACATTACATTAGTTGAGCAACAGCAACAAGTGAGCAGCTTGCCAACTAGTTTACAGTTAGCTATCAGCAGACCAAACTGAGACAAAACAGTTAAGCTAGTTGATAAAATCCAAAGAGGCCACCTGAACTGACAAACTGTTGCAAAGCTATGCGTTAGCAAGCTGGATCAGCCAACTGGGTATGGTTCACTTGGCGTTATGCCTGGGTGCAATTACCAACACTAGTCTTAAATGTAATTTTAAACGTGTTTTTGCTATTCTGCGTTGAAATTCACCCTTGAACCATATCGCCGCAGTATAACTAATCAATGTTAGCACCGAAAATTAGCCTCATGACACCGTGCGATAAAAGTGCAATTCTCGCTCGAACGCCGCGCTTCAGAGTTGATTGTGCGTTCCATATTATAGTAGTAAAGTTATAGTATAGATATGGTTATTTACCGTGGTGCAATATCTTTGAAATCAGCCGAGGACGTTTTGGGTGTCTGTTACCGTCGTTGACTTGATCAGTGTTGTTGACAGCAACATGAATCTGCGTCAAATACCACTTCCGGTTATTGCTTTTCAAAATAAAAGCATGCATTATGCCGTACACATGTATCTGTCAAAATAAGGGCACTATTAAAGGAAAAATCCACCTAAAACACTGTAACACTATTTAAAAACAGCTATTGGAGATGCCTTGCATTTCTGGCTCCTTTTTGGTGTTTGGTGGCGTATTGTTCTTATTCATGTGTAGATAAATGACCAAATATAGACAATGTGACGTCAAGATGTTTCCAGCACAGCTAAACCTTTGCTAGCAGAAAAATTGTCAGCTATCTAAAATATCAATGGTAATATCAGTCCCTCAGAATCAAAGAGCAAGGTTTCTAGAGCCACCATTTCACACGGAGGTTCAATAATCACACATAGAGAGAAGGTGCTATTTTTCTCTTTTTTATGCTCGTAAGGGGAAAAACCTGTCTATTTTGGCTTTTATATTCCCTTGTTTCGCCCTTTCCCCTTGTACACTGTGGACGCCAGGAAGTGAGTACAAAAAAACTACACTGACGGCACACCCCGAGGGACTATATAATCGGAATGCGGAAGTGCACCTGGCCTACGACCTTAACGTCAAAATAGTTACGCTGGCTATTGCCAGTGGTCAACACTGAAGTTGTACTGTGCAGAGATTAGCGCACGAGAACCTACGTATTTGAAGTGAGGAACCGGCCGAAAGTAACTTTCCCGTGAGTTAAACTGCAGCGGAATGCCAAGGAGTGCAGTGACAGATACGGACGTTTTCGGTGAAAGTGTCGGTCGGTTATCGTCGACAGAGGGCGTGGAGCATGCGGCGACTGTTTCTTTGAGAACGGGGATCAATGTCGCTTCAGGAGAGGGACCCGGTATGACTCGCGGGCAGCGGTTTGACCACCGCAACGGCTCCAAACCGTGGCCCGTCCTCGTGCTGTCAACACTCGGCTCCGCGCTCGCTCTGGCCGCCGTTGGTGCTTTCTGCGCCCTCCTCTACCCGCTCCTGAAAGGTGTGTGTGTGTGTGTGTGTGTGTGTGTGTGTGTGTGTGTGTGCACGCGCGTGTGGCGCATGCAGTGTTGTCTTGTGGAAACTACTCTGAACAAGTTTAGCTACTGTACTTAAAGTTGTCATTGAGGTGCTAACTAAAAATACATGATTTAAAAATAAATTGCGTACAAATAAGATAAGATGGAAGTTTAATGCTCATCTGGGTAATTTGGGTCGTTGCAGCAGCCGGTAACAGGATACAACAAGGAAAATATAGAGTATAAATAAGAGTAGAGCGCGTGGGTGCTATTAAACATAACGCACCATTAGAATGTATTGGGTAGAAGTATGGAATATTTGAATTACAGCATATGCAGGGCTGCAAAATAACAGGAATATGCCATACTCATAGAGAGAAAAACTGAATATGTATGATGTGAAAATATACCATGAATATGAACTATATTCAGTATGAAAATAGATGAAATATAAAAATGTTAAGATAAGTGCAATAACAGATGAGAAAACTATGGGTTAAGAATGTGTTTGGCTCCATTGTTAACTATCCTAAAAAAATTACATTGCCTTGAAGTACAAATAATCAATCATTTATGGTTGCCACGTTTATTTATGTGGCAACCATATAGCAACCAGAAACAAGCCTGCAATATTTTGGGGCACCGGCTGATAGCTTGAAAAATGCTGATCTGCATGATTTTTGCATTTACCAGTACACAGGATGTGATGTTGCCATCCTTTGTGCCAAATGCCAATATTAGTATTGATTAATGATGAGATGATAATCGCTGTCCTTCAGAACTGCGGGCTGAGAGAGTGAGAGCAGAGGATGGGACTGAAGTCAGGATGCTTGGTGAGTATCATATGTACTTAATTTTGTCCCTATTCCAACCTTTTTCATATCAAGGACCCCTAATGTAGTCTATTGCTAGATATGATTTTGTCCAGAATTCCATGTATATCTGTATTATAGGTAGAGAGATAACAGTGAAACTATGATCAAAACAGTCATTTTTCTACATTCTCTAATTGTGTTAACTTCCTGTAGATTAAATAATGCTGAAGTTTAACAATTCATCAATTTTCTGGGGACCCCTGGAAGCCCCTCGAGGACCCCGGTGGTCCCCGGACCCCACGTTGAGAACCACTGTTCTATACAACCTAGTTGAAAATTACTGTTTATTTTTAGAGTAAGTAAGTAATAATACCTCTCTCATGGTTAAAGAGTAACTAAACCCCAAACCCAAATCTGTGTAAAGCCTGCCAGGCGGTGACATCACCTGGCACCAAAGATCAGCCAATAACAGATGGCAATTTCAGTAGCATGGTTTGTACCATTAAATGTAAGGCTTTACACAGATCTGGGTTGGGGGTTTAGTTACTCTTCAAGAACTTTCTTCAACAAAAAAATCCAAACGACTATGAGTCCGTCAGCCTTGGATTAAAAAGACTAGAGTGTGAGAAGGACTTGACTGTGTCTGTCTGTCTGTGAGCAGGTTTCTGGAGTATCCTGGTGTTGTCAGTGTCAGCTGGATTCATCTGCTGCGCCTTCTCATGGACGCTCACCTACCTCGACTCATACAAACCCGGCATGGTGTTCCCAACACCCCTGGCACTGTCCCAGCTCAGGTAATGCACACATTTGCCCTTTAGTAAAAATCTGATATATTGGCCAGTCAGTGACGTCCACCTCTGACATGATGGACGTGCCTCCCTGACCACAGCTAGTCAATATGTTTGTATGTCCCTCCACCATGGTACATATGTCATCCGAAATTATTAGTATCTGTATTGGACCTCAAAAATCCATAACTATCGAACCTTTATTTCAATGTATGATGATAACTGTAACGTAGGGCTGGGCGATAATTCAATATTATCGTTTATCGTCTTTCAGTGGAATCATATCGTGATGATATGAAGATATTTTAATATCATGACACATTTCTGCTGTCTGAATTGATGATGACAAGCAAATTTTACTTAAAAACTCTCATAAAATGAGGTATGGTAGGAATATTATTTGAATATTTCTGTTTTGTTTGACATCACGCCTAACATTATCATTTGGTTCAATGAGATGAACATTAATTTGATTATTTAACATGATTTTGCATACAAGAACCATATCGTGATATATACTGATATCGAGAAAAATCCTTATGATTATCATGATATTGATTTCAACCATATTGCCCAGCCCTACTGTAACATTGTTTTTGCCATCATATTCTTGGTGAATGATTGAATCTGAATAACACTGACAAAAGTGTGTGTGTGTATTTACTACTTGTAAGGTTAAAGTTAAAGTTCTCACAAGCCTATTTGTCATAATCACATAGTACGATTTTGGCAGTCCTTACATGGAAAACCTTTTTCTTGAGGCCAAACAGAGTGCCGGGCTGTGATGAAGACAACACAGTAAAAACAGGAAATCATGTCTCTTTACATGTGTGTGTGTGTGTGTGTGTTTATCCAGACATGCACCAGGCCAGGGCTTCCATGTGGGCTACACTGTTGCTGTCCTGAACGGCATCATGGCAACGCTCACCGTCATCTGGAGCCTCATCTGACACACACACAAACAGTCGGGACGCTCTGATAGCTACACTGGTATCTGATGCTGGGTAGGTACCAGGCTCAAACAGGGTAATGGGATCCGAGAATTTCTCCAGTTCCTCTAAAGAAACAGCTCACCCCAAAATGAAAATTCTGTCATCTACTCACCACCATGTCATCGGAAACTCCAGTGAAATGAAACATTGAAAACACAGCGAGTTAGCTACTGCAGGTCTATCTCAGCCTTAGTCTAAACAGTTGAAGTGAATGGGGTCTGGCTGTTTAGAGGTCAGCAGCATAAAATGTCCATTCCATTTCTCTAAATAGCTCATGCAGCATAATCCAAGTGTTTTGCATCCAAAAAATTGCACTTTCCAACAGGCCTATATTTGGATTATTATGTAGTATTATTGTAGGTAGAGGAAATGGTAACTTTTTAGAAGCAAGGAAATGGCTGATCCTGTTTACAGGCTTTGGTGGTCATCCAAACTTCAATGGAGTTATGAGGGTGAGTTGATCATGACAGGATTTTCATTTTGGGGTGACCGTTCCTTTAAAATCCATTAAAGAACCACTAAGAACCACATACAACATGCCTGATTAAATCAAAGCAACGCCACTTGATTTTCTGCCTTCTTTCACAAGTAGAAGTATATCCGATTTCTCAAATGGTGGGAAATTATATTTCAATCATTCTTGTCCAGTGACCCCAAAATATGTATATATTGTTCAGTTAAAGTAAAAGATTGGATTGGTACTTGGTACCGATACTTTAAATTTAGCACTCAGTTTTGGGATTAGCTGTCAAAAAAGGTATTGGTTCATCCCTAATGTTCTGCATTACTGGGCTGATGAGTAAACCTGACAAAGCAGCATTGTGAAATGTGTTTATTTTTTCATGCATTTTGAAAAATTAGAGCGATAAATCATTGAAACAAGTTTGTCTGTGAGCACTTAAGTGTGTGGCAAACCTACAGTTTTTATGGATATTGTTTGCCTGAACTTTGCCAGCATCTCTACCTTAGTTGAACAATATACACTCATTTTCTCACTGGACATAAATGATTGAGATGTACATTCACATGCTGTATTCCTGTAATATGGGGCAGTTCAGTATATAGTCCACAGATTAAAGCCTTTCTCTGGTTCCCTGGTTTCTGGCTTTGGGAATAATTTTTTACCTTCACAAATACCGAACTTCCCAATATCACAGGAATAATGAATAACATAAATTCTGGTTAAGGATGAATTTTTACCTTACCTTTTACCTGAAACTTTGATTCATCATAAAACACTGATTTTTCTCTGGGGTCTGCGATGTACTGTCTGCCTCTACTGGTAGTGAAAGCTGGGAATGTCTGGTACACTGTCTTATAATGAGTTGAAACAATTTTGGGTCTTCACAACTCCTTAGTTATGTTTTAAATGGTGATTATCAGTAGCCTGCTACTTGTTGGAAGAACTAACTTTGTAAAAAAAAGGATCACACTGTAAATATTACTTAAAATTTTTTCCATGGGTTTATGTGAAATTAAATAGATAGAAGCCATATCGCCTACTGAACAGTTTGTATTGTTTGTGTTGTTTGTATTGTCATTGTATTTAACTGTAATATTTCAAGAGAACAGTATTCTTAGAAGAATTTACAGGTATAGTGCTCTGGATAACAGCTCATATCCTTACTATGGTCTTACTCAACATAAGCTGTTTAGTGTCTATATATCACATGGACAAAGAGCCCTATAAAAACGAATAAACAGAATATACTGAATCTTGCCATGGAGATTAAACTTGCATGAAAACCAACAATAAACAGAGTAACTTCTACACATACAGCAGTGTTTCTCCTATGTTTGTTTTTTCTAACTGTAGTGGTAGGAAGCACAAAAGCAGATCATGTAGTGGGGTCTGGGGTTATCCACCCCCGGGAAGAACATTTTCATTAAATAGAAAAGATTTCACCTTGAAACCAGTGTTATGAAATCAGAAAATAACTGCTGGGAAATATGACTCAGACTCAATCAGGGGTGTTGTTAGGATTTCAGAACATTCGGGGCTCAGCAGAGACAGTTAACAGAAACATAGCGGGGGAGGTCCGGGGGAAGATTTTTAAAAATTTCAAAAGCAAAATGCATAAATCTGGTGCACATTGACATGAACATTGTAGCCCAAGGTTGATCATTTGTTAATTCGGTTATAAATCTTTGAAATCATATGATGAACAAAGGGAGACAAAGGGTTAATATTTTCATTTTTAATAAGCTTGATAAAGAGCCAATTAACCTAGATTGCACAATAGTTTAACCAATCAGATGGTTCAGCCTCCTCTGGCTGTCCAACGATTGCATAGTGCCATTGTAGAGGCTGCATTCTTGGCAAGAGCAGAGCTTTGTTGCCTAAATTGTAAGAAATGTAACCAAACTTTGAAATCAAATCAAATGCATTCAAAGTTATATTCTTTAATATCACTGACTCATACTTTGTGATAACTCAAAGAACAGCATGGATAGAGGCCAAACACCACTTCTTTTCAGAGAGCACCGAGGCCAAACACCGTTATTCAAGCAAGAGAACCCTGAATTCCCTGCATTGGTGAGTTGAAGCTTCCAGAAGCTACACCGACGGAAAAAGAGCCGTTAATTCCCGCAATGTTAAATTCCACTTACTTATGCTAAGTATTAGCTAGTATTAGCTAGTATTAGCGCTCCAAAAACTTGATATATTGGGTTTGAGATATAATGCTTATGTATAGACATGTTCTGTGATGTTAGTGTATTTAATGTCCCTTGTTTTGTTGCACTTATTTCTATGTTTTTTTAATAATTGTTGCTCTTATCGCCATGCTGCTAGCAAAAATGCTTTGCCTAGTGTTTAGTGCATTATCTTGCTAGCCACCTAAGCCAAGAGGGTGCAAAGAGGTAAGCATGGTTTACAAGCTACAACCTGAGTTTATTAAGACCTTCCAATGTGTTAATACTTATGCGCACATTATTATAATTAGATTACTAATGTAACCAAGGTTATATGAATCTAAATTACATTTAGGTTACTAATGTAACCATTATTTTGGTTTCCTGAAGGTTATGAATGTAACAACGGTTATTTGAAAACTGAATTGAGATATATATGTTGTACAAGAGAGAATATGATATTGATTGCAGTCAAACTTTAACTTATGGTCAGCAGAGTTCATAGTGGTAGCATGTCATTTCTGGCCTTATCCATAGGTCAGTTTTTTTCCTTAGATTTGGAATCCGTTTAGAAGATCAAGAGCCCATCAGAGGAGTTCAGCTTATTAACAGTAACTGGATGGAGAGCCACACCCAAAGGATACAGAACCTATTGCTTACAGATGGAAGACCGACACTTAGAAGACACACATTCACCTATTCCTCTCCAAGTGCGGTAGGACTGAACTGTACACTTCACAGCCCAGTGCAGCAAAGGTTCCAGGCCGATTTTGAATCGATTTTGAATCGGCCTGGAACGTCATAAAAAGACGTTGTATGTATGTTGTAGGTGCCTCAGCCAGCTGAACCACAGGACAGTCCATTAGTTGACCTTTTTTGAGAATTTTGCCCCTGCTCCTTTCTGTGCACACTGGTTGACGTAGTAGACAATATTATAATACCCCATGTGGACATATTGTTAGCAGCAAGAGGCCTAGTAATGGAGCTCGCCTTTTCAGCTGACAGCCAACTCGGGAGTCAGTATTGTCTTCGGGTCCTACAGGTATGCAAGAGACAAATTAGGTATAGGTCCAAAATCGCCCAACTTATCCTTTAAAGAGTAATTCTGCACCCAGTTTGAGCTTCTCTCGGCCTACTGCATGATTTGAAAAAATGCAAGACACTGAGTGTGAAGAGTGGGGGAAGGAGGGGGGTTTGGGGTTGGTGACAAGAGGAACAGAGTGGAGTGTTCATGGTAATGTGCACACCAAACTCCATTCGATCCGCAGAGTCCCTCTCAATCTTTAAGAAAAGGCTAAAGACCCAGCTTAGTGAACACCTTCTCACCTGATGGACTGTGTAATCTATTAAAAAAAAAATCTTTATCTGCCTCTATGCTCTGCCTTGTAGCACCTATGTCCTGTTGGACCAGAACTTAGCTTTATGGCACTTACTCTCGTTATTCTCTCCTGGGAAATTGTAATTGTAACATGGCTGAATCTCCAACTGAACTGCAACTGCTCATTTTAACCACTGGAGGGCAAACTAAGCCAGGTTTAATGAGACAAATACTGAGTCAGGTTCAGTGAGATAAATATGGCACCAGCACATTGGTGCTCAAATATTGACAGAATGACTGCCGTTGTTGTATTTAATAACTAGATAGTAGGCTACTAAATACCAGTTTACAACTCAAAAAAAGTTTTTTAATGTGGAAGCCGTTTCCCTAACTTCATGAAAATGCAGTGCCCAGTGCATTAACATTTTGTTGGTCTACTGACCTGTCAGTCATTCTCTGAAGGTGGGACTTTGAGAAGAAGAAAAGAAATTCTCCAAAATGATTGGACAGTGAAAGGATTCAGTATGGTATATATATACAATATGCAAGCAGTTTTCTTCACCCAGTTGCTACACTGCTACTGTTACTACAGGAAGACCTTTTTTCAGACCTTTGGAAGTTCAAGATCTCTACTTTCTGTAGCAAACCAACTTTCTCTACCCCTTGCAGCAAGGGGTGGAGAAAGTACCACTTTTTGTCCACTATTTGCCACTCTTCCTTCATTTACCGGTAAGTAATGACAATTTTGTGATAATTTTCTTCTTTTTAGCAGAGCAACTTGTATTTAAAGCAATATTCCACTTAGTTTTAACATGGGGGTTATTCGGCACAGATCCTACTACTGTGATTTTCAATTCACATTTGGTCTTGGTTTGGGAGACCGGATCTAGTTTTATTTTTAAATACTACTTTTAGTGTAAAGCAAGGATAGAAATGCAAAATGAGGAAGGACCCACTGTTTTGTTGTCTTAAAAGCAGGATCTGTTGTTGAATCTGTTCACAAATGTGTTAAATGACAGTTTTCAGGATATTTCCGTGGCCTCATTCAAATGAATGGGAAGTAAAAATCTGAACACTACAAACTCCATTGAATACATTATTGAGGTATCCTGATTTTGGTGAGTTGGGCAAGCAGCTAGCTGGATATCTAAAACGTTTTTCAAACAGTTATCAATAATTTGGGTAAATTTACATTAAAAATGTCTTCTGTTAACCAATATCATGTGATTGAGAAATGTGACTCTCTTTGTACTGGACCTTTAAGAATTTATTGGAGAACTTTAACAGCTAGTGTTGTAGCTTTTGAGATCACCTGACTAACTCATCTGTATATCTGCTTTTTCATTTCCTCCTCCATAGATCACTAAATTCTTCATCAAAATGCTTGCTGGATGATCATTATAAATTATTATATTATAAAATGGTAATGTTTTTTGTTTTTTTTTAAACCTATATGCTAGTCTTGTCATAAAATAACACCATTAGTGAGACTCACAGGGTGAAAAAAGAACTGAGAGAAAAGATAATGGTTAGGCGCGTTGAAATAGGGTGGAGCAGGAAATGTAATGTCTGCTTTAGTCGTGGTCTTTGTTCCCCAACCTTAGTTATAATAATAATAACTTCATTTATAAATATCACACTGTTTTTAGAATATTGTTTTACATATGAATTAAATAAATTCTCATATTTCTATTTTTCAAGGAAACGGAGAAGCTGAAGGAGGATCAACTATTTGGCCCTATAATTTTGAAACAGATGCGACATGAATTTTGGCACATTTTCAATATCCGTCGGAATATTAAACAATTTAAAGATTATTGGGAAACAATAAACTCTATTAACAAAGTAGAACTTTATAATGATATAATGAATGTGTCTTCAAATGGAGTAGTGGACGGTGATGCAGTTCACTCAGATATTTGCCAATTCTACATGATTCATCAGCCTGTGAAAGAACTGGAGAGGGACAAGCAATATGCATATGCTAGTGTAGTCATGGAAAACAATCATGAAGCGTTTTTTCCAATCGTTTGCCCAGATTTTGATAACAAAAAACATAGTGAAGAAATTTTAATTGAAAAAATTGAAGCATATTTACATCACGCCAAAAAGGGCAAAGTAAATACCCCAAAATATGTCTTGATTTTTACAAATAATAGCCCATGTTTAAAAAGAAAAGCAAACATTGTCCCTTGTATGTTTAAACTTTTAGATAGTGCCCATGAATGGAACATTAATTATGGGCTTCGCACGTGTGTATTTTACAAAAAGTTTTGGGGATTTACTGGCCCAAAATGTTTTAACAGTCTAACTTTTGATAGTGTTTCCAGCCCCAGCAGTGGTTTTTATCCATATTTTGAAGAATGCATGAAGATCCCTTTCAAATTAGACGGTACCAAATTAAAAGAAATTTTTAAGAAGAGTACTGTATTTCACACACACAGAGATATGTCAGAAAGTAGTAAACAAAATAAACAAGAATTACATGAAAATATAACAACTGCTCGCAGGAACCTTGTGTCTTTGGCAGAGAGTTCAGACGGACTGTATGAAGAACATTTAGATTTGGCAAAGCAGATCATCGCTACTTTTAATTTTTTCCCAGAAGTGCATGATAAAATCTGTAGAATATTGCAAAAGGAGTGGATTGAAATGTTAAAGAACAGTTTGATGATACCCATTCGAGAAAAAATAACTTCAGAATTCAACAGAGAATCAGTTATACATTTTGAAAATTCCCATATGTCATTTCTAGGAAACAGCAGCCCCCTCTCGCTTTACTATATTCCTCATGCCCGATGAAGACAGAATCATCGTTTAATTATAAGCACCATTTTCCAGGGGCATGCCTGATCGTCTTTTTTAATAAAGAGGTCGGGGAAGAATTTTCCTGCACTCCTATATTGGCCTAGGATGCAGGTTTTTTGCTTCCCTCTGGAAAACTACTACTATTAATAAAACTATTAATAAAAAAATTGATATATTTTAAATCATAAGTATTGTTTGTCGTCATTGCTTGAGCTTTTGTGCTGGTCTACTCCATATCAATGTTTTTTTTTCTTTTTTCTTTTTTTATCTTATGGGCTTAGTCGTCCAAACAAAAATAGAAAAATAGAAAAAAGTCTGTCAAACCAAAAGCCAGACAGGTGCATTCTTCAGTGGCAGTCCTCTGTTAGGTGTTTGAGGCTTAACCACACATGGAAAGATGTGAACAATCATCAGCTCCCCAAAACTTAATAATTTTATGCCCCATCACCTCTATTAATTTAGCAAAAAGTGCTTGAAAAGCTATAAAGGCAGCAACTTAAATTGGCAGCATGCAGCAGCCTTTTTCATCATTATTTGGTTTAATTTGTGCAATAGGCAACAAATTACAGTTTTATTTTCCTTTATTAGTAGCTAGTATCCATTACTGGTACATGACCACGTTATATAGGCCTACCACTATCCCAGTACACAAACTTGTTCTCCTTTATTTCAGTGGAGTGTTGATAACTGGCACAACTCTGTCTGACTAAAGGCCTACCAGCCTTGTGGCTGGTTTATGGTCTCAACCCTGTCTACCTTTAATCCAACTGATTAAAGGTAGAGACTCAGGCAAAAAATACAAGTTTTATATTTTTATAAATAAGACAAATATGTAAAACTTGTATCTTATGTTTTATATAAAAAAATTGTATTATGTGATACAAATGGTGTCTAAGGTAAATGTCATTGTCATATAAAGCAAAGTATGACCTTATTCACGTGGTGGCCATTTTGAATAATCTCTTATCGCTAGCTACCAGAGACTAGCGTAGGTGGCTAGCTAGTAGCTTACTAACCAGCTAGTAAGCTAACTATCTTCCCTGCTGAATTCAAAAAGTAGTTCTCAAGATTGCTAGCTAATTTGGTAACTGTAGGTTTATCTGTATTTTGTACTCACTTGTGTTGAAGTAATGCTACATTTATATAGGCTACTGTATATATTCCAGTCTTCTGGATGGAGTTTCCCACCACAAGTGTTCAAAATGGCAGATGAGGGGATGAATCGAGGGGTCGGATGAGTTCGAGTCGATGTCAGCTCAAGGAACCCAGGGAATTGCGACTCCGGGTGGGGGCACTGTCTCGCCGACTTCATCATTGCCATCATCTTCCGGCTCCATCATTGCCCCTGTGGTTCCTGTAGTGAGAGAAGAGTGCAAAAGACAGAGAAAAAAAGGGGTTTGTGTGGGAGGGGTGCGAGAACTGAGACCTACAAAAGAGGAAGGGTAAATGGTTAGGCACGTTTAAATAGGGTGGAACAGAAATCTTAGACATAATTATATGACATAATAATATGTCTAAGAAAAAACAAAAGATTCACCAGCCATTTAAAGTTGATTAGAAGGCATTTATGGAATGGCATAATGAAGCTGTGGCCAGGGACAGAAAAAGTGAGGCAGGGAAAGGTCAGACTAAACGGTCTCAGTGTCTGAAGTATGCAGATCCCGACCTCGACCCAGCTCCACCGCGGACCCAGCCACCACTGCCACCGCCTGAGGAACCAGAGCCAGAAGAAAACCAAGGGGCGACAGGAGGTGTTGAACCAACTCCGAAGAAGGTGTATCCAAACCTGAACCCTTTCCACAGTGACCAAGGAAAGATTCAACCCCCTCCATATAACTCTCCCCCAGGAGAGTTCCATAGAGTTCCCCTGGGGCCCTGACGATGGACCCAGCAGACCTAACCTGCCTCCCCCCATCTCGGATGGAGCAGCCATGTTGGTCTACAGGCCATGGACAATGTCAGAAATGAAGGTCGAGACCATGTTCGCACACATTGTGTGAACTGTGACACCGGGCGACTGAAAACCATGCAGTCCATGCTGAAAAACACAAAAGATCAACAACGTCTCCAAATGGCCCAAATAGCACTCCTGGAGGGAGCAGCAGACAGAGGCTATGGAAGAGGCAGAGGAAAGCCTGGCAACGATGGAATCTACTTCCAAAGAAAAAAAGTCAGTTCCCGCACACACTTATCACCTCTGCATTGATTTATTTAAAAAGAGTCAACGTTTTGGTCACAAGGACCTTTTTCAAGACATATCAATTGTAAAGTGACATTAGTGCTTAAATACAGCCCATGATTGCATAACAGTCCACAGCTGTGTTGGAGGCGTGTCCATGATCCCATACAACACCTCACTCATTTAAGATTCCCTGTCAAAACACACAACATCCACAATCGTACACATCCAAAATCCTTCTGACACTGCTAAAGAGCAAAACATCCTTTTCTCTGGTTAGTAGTATATATATATATATATAAAACATAGCCCAAGTTCACGTATACAAAAAAATCCCATGGGGTCCTACAACTTGAAAATCAATCATGTACAAATGTGCAAAACATGTACTCCAAAACAACGATGGAACGATGGAATCTACTTCATCTGTGGTTCCAAGCACCATTGGGCCAAGAACTGGCCAAAGAAAAAGGGAAGAAAGAAGGGCAATGGTGGAGATTGACGGGACGTGGAGTCGGGGACGGGTCGGGAGGAATCTGCAGAAACCGAGACACATGAGAACACCCAAACACAAACAGAATGTGACTTAATTCAATTGGCAATTGAACATTTAGAACAAAAACAAAATAGTGAGGCTGGTCAGGGAACGTTCACTTATTTGACAAACACAGTTTACGAGGTTATGCCCAAAGTGACACTAATGGTCTCAGGTCAAATGGTATCATTTCTGGTGGACTCAGGCACCACCGAATCTGTAATTCAAGAAAATCAATTGTTTCCAAAACCCAAACTCAGTGGACAAACCATGAGAACAATTGGGGCTAATGGGGACGGGGTAACAGAAAAATACACCACACCACTAACTGTGGAAGATGAATTTGTGGGACGCTTAAAGCATTCCTTTTTGCTGTCCACAAGTTGCCCCATCAATTTGATGGGATGAGACTTAATGTGTCAGTTGGGAATAGTCTTGATAGCAACTGAATCAGGGATTCAAATTTCTAGAGTAGGACAAACTTGGTCAAACTTGGACAAATGGTAAAATACGACTCCAGACCGTTATTGCACGCCTATGAGTGGCAGCTGATAGATAACGCACACTTGCACTGTTACAACACCTAGCCAAAACAGGAAACAAAGCAAGCTTGAGTAAATCACAGTGGGTGCAACCCAAGGTAAAGTTCCTGGGACATGACATAAGCGGGGAGGGCAAATCCTTATCCCCTGATCGAGTCCAGGCCAGAGTTTCTTGGGAATGACATCATACTGCAGACAGTGGGTTCCAAATTATGCTGAAATAGAAGCACCATTAGCAGGAATAGCCCACGGTAAAGGACTGACCCCGACTCAGACAGTGACTTGGACACTGGAGGCGGGAAAAAGCCTTTGTAGACCTTAAAGTGGCGTTGCAAATGACGCCCACCCTAGGTTTACCTGACATGACTAGACTGTTCATACAGACTGTGGATGAAAGACAAGGGTTTATGACATCAGTACTGTTACAAGAGCGTGGGGGTAAAATGAGACCAGTAGCGTACTTCTCATCCAAACTTGATACTGTAGCTGCAGGGCTACCAAAATGCCTTAGAGCAGTAGCTGCAGCAGAGACAGCAGTCACAGCATCCAGGGATCTGGTGGGTTATAATGATCTTACTCTTCTAGTTCCTCACGCTGTGTCCATCATACTGCTTGAACAAAGGCCGCACATCTGTCTGCTGCCAGGTGGTTGAAGTATAACACAATACTGCTTGAGATGCCTAACATAACTGTTAAAAGATGTACTGTGCTTAACCCTGCTACTCTTCTCCCAACTTCAGAGGATGGCGAGCCTCACGACTCACACTAACCGAACAGACTCTGATTCACAGGGAAACACAAGGGCAGATGCAGCTGCCAAGGCAGCGGCCACACAGAAGATAACAAACATTTGCTTATCTGAGTCAGAGCTGCCTGTAACACCAGCCGCTGACTTACAGGAACTGCAAAGCAAAGCATCAAAAGAGGAAGTCGCTCTGTAGAAGAAGAATGGGTGTGCACAGAGAGAAAGGGTATGGTACAGCACTGATGAAAAACCATGTCTGCCTAAATACTTATTCCCCTTCTATGCTAAGTTGACACATGGAAAGGATCATGTGTCAAAAGCGGGGATGTATCAGGAAATAAGTAAATACTGGTACACAAAAGGCTTCACAAATTACTCACAAAAATTTTGTAAACAATGACGATGGGGAATTCCAGTAAAAATAAGTAGCGACAACGGGACACATTTTGTGAACAGGGCCTTAAGGGAGGTGGGAGAGTATTTGGGCATTGACATGAAACAACACTGTGCATACGACCCACAGAGTGGTGGCACAGTAGAACGAGAGAATGATACCCTCAAAAACAAATTGGCAAAATGTTGCGAGGAAACAGGTTTGAATTGGACAAAGGCACTACCCCTAGTGTTAATGCAAATGAGAGCTAGACAGCGCATCAGGAGTGGGCTAAGTCCCTTCGAAATCCTGTTCGCTCGACCTCTCAACACGGGGATAGGGCCCCAGGGAAGACAACTGCCCACAACTGACCTATGTGAAGATGAAATGTTACGTTATTGTGCAAACCTCTCCTCTATGCTTTCTACTATCCATAGACAGGTCAAGGACGCCCTACCACAGCACACCACTACACCTCTACATGACCTGAAGCCAGGAGACTGGGTCGTGATGAAGACCTCCAAGCGGAAGAATTGGAGGGCCCCGAGGTGGAACGGACCATTCCAGGTGTTGCTCACTCAGTGGGACCACTGAAGTGTGAAAGGATTTCTTATCTATTAAGAGGGCAATATTGTTTATTTTTAATCATTCTAATACTGTTTGTTTATTAATATGTCTGTATCTATATGTATATATCATGTATATTATTATTTATTAATTGTTATTATTATTTTTTATAATATTTGATATTTGTAGGTATGCCTACATAATGTTTTATTATGTTATATTTATTTTTGTTTTGTGTTGTTTTTTACCTTTTAAAATGTTGAAAACTCAATAAACATATTGTTGAAAAGAAAAAAAAAAAGAGGGCAATATTGTTTGTGCTCCAAGGGAAATATTTTTTATTGGAATCATGTGTTCATGCACTCTGGGAAAATTTTAACCATACGTTTAAATGATGATGTGTTATGGTGCTCTCATACAGAGCTAAGAAGAGCTGGAGTCACACTTCCGCCATTGAAGCACTTGCTCAAACTCAGTTAACAACAAAAACAGCATTTATGCATTATTGTGTGTGTTAACATACCAGACACTAGTCTGAGGAGGGTTTCTTAACACCCAGATATTTTAATGCCAGATTTTTATATATCTGAGGAGGTTTCTTAGAACCTGAGGTTTCTTAACACCCTGTTACTTTTATATAATACATTTGTATTTTTATAATTGTGTGAGCATTTATATGCTCAAAGCAGGGAGTTGTGCTGGAAAAATACAACTTAGACTGTGTATTGTACTGTAAGAGTGGAAAACTACTAAGTGTCTGTATAATCACTTGTGTGACAAGGCCACAACAAGGCCAAGACAGGTCACATCGTGTCCGCATGAGCAGGACCAGTTTGAACGAGATCACCGCTCCCCAAGTGTCAGCGTGTCTGCTGTCTACTCATTTGCAAATGCTAAAATAAAAGCCAGAAAAACAAGTTTGTTGTCGCTCTCCTGCCCCATTACTCAAACTTGTGGTTTTTGTATTTAGTATTTTGTATTTCCGGTGATTGCCCACAGCAGGGGATTTTCAGTGCACATTAGGGCGCCCTTAACCACCCACATATGTTGTTTCCTGTTGCAGTTATAACTGCAGTTAGTACTGTATTACTGTAAACATGTATAGTTTGGAGTTTGAAACACTGTGTGAAGTTTATTTTATGTTAAGAGTGATTTGATTTTCAATACATTACAAATATTGGTAACACTACAATAAGGGTCACTAAGTTAAGGGTTAGTTAATGCTTAATAAGCATTAACTAACCCTTAATTAACAGTTAACTAATGTGTCTGGTAATCATTTACTAATGGTGTTCATGTTAACTAAGGTATTAATTTATACATTATTTAATAGTCATCTTTATAAACTATTAAATAATGTATAAATGTATTATATATAATAATGTAATATAATGTAATATAATAAATATAATGTGTTATTAAGCATTAACTAACCCTTAACTTAGTACCCCTTATTGTAAAGTGTTACCCAAATATTTTAATTCTATAAACCTGTGTGGTCCATAATTGCTTCTATGTACAATTTAAAATATATGCTTATGCGTGTCATTTATATGAGACAGTAAAGACTAACCTTTACACAATACTTATTTTCATTACGTGGTTCAACGCTCTCATAACAAATCAAAGCATTTAAAATGTTCAAATTTCCCAGGTATGACAGAGACAGTGGTGGTTTACATCATTTAATTATAAAAACGTATAACAGTCTTTAATTACAAAATGGTAAGTTATTACGATGCATAGCTTACATTGGAAAGTTTTATTTTTCTGTCATCTTGGCAAATCCCCCTTCACCGTTTGGGAAGACTGGACTGTGGACTCCTGAATGTGATGAATTGTGGGATAAGTGTTGTGCTCACTGTCTTCTAATGCAAGTCCAACAGCAGCAGCTCCCTCTAGTGGCAATAAGCAAGTCTGGCCGTGCAGTCTCTCACCCACCAGCCTGAAACATTCCACACATGCCAGATACTCAACTCCAGGTGTTAAGAGCCAGTTCAAATGTTCAGCAATTACCATGGGCCAATCAGTGTCATTTTGAGAATATAGGAACGCAGTGGTGAGATGCATCATTCCCCCAAGTTTCATCAAAATCCAGTCACTGGTGTCTGAGATCTCACATGTGATGGACAGACTGAAGGAATCTTAGCGATAGTCGTATCCAATCCAAAGACATCAACTTTATTTAAATACAAGAAACAACATAAAAATACAAGAACAAAAGGTATAAGATGGTTGCATTTTGTTTGTCATTCCTCTAAACAGGCTTTCGAGGGAGGAAGTTCAGCATCTTCAGTTTCCACTTTCCACCCTGGCTTTGTCTTTCTTCCTCCTCTGTGGTGGAGGTTGTCGTCTCTTTCTCCTCCATCCCTCCTTCTCAGCACATCCCTAGGTGAAAAGTTAGATGAGACTACATGAAACTTTATCGAAATTGAACCTGAAGTATGAAAGTCCTAAATTATCTAAATTTAAGGTCTGAAAAAGTCTTAAACTGTCTCAGATTCTATTTTTGGATGTCTATGAACCACTAATCCCTTAAAATAACCTCACATTTCCATTATTTCACCCCTTAATTCATGCAAAATCCCCTTAAAATCAGCAAGTAATTATTTGAGGATACCCCATCAAAACCTCCTTAAACACCCCTTAAGCTTGACTGCTTACTTTCTAATTTAATGTAAATTCAGGGAGACAGGAACTTTCCCTTAATAACTCATTAATAACCCGTAAACCTGCACAAAAGGCATAAAAAATACCTTAATTTCTAGTGTCTCCGTGAATGAACCCATAAATCCCTTATAAACCCATGATACTAACCTTACTTTTTTAAAGCTATGTTAATTTTAGTTGATAATGAATGTTTATGTAATGAGAAATTAAGGACATTTCAGGGATAAAATTGAGGGGTTTACTTTTTGTAGTGATAAAAGGTGTATTTAATCAAGTTTCATTTTGATGCACAGGATTATAAAATCTAAAATTTCAATCTTTTACAGCACATATCTGATCTTTCCATAGCTGTCATAACCAGTGGTGGAAAGTAACTAAGTACATTTACTTAAGTACAATTTTGAGATACTTGTACTTTACTTGAGTATTTCCATTTGATGCTACTTTATACTTCCACTCCACTACATTTCAGAGGGAAATATTGTACTTTCTACTCCACTACATTTATTTGACAGCTTTAGTTACTTTTCAGATGGAGATTTGACACAATGGATAATATAACAAGCTTTTAAAATACAACACATTGTTAAAGATGAAACCAGTGGTTTCCAACCTCTTTGGCTTTTGACGTCTTACAAAAAGCAGTGTGTAGTCGGGTCACATTTCAGATGTCTATGAGTTGTTAACAGCTCCACCAAATAGTGATTTTTCCCTCTAAACCTCACATGGTTTCATTTCAATAAATGTTCAAATGATCCAATATTTCAGCAAAAATCAAAGATTAGAGAAAAAGTCCAAAAACTGAAAACAGATTTGTGTATCAGAACTTTGTTTTTTCTTCTTTCCTCTCCCATTAATCATCTCACGACCCCTCAGATTTATCCGGGGACCCTTTGGAGGGGCCCGACCCCTAGGTTGGGAACCACTGGACTAAACTAGCTAACTGTATATAAACTAGTTCAAACTAGCTCCACCTCCAGCAGCTACAACAGTAACATGCTGCTTACACACTGATGCTTCAGTATTAATAATCTAATGATGTCATATATAATAAAATATCAGTCAGAGGGACCAAACCACTACTTTTACTTTAATACTTTAACTACATTTTGCTGCTAATACTTATGTACTTTTACTTTTTAGGATTTTTCATGCAGGACTTTTACCTGTAATGGAGTATTTTTACATTGCTGTATTGGTACTTTAGGATCAGAGTACTTCTTCCACCACTGGTCATAACAGGAAAAAAGTCAGATTACATCCCTGTTTAAACAATGAGATTCATACAGAAGCAGAAAATGGGTTTATGTATCCAAATGTTATGAAGTGCTGTTTGAAACCACTGACCTCCAAAAATGTTCAGCCGTCATGTTTCTTATCTCCGCTCAGCAGGCCATGAGCAGCTTTAGACTACACCGCTTTCAGACTGGAGAGGGACTTTTCTACTGCAAACTCAACTCTAATGCAAAAGGATTTAATCCAGCATGCCCATCTACTGTTTCAGTGATGCAGTGTTCAATAAAAAGGTGAGTAAACTGTGATCTCCAGTGATCAGCATAAGGCAAACAACCACAAATATTAATAAAAATTCTACTTTCATAAAAGCATTAGGTTATGCTGCCTTTCCCCCTTAAACGCCCCTATCTTTATATCATTTACATAAGTTTGATAGTATTTATTATGATGTTTACTATGAATTTACATCATAAAGATTTATATCAGGTGGGTACATTTAGTTGAGAAGGGTTTAACACCCACTGCAGCTATGATACAATATATAATTTATAAACAAATGATTTTATATTACACAAACAAATGATAAAATAACATAAGTTATAGCATTACTAATAATTAGTAAACATTATTAATGA
This sequence comes from Centroberyx affinis, assembly GCF_046629955.1. NCBI lineage: Eukaryota > Metazoa > Chordata > Actinopteri > Beryciformes > Berycidae > Centroberyx > Centroberyx affinis. The sequence continues at coordinate 5,594 of NW_027279835.1, read as the reverse complement.
TCATTTCATTGTTTAACAGTAAAATAACTATTAACTAAAGTTTAATTAACTATCAATTTACCATTTATTAATGATGGTTATTATAAAGTGTTACCAGAACAATTAAGAGGAACAAGTTATCAGTTCATTCATGTGATGTTTTGTCTTGTGAAAACTGTGGTTATCATTTGTCCAGTAATGTAAGGAGCAAAGATGATCTTAGGCCTGGATTTACAGACACACAAAAAACAGATTTTTAACCCCCCCTACCCAAATCCTATAGTTTTTAATATGATGCTGGGCATTTCTGCTTTAGTAAAACAGGAGAAAGAACCCACAACGTGAGAATATGGTAAGTGGTTTGGTCCACTGAATCACAATGAAGGTTTTCCAAGTGAAATCGCAATTAAAGCTCAATTAGTTAAGTTAAAAATCAGATATTCAGCTCCAATGTTTCTTTTGGGAAATAATACAGATGACTTGTGACACTTTTCCGTATGCAAAAACAAACAATATACAATGCTTTAAGAATTCAACACAACAAATACAGAAAACTCACACTGGAGTAAAGACATAATTTTGTAGGATTTTATTCATATTTCATAAGTTTCTCAGCTTTTTTCAACAAAGCTTGTTCTCTCCCTCGCACTCGGGAGTGAAAAAGATTAACTGTGTACAACAAGCAGCAAGGACAACTTTAAATTAAGGAGAGACACCACTGTGTGTGTGTGTGTGTGTATGTGTGTGTGTAGGTGTACTTTGTATATGTTCACAGAAATGTGTGTGTCAGTTGGTGATGGAGTTGTCGGGTGTTCAGCAAATGGAGGGCTCGTCGATGGCGTCGGCTCCCTCTGTGATGGCCTTGACGCATTTGGCCATGGTCTGGGAAGCCCTGCTGATAGAGTCTAGAGACAGAAAGAGAGAAAGAAAGAGGCAGGAGGGGAGAAACATATAGGAAGATGGTCAATTTAGGGCAAAAACTGACAAAATTGTGTGCCATCTTACACGCCTTCTCCTTCTCTCTATCACACACTTAGAACAGAGACAGAGACTTTACACTCACCTGTCATGTAGAAGTCCTTTGCTGTGAGTTGAGGTGGCACTAGAGGAGCTGCTAGGAGCGTCTGATCCACTGCCTGAGACACAAACAGAGAGAGAGAGAGAGAGAGAGAGAGAGAGAGCCAGGTGAGATTCTCCTGAGAAAAAAGACGATCTCTTGGTTCAACAGCATATTATGGATGGTATGCAACTCGCATTTCTAACAATTTAAGAACATATTAAGTGGCAATGTATGATGACAAGTACAAGTTGCACCATTATGAGAATGTGTAAAGTAACAGCAGTACAACATACTGAAACAAAGAAAAAAGAATGAAAAATATATGCAATACAAAAATATGCCAAAATATTGAGAATATTTGCAGTATTAATTAAGTGAAAAATTTTAAGATTATCACAATATCTTATAGTTAGAAAGAATACAGGAATATGAAGAAAATAAATCTGTGAATTTACACCTTATATACTGTACATGACGTGCAGAATGTGCATTGCATTTGCATTACAGGTCTACAGAAGACCACAATAGTACAGCAAGTGCCTAGGTGTGCAGATTGTAATTTGTGTTTTTGCAACTTTTGGAGTTAAAACCAGAACTTAGTTCTATAGCACTTACTCTCGTTGTTCTCTCCTATCTAGAAACTTGCTTGTGTTGTATCCAAATCTCATGTGTAAGTCGCTTTGGATAAAAGCGTCTGCCAAATGTGAAATTGTAAATTGTAAATTAAAATCCCATCTCATGCTTTACTGTTGTACTTTGTTAACTGTATATGTGTGTGTGTGTGTGTGTGTGTGTGTTTGAGTGTGTGTGTGTACGTACCATGGCGAGCTCGTTGGCCTGTTTGAAGTAGTTTGCCTCCTCCACATCGTCGTAGCGGACCAGGTTAGGAGAGACCTCCGCTAGTCTGGATCGCACCTCGTCCACGGAGTCATAGGGCAGCGTCACACCAGCCAGCTACACACACACACACACACACACACACACACACACACACACACACACACACACACGAGCATTTGTGTTAACTACAATTTTACTGGACATTCCTTTAATTAACCTGTACAAGTCTTACAGTTATACACCGAGGTTTTGGGAGATCAGTCAACTTGAGAACATAGACACTAAGATCATCCATGTGTCCTAGATCATTGGCTTCAGTGCTTCTTGCTTCTCACTTTTGAGGTAATGTTAGTGGTCTACTATCACTCAACATAGTGTATGCTAACGTGAGTGAGGAGGGGACTTCCTCTTCACCTCAGATACAGCCCTGATGATCTTCCAGTCGTCCCTGGCCAGTCCGGGAGGAGTGACGGCCACCCGGGTCTGCTGGCTCCTCCCCTCTGTGTTCACGTAGGTGGCGTTCTTCTCCGTGTACGCCGCGCTGGGCAGGATGATGTCCGCCATCGGTGCTCCCACGTCGCCGTGGTGACCTGGAGAAACCGGGAAGACAAGATTGAAGGCACACATGCAAACAAAACAAGTCATTTGACTGGGTTTCTCATTTTAGGCCTCGGGGCAACAACTAGAAAATCTGAAAGGGTGTGTAGAGTGTTTTGGTATCCACGGTACTGTATGTGTGTATTCTGCATCTGCGTGTGTGTGTGTGTGTGTGTGTGTGTGTGTGTGTGTGTGTACCCTGGTAGATGATGAGGCTGCCTTTGGGCAGGTCAGCTCTGGTGATGCACCCGGCGTCGGCTCCCAGCAGGAACAGGACTTTGGGCGGGTTCTTCCGGATGGCCTCCACCCCGGCCTTGTAGCCCAGGTCCAGCGCTGCCACCTGACTGGCCACCCTGGTGACGGACACACACACACGTTGACCAATCAGAGCGGGAGACGTCAGCATATAGGAATAATCGATTATTCCTATATGACATAACTATATCCCTCCGACTGTACCTGTGCAGGACGTTGAGGACTTTCCACCCCTCCTCCACTCCGCTGCTGGTCCTGGCGTTCTGGGCGATGGAGGAGACGGCGCTCATAATGGCCGCTCTGTCTTCCCTCTGCAGGGCGCTGCTGCCCACCACCACTACTGGACGCTTGGCAGATGAAAGGGTCTAGAGACAGGAACAAGGATTGGGGGACAGCTTATATAAAAAGAGACGCTGAAGGTAGGATCCCCTCAGGATTTTTAGGAGAGCAAAGATCAAGCACAAATTGCCAGAAAGTCATTTGGAAACGAACAAAAAAAATCACATCAGTGGAGCATTTAACACCAATGTTCCCTCTAAGCTGATAGTTTGATGTTAGTGTGTGTGTGTGTGTGTGTGTGTGTGTGTCCATTACCTGACAGAAGGGGTGTGTGCCATTAGCCAGCTCCTGCAGTACGGAGGCCTCCTCTCCCAGATGGTCGTATGTGTAGCTCAGGTCAACGCTGCGACCCACCAAGGCGACACGCAGCTCATTATGGAGCCAGCTGATGGAGAGGGGATAGAGGAGAGGAAGGAGGGGGGAGGAGGAGGAGAGAGAGATGGAAGTGGAGGTAGGTTAAACACACCAAAAATGACTGAGTGACAAAGGAAGACTGTGCCTGTGTGGGGTTCTAACGCGTTCAAGTAATATTATCATTTTCCCATTAATGAGTAATGTAATTTCTAACTTTTGTTGTCACCACCTCTAAATATCAGATCGAAGATGAATTATCCACAAACTAGATCTATCCATTTGTTTTCCTTGTAAACAATGTCCTCACACACTGAGCTAGCTTACATGAGAAATGGAAGAAAAGTTGAGGTAACACTTTATAATAACCATCATTAATAAATGGTAAATTAATAGTTAATTAAACTTTAGTTAATAGTTATTTTACTGTTAACAAACAATGAAATGATCATTAATAATGTTTACTAATTATTAGTAATGCTATAATTTGTTATTTTATCATTCGTTTGTGTAATATAAAATCATTTGTTTATAAATTATATATTGTATCATAGCTTTTTACCCTTTTTACCATCTCTTATCAGCTATGATACAATATATAATTTATAAACAAATGATTTTACAAACTAATGATAAAAAAACATAAATTATAGCATTACTAATAATTAGTAAACATTATTAATGATTATTTCATTGTTTGTTAACAGTAAAATAACTATTAACTAAAGTTTAATTAACTATCAATTTACCATTTATTAATGATGGTTATTATAAAGTGTTACCAAAGTTGACTTTCTCTGGGTGGAAGTATTCCCACTACTTTGATTTTTATCCAATAAGAAGACAACAAAAACATTGGATATGGACATCGTTTGGGTTCCTGATCATACAGATTAGGATAAGTAACTGACATCCTACTTTTTGAAGGTGAGAGAAAATGTAATAACCGACTTTAGGAGTGTAATGTAAAAGGAATATAATACGTAGTGTTGTGATTTACTGCTCCCAGAGAGTAATAACTAAAGTAACAATATACAGTACTGTGCAAAATGTTTAGGCATCCTAGATTTTTTTATATAAATTTCTTAGAAGTCTTAGATGTTTGTTTGTTTTCTGCATTAGTGTGTCAGTAGACTGCTGTTTATTGTAAATTTTTGATATTCAGAAACTATTTCATTTCATTAGTTTTGAAAGCTTCTTGATCACGCTGGTCACTTTTTCAAGAACCAGACATCGCAAACGTAGGAAATTTGTTCCGAATAAATGGAAAGTGCCGTGCGTGAGTTTACCTCTTGCGGACCCGGGCGTTGAAGAGCGGGGCTTCGTAGCGTGGGTTGGTTCCTATGAGCAGCAGCAGGTCACAGTCCTCAATGCCAGCTATGCGGGAGTTCAGCAGGTAGTTGGAGCGTAGGTCAGTGCTAATGAGAGCAAGACAATACACTGTTAGCTACTAAGGCTGTGGACACACTAGAACTGTGTGTGTTCTTCCACACATCTTCCACATTTGCTTTGCTCAGGATAGCTGGACACTGCGGGGATTTCACTGATTTTACATTGTTTGGTGCATCAGCGCTGTCTCACACACACCAACACACACACACACACACACACTCTTACCCTGCCCCAGCCATAGGGAACAGCTCTTCGGTGCAGAGGTTGTCTGAGTCGAGTCTGTTGAGGAGGTCTTTGAGGGAGACCAGAGCTTCAGCGTCCACCATGCCTCCTGCTATGGCTGCTACCTCGCTGCCCTGCACCCCCTGCAGCTACACACACAACCACAACACACACACACACACACATATTACATAGGTGCACTCCTGCATACACACTTACAAGTATAATGCACACCAAGGTTATTATCGTTAACGAAAACTAATGAAATAATGAAAACTAGGTGGGGAAAAACATTTTCGTTAACTGAAATAAAAATAAAAACGAGGCTTTACAAAAAAACCGATAACTAACTGAAACTGTGTTGTGTGTTTACAAAACGAACTAAAATAAACTAAAATTATAGAGAAAATGTATTTGTCAATTTATTTCATACAGCCTAGTATTTTGGGTGGATATGAAATCTATCTTACAATTTTTTTTTTTTTTTTACCTTTTTGAATCTTGCCCCTGACAAATACCCATATTACAAAAAAAAGACTAAAACTAACACTGAAACTAA